>NC_139030.1:5409977-5600500 GCF_964662115.1 Mustela nivalis | reverse complement strand
ATGCACTGCTTAACAACCTCCTATAACTGCATAAAGTCCAATAACTGTAATTAATTCCTCAATCTATATTACTTTCAATTCTGCTTCTCTGATTGTCACATACCATTACATGAGGAAAAAATGAAATTTTAAAATGTGTCATTTACACTTGCATCAAAACCAAAAAATACTTAAGAATAAATTTAGTAGAAGTACAACACCCATGCACTGCAAAACACAAAACATTGGTAAAGCATACTAAACATGACCTAAATGGAGAGGCATGACAGGGTCATGGATTATAAGACTGAATATTGTTAATGTGCTAATTCTCCACAGTTTGATACAGATTCAATGCAATCCCAATTGAAATCCTCATAGGCTATTCCATAGAATTGAAAAGCTGACTATAGAATTTATATAGAAAGCTAAAAAATTCACAAGAGACAGAACAATCTTGAATAAAGGACAAAGTAGGAGAACACACACTTCTTGAATTCAAAACTTCCTTTAAGGATACAATAATATGACAGGGTGGTATTGGCACAAGAATAGTCAATATTAAAAATGGAATAGAGTCCAGAGTTCCAATAGGACAGTCCAGGAATAAAACCACATACTTATAATTAATCAACTTTCAACAAAGGTGCCAAGGCTTTGGAACAACTATATACCCATAAAAAGAAAATCAATCTTGACCTTACAACCCACTATACACAAAATTTATTTGAGAAGGATCACTGCCTTAAATGCAAATGTTAAAAGACTAAAGCTTCTGAAAAAAAATGTATAGAAGAATATCTTCATGACCTTTGAGTAAAGATGGAATTTTTAGAAAGGACACAAAAATGAAAACCCTAAAAGAAAAAAAGATATATTAAACTCCAAAACTGAAAATTTTGTTATTCAAAAGACATAGTTAAGAAAATGAAAAGACAAATCACAAAATGGGAAGTATTCATAGAACACATAACTGAGAAAGCCTTATGTGTAGAATATATAAAGACTCCTAACACTCAATAATAGAAAGAGAAACCTATAAAAATGAGAAAAAGATTGGAACAGATGCTTAAGAAAATAAGATATATTAATATCCAATTAGCACATGTCATTGTTCATCGCATAAATGCAAATTAAAACCACAAGGCGATATCAAGCAAAACTGCAAAAATTAAAGTTTGGTAACACCAAATCTTTACAAATACTTTTAGAATTTTCAGACTTCAAACAAAATTGTTTTAAAAATTAAAAGAGATTAACTTTGTGCTGAGTTCTGGGCAATGACTTGTAATCAATAAGTATTCAATAGATGCATACCCCCTTCCTCTTGCTAACCCTTATTAGCTAAGAGTGACCAGTCCCAGGTACCAGATGGAGAGTTCTCCATGAACATATGGAATAGAGAAGGAAGGAAACATTAGAAACTAAGAAAGAACAAACAAATGAGTTCACTAGTCTGCTGAGCCTCTGGAAGAAGGAATATTCCTCCAGGATTCATATCTCATTCCACAAAATAAATACACATGCAAACACGAGGTGGCAATGTCGCTTCCTTGTATTTCCAAAGACTGTCACTAACAGAGCATATTTATTGCAAACAGCTAATTATGGACTCTGTTAACATTCACACTCTTAATTAAAGACATTTGTTCTTCATGAAATGTGTCCCATAAGCTTGTAGAAGCCCCGTCATGAAGCCTTCCCTGGGCTCCTGAATAACATATTCATAAATCAGAAGAGTCTCCAAGTAAAAAACACCAATTAAATGATTGGTTTCCTATTAAATATAGTTCATTTTCAGTTATATCTTTCATTCTTTCTCTGTCTCCTCTCCTCTTCTCCAAGGACGATCTTCTAAAAAGTAAATATCCATGTTCAATCTGTGCCACATGGCTTTAAGAAAAACTGCATTAAAAAATAAGAGGAAAGAGTAGTTTTTTGGTTTTTGGTTTTGGGGTTTTTTTTTAGCAGTTTGGGACAGTTCTCCCATAGTAAAACAATTGACTCAATCAGTCCTCACAAGTAAGTCAAATTTATCTAACAACTTTTTAAATCTTGAGTTTGGTCTTCAGATCCCCTGGTAGGCAGAGTATGGAAGGGGAAAGTGGATGGGTTGGGGTTAGAGAGGTCCCATTTAGGTGGGCTGTGTGTGCAGAGTCCTGCCCAGCCCTGCCCTTGTCTGTCCAATGGCATGACAGCTATAGCCAGTTAGGGCTGTGAAACAAAGTAAATGGAGCATGTGGCACTCAGTGATTGCACGTTCCCTTCTTTGTCCTTCCCCCATAGAAAAACTGTGTCTTTCACTCAGCAATCACTTGTGTGACTCCTGTTGGATTCAGGGATCATGAAACAAAGCCTGGATTCGGCCAAGGTGAGAAGACTAACTCCATGAATCTGGAACCTGAAGTGCTACAACTTCACTGTAAGTGTGAACAAGAATAAACATATAGGAGAGGAGTTAATATGGCAGAGAAGTAGCAGGCTGAGACTACTTCAGCTAGCAGGAGATCAGCTAGATAGCTTATCTAAAGATTGCAAACACCTGCAAATCCATCAGCAGATCAAAGAGAAGAAGAACAGCAATTCTAGAAACAGAAAAACAACCACTTTCTGAAAGGTAGGACTGGCGAAGAAGTGAATCCAAAGCGATGGGAAGATAGACCCTGGGGGGAGGGGCCGGCTCCCGGCAAGCGGCGGAGCAACGGAGCACAAAATCAGGACTTTTAAAATTCTGTTCCACTAAGGGACATTGCTCCAGAGGCTAAACTGGGGCAAAGCCCATGGGGGGCCAGCGTGGCCTCAGGTCCCGCAGGGTCACAGAAGGATTGGGCGTGTCTGAGTGTCACAGAGCTTGCAGGTACTGGAACGGGAAAGTTGTCTACAGAGACAGAGCTGACAGTAAGCTCACAGCTGAACCGGTCGCAGGCTCAGTGAGCTCAGAGCCCGGCTGGAGGTCAGGCAGACGGGAGTTACTGGGTGCTGTTCTCTAAGGGCACACTAAGGAGTGGGGCCGTGGGATCTCGGCTCCTCCAGGCCGGAGATCAGGAGGCCACCATTTGTATTTCTGTCCTCTGGAACTCTACGGAAAGCGCTCAGGGAACAAAAGCTCCTGAAAGCAAACCCAAACGGATTACTCAGCACCTGGTAAGGGCGGTGCAATTCCACCTGGGGCAAAGACACTTGAGAATCACTACACCAGGCCCCTTCCCCAGAAGATCAACAAGAAATCCAGCCAAGACCAGGTTCACCTACCAAGGAGTGAAGTTTCAATACCAAGGAGAGCAGCAAAATTCCAGAGGAGGAGAAAGCAAAGCACGGAATTCAGGGCTTTCTCCCTGTGATTTTTTAGTTTTGCAGTTAATTTAATTTTTTTTTCTTTTTCATTTTTTCTCTTCTTCTGCTAAAATTTTTTTTAACTTTTACCCTTTTCTTTTTTAATGTTTTTAAACTAGTTTATCTAATATATATATTTTTTTCTTTTTTATACTTTTCTTTATTCGTTTTCTTTCTTTAATTCTTTTCTTTTCTTTTTTTTTTTTCCTTTTTCTTTCTTTCTTTCTGAACCTCTTTCTATCCCCTTTCTCCCCCCTCACAATTTGGGATCTCTTCTGATTTGGTTAAAGCATATTTTCCTGGGGTTGTTGCCACCATTTAGTATTTTACTTGCTCCTTCATATACTCTTATCTGGACAAAATGACAAGGCAGAAAACTTCACCACAAAAAAAGAACAAGAGGCAGTACCGAAGGCTAGGGACCTAATCAATACAGACATTGGTAATATGTCAGATCTAGAGTTCAGAATGACAATTCTCAAGGTTGTAGCTAGACTCGAAAAAGGCATGGAAGATGTTAGAGAAACCCTCTCTGGAGATATAAAAGCCCTTTCTGGACAAATAAAAGAACTAATATCTAACCAAGTCGAAATCAAAAAAGCTATTAATGAGGTGCAATCAAAAACGGAAGCTCTCACTGCTAGGATAAATGAGGCAGAAGAAAGAATTAGCAATATAGAAGACCAAATGACAGAGAATAAAGAAGGGACAAACAGCTACTGGACCACAAGGGGAGAATTCGAGAGATAAGTGACACCATAAGATGTAACAAGCTAGAAGTCAACCTCAAGAGGAAGTTTGGAAAGAACCCAAATACATGGAGATTAAACAGCATCCTTCTAAAGAATGAATGGGTCAACTGGGAAATTAAAGAAGAATTGAAAAAAATCATGTAAACAAATGATAATGAAAACACACGGTTCAAAATCTGTGGGACACAACAAAGGCAGTCGTGAGAGGAAAATATATAGCAGTACAAGCCTTTCTCAAGAAACAAGAAAGGTCTCAGGTACGCAACCTAACCCTACACCTAAAGGAGCTGGATAAAGAACAAGAAAGAAACTCTAAGCCCAGCAGGAGAAGAAAAATCATAAAGATCAGAGCAGAAATCAATGAAATAGAAACCAAAAAAAAAAAAAAAAAAAAAACAATAGAACAAATAAACAAAACTAAGAGCTGGTTATTTGAAAGAATTAATAAAATTGATAAACCCCTGGCCAGACTTATCAAGAAGAAAAGAGAAAGGAACCAAATAAATAAAATCATGAATGAAAGAGGAGAGATCACAACTAACACCAAAGAAATACAAACTATTATAAGAACATACTATGAGCAGCTCTACACAAAAAAATTGACAAGCTGGAAGAAATATTTACATTCCTAGAAACATATAAACTACCACAACTGAACCAGAAAGAAATAGAAAGCCTAGACAGACCCATAACCAATATGGAGATTGAAACAGTCATTAAAAATCTCCAAACAAACAAAAGCCCAGGGCCAGATGGCTTCCCGGGGGAATTCTACCAAACATTTAAAGAAGAACTAATTCCTATTCTCCTGAAACTGTTCCAAAAATTAGAAATGGAAGGAAAACTTCCAAACTCATTTTATGAGGCCAGCATCACCTTGATCCCAAAACCAGACAAGGATCCCATCAAAAAAGAGAGTTATAGACCAATATCCTTGATGAACACAGATGTGAAAATTCTCACCAAAATATTAACCAATAGGATTCAACAGTACATTAAAAGGATTATTCACCACGACCAAGTGGGATTTATTCCAGGGCTGCAAGGTTGATTCAACATCTGCAAATCAATCAATGTGATACAACACATCAATAAAAGAAAGAACAAGAACCATATGATACTCTCAATAGATGCTGAAAAAGCATTTGACAAAGTACAGCATCCCTTCCTGATCAAAACTCTTCAAAGTGTAGGGATAGAGGGCACATACCCCAATATTATCAAAGCCATTTATGAAAAACCCACCGCAAATATCATTCTCAATGGAGAAAAACTGAAAGCTTTTCCGCTAAGGTCAGGAACAGAGCAGGGATGTCCATTATCACCCCTGCTATTCAACATAGTAATAGAAATCCTAGCCTCAGCAATCAGACAACAAAAGGAAATTAAAGACATCCAAATCAGCAAAGAAGAAGTCAAACTTTGCAGATATGATATTATATGTGGAAAACATATACAGGAATTCAGTAAAGTGTCAGGATATAAAATCAATGCACAGAAATCAGTTGCATTTCTCTACACCAACAACAAGACAGAAGAAAGAGAAATTAAGGAGTCAATCCCATTTACAATTGCACCCAAAACCATAAGATACCTAGGAATAAACCTAACCAAAGAGGCACAGAATCTATACTCAGAAAACTATAAAGTACTCATGAAAGAAATTGAGGAAGACACAAAAAATGGAAAAATGTTCATGCTCCTGGATTGGAAGAATAAATATTGTGAAAATGTCTATGCTACCTAAAGCAATCTACACATTTAATGCAATTTCTATCAAAGTATCATCCATCTTTTTCAAAGAAATGGAACAAATAATTTGAAAATTTATATAGAACCAGAAAAGACCTCAAATAGCCAAAGGGATATTGAAAAAGAAAGCCAAAGTTGGAGGCATCACAATTCCGGACTTCAAGCTCTATTACAAAGCTGTCATCATCAAGACAGCATGGTACTGGCACAAAAACAGACACATAGATCAATGGAACAGAATAGAGAGCCCAGAAATAGACCCTCAACTCTATGGTCAACTAATCTTTGACAAAACAGGAAAGAATGTCCAATGGAAAAAAGACAGCCTCCTCAATAAATGTTGCTGGGAAAATTGGACAGCCACATGCAGAAAAATGAAATTGGACCATTTCCTTACACCACACACAAAAATAGACTCCAAATGGATGAAGGAGCTCAATGTGAGAAAGGAATCCATCCAAATCCTTGAGGAGAACACAGGCAGCAACCTCTTTGACCTCAGCCACAGCAACTTCTTCCTAGGAACATCGCCAAAGGCAAGGGAAGCAAGGGCAAAAATGAACTATTGGGATTTCATCAAGATCAAAAGCTTTTGCACAGCAAAGGAAACAGTTAACAAAATCAAAAGACAACTGACAGAATGGGAGAAGATATTTGCAAACGACATATCAGACTAGTGTCTAAAATCTATAAAGAACTTAGCAAACTCAACACCCAAAGAACAAATAATCCAATCAAGAAATGGGCAGAGGACATGAACAGACATTTCTGCAAAGAAGACATCCAGATGGCCAACAGACACATGAAAAAGTGCTCCATATCACTCAGCATCAGGGAACTACAAATCAAAACCACAATGAGATATCACCTCACACCAGTCAGAATGGCTAAAATCAACAAGTCAGGAAATGACAGATGCTGGCGAGGATGCGGAGAAAGGGGAACCCTCCTACACTGTTGGTGGGAATGCAAGCTGGTGCAGCCACTCTGGAAAACAGCATGGAGGTTTCTCAAAGTGTTGAAAATAGAACTGCCCTATGACCCAGCAATTGCACTATTGGGTATTTACCCTAAAGATACAAACGTAGTGATCCAAAGGGGCACGTGCACCTGAATGTTTATAGCAGCAATGTCCACAATAGCCAAACTATGGAAATAACCTAGATGTACATCAACAGATGAATGGATAAAGAAGAGGTGGTATATATGCACAATGGAATACTATGCAGCCATCAAAAGAAATGAAATCTTGCCATTTGCGACAACATGGATGGAACTAAAGCGTATCATGCTTAGCAAAATAAGTCAAGTGGAGAAAGACAACTATCATATGATCTCCCTGATATGAGGAAGTTTTGATGCAACATCGGGGCTTAATTGGGTAGGAGAAGAATAAATGAAACAAGATGGGATTGGGAGGGAAACAAACCATAAGTTACTCTTAATCTCACAAAACAAACTGAGGCTTGCTGCGGGGAGAGGGGTTGGGAGAAGGTGGGTGGGGTTATGGACATTGGAGAGGGTATGTGCTATGGTGAGTGCTGTGAAGTGTGTAAACCTGGCGATTCACAGACCTGTACCCCTGAGGATAAAAATATATTATATGTGTATAAAAAATTAAAAATTTAAAAATAGAAAAAAAAAGAATAAACATATATTCTGTACTGATTGCCAGTTACTCAGATCCACATCTACTCAGAAGGAAAATTATGAAACATACTCATCTGAGTCACAGCACTGAATGAAAGAAAGAAAATCTACCCTGAGAATTGTTGACAAAATCTTGTTCTTTGAAGAAGGAACTGGGTGGCTCAGTTAAGCCTCTGCCTTCAACTTAGGTCATGATCCAAGGGTCGTGGAATTGAGACCCCCATGGGGCTCCCTGCTCAGCAGGGAGTCTCTTTATCCCTCCCTCTGCCTCCCTTCCCCGTTTGTGCTCTTTCAGATCTCTCTCTTTCTCTCTCTCTCTCTCTCTCTCTCTCTCTCACATACACACACACACACACACAAGTAAATAAAAATTTTAAAAAGAAAATCTTGTTCTCACTCAAATTGCAGCATAAGTCAACTCTACCTGAAAGGTCTGAAAAAACTCAAGTTTAAAGCTCAGTTTAAAACATCAATTCCAGATAAGCAGTAAAAGAAAATATTCAACACAAGCTTGGTAGAGTCCCCCCAAATGAACTGCCAAGGATTCTGATTTCACAGTCAAAATACACACACACACACACACACACACACACAGAAAACAGCACCCTCAGTGAGAATTGGCAGTGATCAACAGGAGAATTGGCAGTAATGACACATTTATACCAACTTCAGATTCAGAATTACCAGCAAGAATGTAAAATATGTATATTTAATGGATTTAAAGAAAATATAGTGTTTGAGAATATGCACAAATAATAAGAGACTATTAAAATATCTAAACCATTTGACAAGAAACAAGGGTGCTCAAGAATGTATAACAATTAAAGAGCACAATAGAAGGTTTTAACATAAAAATTTTAGAAGTTTAAGAGATATTTAAGAAAACAAAAGCTAGATCTAAAGTTTTCTATAATGCAATCTAGAATCCCAGAGTCAGGAAATAATAAAGGAGGATGAGAAGACATGAGAATAAAAAAGCCTAGTAGTTGTCTGATTGGAGATCCAGAAGTGTGTTGTGAGAGATGGGGAGAGATATTTGAAAAAAAACTATGAGTGCACTGGGTATTAAACTGAAACAACTAATCATGGAAGACTACATCAAAAACTAATGATGTACTGTATGGTGACTAATATAACATAATAAAAAAAAGAAAAGCTATGAGTGAAATACTTAAGAACTGTTAAAAGACATCACTACTTATATTATAAAAGCAAATTTATGTCAAGTAGAATAAAAATTTTTAAAAAATAAAGCCCACACTTAGAAATGTAACTGTGAAACTGCACAATACCAAAGGGAGAAAGAGACTATCTTAAAAATCTTCAGAGAAAAGACAGATTATCAATAAAGGAATGCCAAAAAGCAAATACAGGTCTGAAGACAGTGGAATAATACTTTGAATGTTCCATGAGAAAAACAACTTTACCTGCTGACTCTCTGCCTACTTGTGATCTCTCTCTGTCAAACAAATAAATAAAATCTTAAAAAAAAAAAAAGATATGTCAGGAAAAAATCAGCATTCATAAACAGTTGTAATAATGCAACTAATAAGCTTAAAGACACTTAGCTAGTGTATTAACACAGCCAGTAGAGAATATTAATAATATATAAATAATATATAAATATTAGGCAACATAAATATTGATCAACAGGACCATAACTCAAACATCAAAAAATTAATATAATTAGTTAGATATCAATAACAAAAATGATTTACTTAAATACTTGATAGCCTTAAAAATTAGAATTTCTCTTATATCTTTATATCTTACAAATTAGAAAGCAATAAGAAAAGATGAAAATTATTTTTAAAATGCAACTTAAATAATTTATGGATCAAATAAATCATAGTTGTTAAAAATACATCCAATTGATCAACAAGGAGACTACAGCTTGACAAAATTGTGGAGTTCAGCTAGAACAGTATTTAGAGGGAAATATATAACCTAATAATTTATATTAGAAAACTTAAAAAAAATGAAATTTAATGAACAAAGAATCCAGATTGAGAGTTTACAACATAAATGGGAAGAAAGAAAAATAGACCAAAGAGTAATCCAATTAAAAACAGATACTTTGTAACATTAATTGGAAGAAATAGTCAGTATTAGAAATAGCAAATGCATATAACCACAAATTTGCAGAACATAAAAATATTTCATGACTAACTTTATAATAAACTTGAAGATGTAGCAAATGGGCAGATTACTTAAAAATATAACAAAAATCAACACCAGAAGAAATAGAAAATGTAAATAACCCTATAAATATTTGATAAATTAAATCAGCAGCTAGATGTCTTTCTACAGAAAAAATATGGGTTTCCAATGGTTTGTCCCTATTAGTTCTGTCAAGGGACAAGTAATCCTAAACCAATATTATGGAGGATAAAACAGTGGAAAAAATTTACAACTCATTTTATAAGAAAATAAAACTATAGTCTTATTTCATAAATTTATGCAAAAAAGTCAAATAAATGTTATCAAACTGAATCCAAAATGTATAAATATGGTAACGCAATATGCCAGTAGAAAAGCCGTGTAATTTAACATAGAAATCAGTTTTGGTAAGTTCTATATTAACAGTTTAAAAGAGAATATTTGCTCAGTGAAAAAAATTCCATTTATGATTTAAAAATTAATAATACTTAGCAAACTGAAAGTAGAAGTGAATTTTCTGAATCTGGCAAAATATATCCACAACACCTTGAAACAAGCATCATACTAAACAAATAAACAAACAAAATGCTATAATCATTTCCTTTATGAACAGGAAAAACAAAGGTTCCTGTTATTACCATTTCTACTCAACATATGCTGGTTATTTCCCATCCAATAAGAAAAGGAAGTACAAAGAATATGAAAAGAAAGAGTGATAGAGAGAAAAGGAAGGAAGGAAAAGAAGAATGAAAGAAAAGGAAGGAGGAAGAAGAGAAGGAGGAAGAAGGGGGAGGAAAGAGAAAGAAAGGGAGAGAGGAAACTGTGGATAATGCAATTGTTAAAGTAGACAGATAAATTATCAGAATTAAAAATGCATTTAACACAGGTCGATTTAAATATATACACAACATGGCAAACATCTTCAAACTATAATTAAATAAAATATTATTTAAATACCTTGAAATTATAAAGTTCCTATGAACAAGTTTAGCACAAAATCTTAAGTTTTCTGTAAACAAATAATGCTATACTAAAATATATAAAGGAAGATCCAAATAAATGAAGGACTAGATCACTTTCATGGCTCGGAAATCTGCACTGCTTAAAGTTACCAATTATTTCCAAAATGATACACAGTTCAGTGCAAATCCAATTCAAACCTTCAGTTATTTTGTGGTACTTGACAAGCAGTTTTTAAAACATATATGGAATGGGGTGCATGTGTGGCTCAGTGGGTTAAGCCTCTGCCTTCGGCTCAGGTTCTCAACATACCCCTAAAGAAGAACCCAGGTTAGGAGTCCTACCTCACCTGATTTATTAAGAAGTCATGATAACTAAGACTGTGTGGCACTGGTGCAGGGATGCATTAGTACACAGACTAAGTAGGAGAGAAAGCCCACGCACAGATCTTCGCCTATGAAAATGATGCACAATAGGGGAAAGCATAAGCTTTTCTGGCCTAAGACAATCAGTGATCCACATAAGGAGAGGGAAAAAAAAAATAGAGTATTACCTCATACCATACATAAAAATTAATTCCCGATGCTTTAAAGATGTAAATGTATACATGAGGCTATAAACATCTTAGAATACCATATGGAAGACTATCTTTATGACTGGCAGGATAGGAATGGATATCTTAAGATTCCAAAAAGGCAAATCATAAAGAAAAAATAAATGTAAACATATTAAAAATAAAAACTTCTCTTCATCATAAGAAGCCATTGTAAAAATGTATATAAGCCACAAATTGGGAAAACATATTTGCAAAATATACAACTGACAAAGAATTAAAATACAAGTTAATAAAAAAAAATCTGCTATAAATCAACAGGAAAAAGGTAATGCAAAAGAGAAATGTGCAAAAGACTTGAAAGAATACTTTGGGGCGGGGGAAGAAAATCTCTAATGGCTAATGAAAATATGAAAAAAAAGTTCAACTCGTGATTAATCAGGAAAATTCAAATAAAAACCACAATCAGTTGCCATTTTACACCGATAGGATTGGCAGAATTTCTCAAGTCTGACAAAATCAAGTTTTGGCAGGGATGTTCAGAAAACCCATCCAATACTGTGGGGTAACAATCTGGCATTATCTAGTAAAATTGAAGTTGTGCACTTTCAAGATACAGGCATTCCATTCCTAGGGTTGAATGGAAGCACATGCATACATATGCTCTCAGAAATACCTACAAAATGTTCATAGCAGCACTGTACAATAGCAAAACCTCAGAATCAAGCCAAATGCCCAAAGACAGGAAAATGCATAGAGACTGGTACATTGGTACCACGCGGTACTGTACAGAGTGGAAAATAAATGAACTACAGCCATGAGCATCTGGTGACTCACTCTCAGAAGAGTACACTGAGCAGTATAAAGCAAGCTGCAGAAGAGTACATATGGTACAATTCCATCTAAATAAAATTTAAAATTCGTAGCACTAAGCATTATTTTATTTGTGGGCTGCAAGTCAGAGCTGAGACAGCCGTGTGCTGCACCACTTCTGTAAATAAGTCCTGGACAGTTACAGCGCATGCGCTCTAAAGCATTATGTGGTGGCCCTGCTACAGAAACAGCCATAGTTGTTAAACAAGAAATGCAAGGGAAGAAAAAAAAAAAAAAAAAAAAACCACGTATTCTGTAGAGTGGCTACCTCTGGAGAAAGAAGATGGGGTTAGAAAGAGATACAGGGCTTCAAAGATCACAGTAATATTCTGTTTTTTAAACTGTGTGGGGGATATGTTGGCATTCATTGTATTATTATTTTACATTTATTATGCATATTTTATAAATATTATTTTTATATAATATTTAATAAAGAAAAAAGATTTGGATAGCTGTGACCTTAAATGGACCCCATGATGTTATTTTTCCAATCCTAATGCATGTTCTCCAGAATCCCTGCCGCCTTCTCTCACTCCATCTTTAGTCAACTCTTATTTTCCATGGGTCATGAAAACCAGTAACCTGGAGAGAAGCTGTATAGCGTGGACAGTGAAACAAACAGAAGCTGACCTCGGTCAAATCCCCATTGGAGAATTTAATGCCTTCGAAACCTTACTTAACCTCTCTGACTCGAGTTCCCCTCATCTTTAAAATGGACGTGTTAATGTAGAGCTTGCTATGCTGTGATAAATTGAACTAGATAGGAGATAAAGTGTAAGTTAAATACAGCATCATTGGGGGACAATTTGTAGAAAAAAATAAAATATTAAATGTCCCTGTCATTTAATCAGCAAATCAATTACTTTGAATCTATTCTAGAAAAATGCTCTCCAAACTTTCCATAGAATCATAGATAAGCTGGATCATTGGACCATTGTTTTTATAGAAAATAAAAGACAGCTATCAATAAGAGAATTGTTAAATAAATTATGTTAAATGGATTCTTGGAAATACATTAAGAGTCACTGAAGTAAATAAGGTAGACAATGTTTTGAAATAGGAAAATCTCTGTGAGATATTGGGTGAAAGATACCCTCATTCATATATGAAAAGTTCAGAGGTCCAGTTTCCCCAGCCAGTAAGGAGGCAGGACAGAGACGGTCATCCATATAACATAATTCCCCAGTAAAAATTATTCCTGCTCCAACATATAATGATCTTAAGAAATCTACAGACAGCTCTAATTCCACAGCTCCCTCTCCCAGAACATTTTTTTCCCTAAGTTATTCATAGTTACAACTGAAGCAATGAAAACCTGATAATTTTAGGGACTTTCTGAAATCTAAAAAAGCCACTTGTGAAAGACAACTTCTTTGAGGCGAGGGCACCTGTGTTAGGAGAAAAGTTGGGAAGTAGTTTCTACATTTAGGGCTTACAGTTTGCTCTCATTCATATGTTCACCACCTGTCTGTAGGACTATTTTTTGCCTGAAAAACTAGGTCAGAATGTCACATAAGGCATCTCCAAGGTGCTCAAATAAATAAATTTGTAATTCTCTAGTTGTTTCAGTGGTGCTGAGCCTTTCTCTAAAGTCTGTCATAGAAGGGAGCTAGAAGGTTACCCTGACCCAGTGCCTCCCTCTGTCACAGCTCAGTCACACCTGCTTGTCTCTATCTTGACTCCATAAAACCCTTGAAGTCAGGTTCAAGGAATGAGGAGAAGTGAGTTGGGGGAAATCAGAGGGGGAGACAAACCATGAGAGACTGTGAACTCTCAGAAACAAACTGAGGGTTTTGGAGGGGAGGCAGGGTGTTGGGTGAGCCTGGTGGTGGTATTAAGGAGGGCACCTATTGCATGGAGCACTGGGTGTGGTGCATAAACAATGAATTTTGGAACACTGAAAAAAATAAATAATTAAATAAAGCTAAATTAAATTAATTTTTATTAAAGAGTCACTGGGAAGAAAAATAGATGATCATTGAAGGAGTTTCTTGAATTCTGAGGAGAGGTGACCATGGGCAAGAAAACCATCCATCTTGAATTCCAAAGGCAAAGGTAACCTAAAATTAGAAGGGTGATTAGTTTTTTGTTTTGGTTTTTAGCTTTTTTTTTAAAACATTTCTTGCAATGGAATGGCCTAACCATTTTCAAAGCTAGTTGTATTATTGCTTGACAATTCCCTTTTAACCAGTGCCTTTTCACTGCAAGAGACTAGAAAAGCCTAGAGGTGTTGGTATGTTTTAGTATATGTCTGGGTGGCCAGGAACACATGCTGAGTTCAGGTCCTCCTGCCAACATGGAGGATGCTGAGACAAGGACTCCAAAGCTTGCTGTCTCTCATCCAGAGCTTAGGATCAGAACACATTTGAGACATGTGAGAGAAGGCCTGGTACAAGACAGGGCTCGGGGACCATCCTCTGCTAGACAGCCTGTGGAGGGACTGATCATTAGTGGTGTAAGGAAATGACAAGCCTTCTGAGTGAGGACAAAGGAAGTGGGGTCATTGGTATTGTGAGTCAAGTACACATGAAATCTCATACAATCTATGTGGTGATTGCACAGTCAATGTTTATATCCTGATTTTGTAGATAAGGAGTCTGAGACTCAGAGCTTAAGGAATTGCCAAAATCTCTCTATCTCTATGTGGTTAGGTTAGAATTTGAATCCACCCAGTGCAATTCTAAAATCCATGTTTTTCACACAGGCTCTCCTTCCACAAACATTGACTTGGTCAGAACTATTCCAGGTCATCGTGGATTAAATCTCATGCACAGCATTTTCTAAAAATTCCAGCTAAGTTTGAAAGCTCATTAGACTGAAATCTCACCATACATCCCCCAAAACCAGAAAACTTGGTGGAAATTAACTGCACCTGGTCTCACAGCAGGATTTCATTGCCTGGAGGAGGACAGAGGCTGATTTTCCACCACCTCTTCAATGAGTGCCACCAGGGACACCCCATGCAGGTAGCTCTTTCCCCTACTGTTCCCATTAATCCAGAACAGCTTTGTGAAAGAGTTCCAGATTTGCTATTTCTTAAAAGAAAAATAAAAACTTTGCAACCCTGAAAACATGGGTTTAGGCACTGTAAATAACAGCATGCATAGTGCCATGAAAGAAAGGTGCATTACAACAGCGCCTAAAGCACTCAGTTTCTCTATGCCAAGAACTATTCCAGGAGCTTCATAGGATTTAAAATTCCGTGACCCTTCAAGGTAAGCATCATCATCTCCATTTGACATACAATGAGCCCAAAACCATGTTCTACATGATGATGCACCATTGATCTGTCCATTTTGAGCACCTGAGCTATGAGAAGACAAAGACCCAAAAATGTACAAGGAAAGATCTTGGCCTTTTCCTCAAGATCACACCAAGGAAAGAAGCAATACAGTATACAAGAAAAGCCACAGTTCTGGATAATGAGCTGTCCATGTCATACCAGGCTAGAATGCTTTCCTGGTCAGGATCACCTCTTCCAGGAAGCTTTTCCAGACAGCCACCGATAACATTTACTCTTACAAGCATTTCTGTCTGCCCAGTTCTCTGCACATTTCTCTTGCAAAAGGCATCCATTTAGAAGGTAATTTGCTTACTTGTCTGCTTCCCCAGTGGACTCAGAACTCACTGAGGGCAGGCACTTTGCATTATGCTTTCTGTTCTCTTAGATCCGAAAGAAAAAAAAAAGAAAAAAGAAAAAAGACACCAAAAAAAAAGTGCTTATTGGTGTAAGATTTGGGTGGCAAGGGTAGGTTTTTGAGGTCTGGCTTAGGCTGGGAGTTCCTTGCAGAGGGAGAGAATGCGATGCAGTGAACATGGTTAAAACCTCATTGCAACCCTGTTCTCCCTAGTGTCTCACTCTTGTTTCCTAGCTCTGCGTTTAAATACTAATTCACAGTGGTATGTGCATCCAATTTTTTATATTACAAAATGCTCCAAAATGGCAAGGAAAGAGCCACCAAACTATGAGCCAAGGGATCTGAGGTTGACTGATTACTTCTGTCACTCACATATTCTGGAACAGTGAGGCAACCTCAGCACCTCTATGAGCCTGAGCTTCTCCATCCATCTAATGACAGCATTGAGCTAGTTAAAACAGAGACCCTCTAATGTTCAAATTCTATTCATCTGAGAAGAACATTATGCAGAGGGCAGTGAGCCCCCTGTAGCTGGCAAAGGATGATATTAAGCATGGACATTAGGGAAAACAGAAGCCTTTTGAATAATGACTTTGCAGATAAGCATTGGGGTATCATAAACCTCCCTTGCCATTCTCCAAGTTATAATTCCACCTCATTGTCACCAACACCCTAGTTTCTGCAGTAATTTCATTTCATTTTATAGCCTGGCTCCTCCAGCCTTCCTCGTCAGATAAGCAGGTTTGACAGCACTGAAGACAACCCTGGGCAATGATTTGCAAGGTTGGGAGCACTGAACAAACCAGTCAGATCAACAGCATAGGCTGGTGGAGGGAAGCAGTTTACCTCTGGAGGCAAGAGCCAGACTGTCTTCCCAGTAAAATGACCAAGCCAGCATGGCCAAGGCTGACTGGGGTAGGACAGATGGTGTGTTCCTTTAGACAGACATATTCATAGGCTCATGGGTTGGCCACCAGGCACAGAGAAGGACTGGTAGGATCAAGAGGACCCCAAGATGCCCAAGTACAAGAGGAGGAAGAGGTAGGCAGTGAAGTGGGGGTCACTTATTACTGTCACATGTGGAAAAAGAGGCACTCCCTTGTCCCTCTCCCTTGAGAAAGTTACTTACCTCTCTAAGCTGTAGTTTTTCAGCGGTGAAAGGAAGACAGTATAAACTGTCCCCACACTCCTCATGCTGCGAGTGTGGTATTTACGAAGACGTTCGTTAGTACATCCAACAGAGTGGCAGTGCATATGAGCTGGCATCCTCTTGTCCAGCCAGACTTTCTGCTCCAGACATTCAGACCCAGATTCTAGAAGTTTGATGACTAAGAAGGTATCCTGTTGTGAGCACTGACACCTATTGGGTGTGTTCAGCTTGTCTGAAAGTTTCGTATAGACAAACATAGCATATGTCTTATTTTGCTTTGTATCTCCAGGGTATAGCCAAGGGCCTGAGGAGGAAGGCCTTGGGGCACATTTGAAGAGGGCTGGAGGCACCCATGGCACCCAGGGGAGGGGTCACAGAACATCTGCATCCAAACAGGCCTGGAGTGGGAAGGAGGAGTCTACATAACCTAAATAAATCCGCCATGGAGGCTCTGAAGTGCTTACCTACCTTGCTTTCTGGAGGGGAGTTAACCAGTAAGTCAAGGTTAAACCCACTGAACTCCCAACTGGCCAGGTGAGTTTGAAATGTAAACATGGAACAGAGGAAAGGGGTTTTCAAAGGCTGGGGAAGTCCATCAGAGGGGATGTTGCATGGAATATAGTCAGCAGGGCTGTTACTCCCCAAAGGCTCTACACTCCACTGGGAATCATGTTGTGTGTCCAGTGAACAGTCACTGACATGCTTCCTGCCCTGCATCATTATAAGCACTTTACATGTGCAAACTCTTTTCATCCTCCTACAGCTGTAGGCAGGGGCTTTCAGCAAACCCATGCTATAGAAGGAGGTCCCAGCCACAGAGAAGATGAGAAACCTGCTTGGGGTACACAGCTAGTAAACAGAGAGAAGGGGTTTGGTATTAAAGCTTTTCCCCTGCAGCACTACAGACATCGGAAACGGATCATTCTTTGTTGCAAGGCTTTTCTGTGCATTGAAGGATGATTAGCAGTATCCCCAGCTTCAACCAACTGGAGACCAGTAGCATCCCTGTCTGAGTTGTAACCATCAAAAATGTCTCCAGGCATTATCAAATGTCCCATGAGAGACCAAATCACCCCCAGTGAAGAACCACTCTCCTAGAAAGTAGCAGAGAACAACAAGCAGACATGATTTCAATATCCAGTTTACTACCTGCTGAGATGGAAATTAAAATTTGAGGTGGGTGATGCTGAGAGCCCAAGGAGGTGCTCTAAGCTCAATCTGCTGGGTCAGCTGGAGGGGTGAGCTGAACTGAGGATGAGGAGGACTCAGCTGAGGTGAGGGGTAGCAAGAGGTGTCCCACACAGAGAGAAAAGGACGTGAATGGGAGCTGGTGGCATATCCAATCTGTGGGGGAACTTTTCATAGAATGGTTTGTCCACAGGTGTCCTGTCCCCATGCCCACTGTGTTGGAAGCTCCAGGGTAGGGTCTTGGCACCTCCGTTTTGAATAGGTGCCCATGTAAGCCAGCCAGCACTGAGGACTGAGAATCACAGGAACCTTTTATGGCTAATGCTTAAAGTGTGAGCAGAAGTTGGGGAGTCTCAGAAGATCCTGTGAGCAGACTCTCAGTGGCTCAGGATAGAGATGCACTGGGCTATGTACATGGCTATATTATCCCCACAGAACAAGCTTCTCCTTACCTGAAATCTGGTTTAAACTGGCCTTTCTCAACCAACCAGACAGCCTTAGCATAGCTTTTGGAGAGAAAACAGAACTGAATTTGAATCTATATTCTTTATAGCTTATCACCATTGTTTGGTTTTTGTTTTTTGGTTGCTTTTTTTTTTTTTTTTTTGAGACTCAATTTTCTAATCTGGGATATAAGTACAAAAATATATACATAGACATTTTAAGGCTGGAATTACATATTTGCTGCATGATATTGTAGCTGTCATGAAGGTCTTCTGCTGGCTGAACCCAGGACCAAAGGGCTATTCAAGTACATAGCCCTCCAGTATTAATGACACTTCTGAGACTTACACAAAGCATATCCACCAGAGACTCCAGAGAGATTTATTAAAAACAGAGATGTCCAGATTAGGACCAGGTACCCACTGCCTGAGGTTTTCCTCCTAACTGGTTTCTCGTTTTATCATCACAACCATGATTTCAAAATCACACCCCAGATCTACCTCTGCCTCAGTAGAATGTGATGGATGAGCTCAGAACTATACTTCTGCTTTAATGACCAGAGCCAGATGTCCACCCATGTCCCAAACCCATTTTCCAGGCAGGCTGACCCTCAGAGCTTCCCTGTGAACCTTGAGAGCTCTGACCACCACTCCATTCACTTCTCAGAGTACCCTTCATTCAGTCATCCTGAATGTGGATCTTTCTTCCACCAACCTGAAAATCAAAACCTCTACGATATGTGGACATTTATCTTTCACTGTCCCACTTCATGAGGACTGCATTTTTATCAGGAGCTTTGAAATCCTTCCACAGTGGACCTTTTGTTCTATGCTCAGCGATCAGTGGCCCTATACTGACTCAGTTTTCTCTGTAATATATCCCAAGTCTGCTGGTTGCACCCAAAATCCACATTTTAACCATGCATTTGCTTCTGGGTTTTAAAAAAAAAAAATTCACAGCCTTCCCCCACAAATAAAATCACAGCTATTGAACATAATACATGTTATTTTTTAGCTGTACCTACAATTTGTGAATGAGTCCATTAAATTGTGAAGGGAAATGCAGTATATGAGGCAGCTTTGAAAATAATACCATCAGGTATGCTTTCAATTTTCATCCATTTCGGTGGCTAAAAAGCAGAATCGAAGAGCTGATCCAAACCCAGCAAATCTCAGGGTCTCAGAATAGAGGAATGATGGTAGATGGAATTGACCAAGGGTGAGGGGTGTGGGGATCAGGGAAGAGGTATTTTTTTTTTAAAGATTTTATTTATTTATTCGACAGACAGAGATCACAAGCAGGCAGAGAGGCAGGCAGAGAGAGAGGAAGGGAAGCAGGCTCCCTGCTCAGCAGAGAGCCCGATATGGGGCTTGATCCCAGGACCCTGGGATCATGACCCGAGCCAAAGGCAGAGGCTTAACCCACTGAGCCACCCAGGCACCTCAGGGAAGAGGTATTAACACTAACACCTGTGAATAGTTTCACTGAGCCAAGCACTGTGTGAAGATTTGAATATGCGTTAGTTAATACTTGCTGTAGTGTTCTCCGGGAATATGAGGGGATCCCTGGAGCTATTTTGGGTTGTCGTAATTTGTGCGTATGGGCAGAAACCAGGGATGCTGCTAAACTTCTGTCGACACAGGATGTTTAGTACAGCACAGCTTGCCCCATAATAAAAATTATCCAGTCCAAAATTTCCATAATGTTAAAATTGAGAAAACCCGGCTTTTGAAATATTCTGTTATCCAGATGGGAAAACTGAGGCTCAGAGATACTAAATCACTTCCCAAAGATCAGTAAGTGAAGAAAGTGTGATTAAACTTGAGGTCTGTCTGACCTCACAGCTTCATAGTAAAATTGAGGAGGTTATTGTTTTAGTCATAGGGAATTCCCTGCACCCAGCAAAGAGATGTCTGCATGGCCTGTTTTTAGCACTTTTTCAAGCTATGACATTAACCACATATCTAAAGGAAAGCACAAATGAACAAATGTGTGCATACAAGCCCAATATTCCAATCTGTGTTAAGAAGTACAGATTGCACAGCTCTGTTATCAAATTGCTTAGTGGCATTAGTAAAATCTCTTAACATCCCTAAGCCTCATTTTTTAAAGAAAATGAATCACACTAAGGTTATAATTACTAAGCATTACCTAATATGGCCATGCTTGTCTGCACTTCCTCCAGCTAATTAATTGATGTGAACATTTATTAGTCTTATCAAAATCTTGATTTGCACATTGGAAATAGCCATACCTTAACCCTGAGAAATCAAAAGTGAATGGAAACATAGCAAAATAGCAAAAGAGTTACTATTGAGTGAAGGTAATCCTCTTTGTTTTTCCAGGAATTACTGCATCTATTTCAGGATCAAGTGGACACCAACTTGAAGATAAAGCTGATGTAATTGAAGAAGGCAGAAACTGCCACGACAGGTGCAGATCTTAGGACCTGGACTTTGGTCAGTAGCCAACTTCGCTGCTGCCTTGTGAGGTCTCTGTGCCTGCCCTTGAAATTGCATGAAGCTCCAGTGTGCCTGGTTCTTTGCCTTCCTCTCCCTCTGATACAGGACCATTGCTACCAGGCGAAAGTGTTTGGGCTTATTTAGATAGGGAACAGAAGACGATTGAGGTCTTGTAAGTGGTAGTCTAGCATCACTTATTTTAGAATGAAATGATTTAGAACTCATTCAATGTAAATAACACAAACTCTCTTGGTATAAAACTTACACATAAAATTTGGTATAAAACTTAGTATAAAAATAACAAAAACTCTTGGTATAAAACAGAAGAATTGGAGGAAGCCATAAGCAGAGACAGACCTGGGCCTATTCAAAGGGCAAACTTCATTTCAGAATTTTGTAAGGAGGAAGTTGGCAGCTATAGTCATTAGTGAGTTTCCCATCACTGGAGAATTTTAAATAGAAGCTCAATGGTTTGTTTCCTCCTATCCATCAGCTTCTGCTTTCCCCTATTGTGTGCTAATTGAGTTACAGGTGGGGATATGGGGTCACTCTTCCCATGATCCTTAGTAGTACCTGGGTGTGGGCATCTGATAAGAGTCATCAATGAAGTAGAACTTTGCCATTCCATTGCAAATGCTCTCCCCCGTGTCTATTCCCCTTCTTGTGAGCAGGAGCCTGGAGACACCTGACTCAGACAACCATGAGGATAAGAATGGTGGAATAACAGGTAAATTTGTACAATTTTTTCAATAGGTGCAGGAAAAAAAGAAACTGACTGAACTCAACTCCCACTGCCAAGAAAAATTCAGAAAACTGTGAATAGAAGGAAACTTCTAAGTCTAATTAAGAACCTCTAAAACCCTACAGCTAACATCATACCCAACTGTGAAAGGTTCAAAGCTTTCTATGTAATATGAGGAGCAAAGCACAGATGTTAGCTCTCATCAAATCATTTAACATTTTACCTGGAGATCCTAGCCAGTGCAATAAGGCAATAAAAAGAAATAAAATTCACATAATTAGAAAGGAAAAGGTAAACCTGCCTTTATTTACAGACAGCATGATTGTTTATATAAAAATCTTCAGTGAAACCACAAAACAAAAACTATAAAAAACTTACACACCTGATAAATGAATTTATCAATGCTGTAGGGTAAAAGATAGTACACAAAAATAATCTGTTTCTATAATTAGCAATAAACAATCAGAGAAGGAGATTTTTTTAACTCCATTTACAATAGCATTAAAATAAATCAAATACTTAAAAATAAAAGTTAATGAAACATGTTTAATGCCTCCACACTGGAAACTGCAAAGAAGACCTAAAAGACATTAAAGAATAACTAAATAAATGGAGAGATGTACCATTTTAATGGATTAAAAAGACTTTTTAAAAAAATATTCAATGTTTTTAATGTATTTCCTCTCAAATTGAACTATAGACTTCAAGAAATCCAAATGAAAATCTTAACAGGTTTTTTAGAGACATTGGTAACAAGCTAATTCTAAAATATATATTAAAATGCAAAGAACACCAAATACCAAAAGCATACTGAAAAAGAAGAAATTAAGAAATTAATATTTTCCGATGTCAAGATTTTCTATTAAAAATCATTATTCAAGTTTATAGCAGCAAGGTTCACAATAGCCAAACTATGGAATGAGCCTAGATGTCCATCAACAGATGAATAGATGAAGATGTGGTATGTGTGTGTGTGTACATATATACACATACATATATATGTACAACACACACACACACAGGAATACTATGCAGCCATCAAAAGAAATGAAATCTTGCCATTTGCAATGATGTGGATGGAACTAGAGAGTATTATCCTGAGCGAAATAAGTCAATCAGAAAAATAATTATCATATGATCTCTCTAATGTGAGGAATTTGGGAGGCAGGGTGGGGGAGTTGGGGGGTAGGGAAGGAAAAAATTAAACAAAATGGGATCAGGGGACGCATGGATGGCTCAGTTGGTTGAGCGGCTCCCTTCGGCCCGGGTCATGATCCCAGCATCCTGGGATCGAGTTCCACATTGGGCTCCTTGCTCAGCAGGAGGCCTGCTTCTCCCTCTGCCTCTGTCTGCCATTCTGTCTGCCTATGCCCTCTCTCCCTCTCTCTCTCTCTCTGACAAATAAATAAATAAAATCTTAAAAAAAAATGGGATCAGGAGGGAGACAAACCATAAGTGACTCTTAATCTCATAAACAAACTGAGGGTTGCTGGGGGGTGGGGTGAGAGGGATGGGGTGGCTGGGTGGTGGACATTGGGAAGGGTATGTGCTATAGTGAGTGTTGTGAAATGGTAAGCCAGATGATTCATAGACCTGTACCCCTGTGACAAATCATACATTATATTTTAATAAAAATAATTTTAAAAAATCATTATTCAAGAAAGTATGCTAGCTGCATAAGGAATGACAAATAGATCAATGGAATAGAATAGAGGACCAGAAATAAACTCACATTTCTAAGGTTATATGATTTCTACAACATTGCCCAAAAGCTGATACTATAATACGTTATTAGTGGAATTATAAAATTCATAGCCAATTTAGGAAAAAACTCCAACAATTTCTTACAAAATTAAACATATTCCTACCTTATAAGCCACCAAATTCTGATTCTAACTATTCCCATTCCAGTGAATTAGATAAGAATCTTGAGACTAACATTATTCATAACTTTCAAAAACTAGAAATTCTCCACATATCCATTAATAGGATAGTAGAAACATAAAATATGGTATATTCATACAATGCATTATTATTTATGAGTAACAATGAATGAGCTACTACTACACAAAAACAACAGATAAATCTCAAAAGCATTATACTGCTTGAAAGAAGCTTTACACAAAAGAGAAAATATTCTATTATTTTAGTCATATGGAGTTATAGAATAAAAAGATCTAATTTATGTGGGAAAAAGAACAGTGGTTACCTCGGAAAGCCTAGAGGTGATGATGGATTTGAAAGTATCACAAGGAAACATTCATGTAATGTTAACGGTTATAACTCAATAGCTGTTTGGATTACATGGGTTATATGTACATGCATTTACCAAAACTCAGTGAATGTACACTGAAAATATATGCATTACACCATATATAAATTGCATTTCAAAGAAAAATAACACAGACAAAAGACTGAACTCTAGTGATATGCATGCTGAAGTATTTGGGATGAAGCATATTATTGCCTGCAGTTTACTTTGAAATGTACCAAAAACTAAGCTTTGTGCAGTGGCAGTATCATAGCCAATGAGGTTTATCCAAGGCGCGATTATTGCTAATTGAAATGTACCAAAAACTAAAATGAAATGATGGATGGATAAAGAAATGTAAACTGATAAGATTGCAATAAAACAAGGATAGTGAAATGGTAAAGACAGATTCTACATGATGGATATACAGTTGTTTACTGTAAAGTATTTGCAATGTTTGAGTATTAAAAAAAACTTTTAAAAAATCCAGACTGTGCAACTTCAATGCCTCTCTTTTTTCAATATCTAGGAAAAGGGAAGTTTTCTATGGCAAAAAAAATTTTTACCTGTTTCTCTCCTTATTCATTTTACTAACAGATGGCCACATACTTCAGGGAAGATAAAGTCCCTTTCCACCTACAGAGAGTGATATGTTATTTATCCAATCCAATGCTTATAATTCTCTTCCTCTTGTTAGTGATTAAGAACATCTAGCTAATATATAGAGAAAAGCCTCCTAAATGGCATCCAGGGAAGTGCTCCATATCCTTCAAGGAGAATTAGGGAAGGAACATTCTTTCTTCTGGCCTCTCACCATTGATGTTTGACCTGAGAATCTTGGAGCAGCTGCAGCCATCTTTCAACCATGAAGGGACAAGCTCAAAGTCAAAGGCAACATGCTACACAAGCAGAGCAAAGAAAGCATAATATGGGTTCAGGATGGCATCAAACAAACTAGAACCTTTCTTCTGAACTTCTTATGAGAGAAACATGGAGGTTGACTAGAGCTGCAGCTGTCCTCTTGCCATGAGCAATAAGCATGAAAACAAAAATGAAATGTGCAAAGGATGTTAGAACAAAAAGAGCTTGGCTTTTTAATATCATTATTGAGATGCTTACACTATCACTTGAAGTCCTCTAGACTTCTTGTTAAAGAAACAATAAATTTCTGTAGGAGTTAGTTGTGTATTTTGTTATTTGCAGCTGAGAGCATTTTGACCGTACACAGCCTTGAAAACAGAAAGTATCTGCATAGAACCGTGAGAAGATGATGTTTAAACTATTAATTGAGGTCATTTTATTGACTGCAATTCTGCCATGGACTTTATTAAAAGAGTTTGTTGTCACTTAGAGTCATAAGGAAAAACTTTACAAGAAGAAGGAAGCCAACTGAGGCTCTGAGGGAGGAGTAAAATTTCACAGGATGGAGAAGTCAAAAGTGAGGAAGTTTCAAATAGGGGACTTATAGCTCAGAAGACCAGCTGAAGTCTCCTGCCTTACCATTACCTGAGAGACAATCCAAACTGGTTTCTCAGGATAGAAGAAATCTCCCCAACAAGTATCTAAAGGAGAAAATGTTTCACTCAATAAAAGTCACATAGAATGAAAATTACTCTCCTCAAATAGAATCCGTTGTAACGCTATAGTCTCTAAGTAATGGAAAAACCCAACTAAATAAAATAGCTTATTGAATAAAGAAATATATTGGCTTATAAAACAGGAAGACTTTTGATAGAATAAGCTTTGGGATTAATTGGCCAACTCAAAAATGTCTACAGGGAGCTTTTTTTCCCCCCCACCTTTCTGTTTTCCATTGTTGGTGCATTAATTTTGCCATCAGGATGTATCTCCCTCATGATTGCAAGATGGTTGCATTGATGCTGATGTTTCATGACTTTTGTTCTTTTTCTTCCCCTGTAGTCTTCATTATTGCTTCAGCTTCCCTTCCTGAGTACAAATTCCTTCTGTGGCCAGTTTGCACAGTCATACATGGTAGTTATGACATTTCCAGTCTTCATATTACCAGTTCAGCTTTGCCCATTCTCTCATGGTTCCAACACAGCATTTCCTGAAAAGGAACTCAATTTGGCCAGATTGAATGTTGTGAGCAGCAAACTGCACAGAGTTGAAGAAAGAACCAGTGAGACTGAAAATGTGCCAGATGAACCTCTCATGCTAATACACAAAAAGAAATAAAGAGTGGGGAGAAAAAAAATGGATAAAATATCTAAGAACTGTGAGACAATCACAAAAATTGTGACATTTGTATAATAGGGATACCAGAAGCAGAAGAAATAGAGGAGCAAAATAAATGTTTTTAGTAATACTGGCAGGGAATACTTAAAATTAATGACAGCAAACCACAAATCCTAGAAGCTCAGGGAATACCACGCAGGAAAAATTCCAGAAATAAGTCAATATCATACCCGAGCCATCATATTCCAACTGAAAAACAAAAACAAAAACAAAACAGACAAAGAGATCTTGAAAGAAGCCAGGAGCAGAGGAATTTGGGAGAAACACATTACCTTCAGAGGACCAACCATAAGAATTACATCAGACCTCCCTCCAAAACCGATGAAAGCAAGAAGAGAATAGAGTAAAATATTTAAAGCTATTGAAAGAAAAAATTCACCAGCCTAAAACTCAAAACCCAGTGAAATTATCCTTCAAACATAAAGAAGAAATAAACATACTTATTTCAGAAAAATAGAAAATAAAAAATAAGAAGAAAAACAAAAGCTAGACAATATGTCACCAGTAGTCCTGCCTTGCAAGAAATGTTTAAAGAATTTTGTCAAAAGAAGGAGTATTATATAGGTCATAACTATGGATTTATATATAAAAGTAAAGAATTTTAGAGAAGGAATAAAAAGGTAGATAAAATAATCCATTATTTTTCTTATTTTTAATTGATCTAATAGAAACCGTTTTTTACAAGTAACAATAGCAATAATTTATTGCATTATTACCCCACTTCAGATGGGGAAACTGAGGCCCAGAGGGGTTATGTGCTCATGCAAGGTCATGGGGCTGGTTAGTAAAGATCCAGGAATCAGGCCCTGGGAGTCTGGTTCCAGAGAGTGCAGTTGCGAACCATATTAGCCCCAATCTCTGTCTCCCATCCATGTCCCTGTCCCCTGAAGCCACAGCAGCAATGATAATGACAGGGAACACATGGCTTATGGATAAGTGAAATGAATGATAGCAGTATCATAGAAGAAGGGAGAGAGGCATTGGGGATACTCTGCTATAAGTTACCTGTACTGTCCAGGAAGCAGTTCGGTGTTATTTAATAATTGACTTGGATTAGTTTTAAATCAAAAACAAAACAAAACAAAACAAAAAAACAGCTTAGGGAAACTGTTAAAATAAAATTTGAGAATTATAATTGATAAGGCAAGAGAAGAAATAAATGGAACCAAAAAAATGCTCAATTAAAACTGAAAAGGCAGAAAAAGAATGGAAAACAAAAACAGAAACATAAAACAAGGGCAACAAATAAAACAGTTCCAAATATGGTAGATATCAACCAAACTATGTCAATAATTAAATATTAATATTCTAAATGTACAAATTAAAAGACTTCTGAAGAGAATTCTTTTTGAAAACAGCTATATGTTGTATATAAGAAAATCAATTTAAATATGAAGACAAAAATAGATTTAAAGTAAAAGGGTGGAGATAGCTATACCAAGCTAACACCAATCAAAAGAATGCTAGAGTAGCTATTTTAATTTTAAATAAATCAGACTTCAGGACAGAAAATTATCATGAAGAAAGAGAAGAATGATAAAATGATTAATTCTCCAAGAACACATAACAATTCTTAATGGGTATATACTTGACAATAGAGCATCAAAATTTCTGGGCCAAAAGCCAATAGAACTGCAAAAAGAAACAGAAATTCTGCTGTTGTAGTTCAAGACCCCAACATCCCTCCATCATTAATTGACAGGTCCAGCAGACAGAAAATCAGTAAGGACATAATTTAACTGAACAGGTCTATTGATCTACTGGATCTAATTGACATTTCATTCAACAGCATGATATACATTCTTCTACAGCTCAAGTGGAACATTGATCAAGATACATCACATATTGAGACATAAAACAAATTCAATAACAAATTCCTTAACAAATTCAATAGAATTAGAATCATATAATATCTGCTCTCAGACCATAATGGAATTAAACTGGAAATCAGTAATGGCATAGATAGCTGGAAAATCTCAAAATACTTGGATATTAAACAACATATTTCTAAACACACGAGTTAAAGAAGATGTCTCAAGAGAAGCTTTAAAATATTTTTAACTAAATGAAAATGAAAAAACAGCTTCTCAAAATTTGTAGAAAACAGTTCTTAAAAAGAAATTTGCAGCATCAAATGTATATATTAGAAAAGAATAAAAAAAACCCTAAAATCCATAATCTAATTTTCCACATTAGAAAACTAGAGAAAAAAAAAAACAATAAAAACCTTAAACAAATAGAAGAAAATAAATAAATAATAAAATCAGGGCAGAAATCAAGGAACTGAGAACAGGAAATAATAGAGAAAAACCAATAAAATCAAAATCTGGTTTTTTTCAAAAAAAAATTTACAACCCTCTAACTAGGCTACCTAAAGGGGTAGTGGAAAGAGAACACATAAATTAGTAATATGAGAAATGGAAGAGAAACTATTATTACTGATTCCATGGATATTAAGAAGATAATAAAGCAAAATTATGAACTGTATGCTCACAAATTTGAGTGAAATGACAATTCCTTGAAAGGTACAAACATATATAAGGCTATATATATTAAAGAAATTGAATCAATAACTTTTAAACTTTCAAAAAAGAAAGTGCTAATCCCAGATGGTTTCACTTATGAATTCTACCAAACATTAAAGGAAGAAATAATACAAATTATCCACAATATCTTCAAAAAAAAATAGAAGCTATGAGGTCATCATTACTCTAACACTTAAACCAGATAGTGAACTTACAAGAAAGTTCTCATAAACATAAATTCAATAGAACTCCTAACAAAATACTAACAAATCAAATTTAACAAAGTATAGACAAAATTATACACTTGAACCAAGTAGGATTTATTCTATGTATGGGAGGATGGTTCAACATTCAAAAATTTCAATTAATGTGATTCATCATATCAATAGGCTAAAGAAAATCATATTGTTGTATCCAAGAAAAGCTTTTTGGAAAATATAGCCCTCCTTTGTGATAAAAACAAAGAAACAAAAACCACAAAAATTCAACCTCTCACTTGGAGGGAACTCCCTCAATCTGACAAAGAAAAGCTATAAAAATAAACTCTTCTCATAACCTCATAGTTAATGTTGAGAAACTATGGGCTTTCTACCTAAGACAGAGTACAAGTATGTCTCCTCCCACCACTCTTATTAAATATTGTACTGGTAGTTAATGAAATAAGATAAGAAAAAGATATACAGATTTAGAACAAAGAAATAAAACTGTCATTGTTAGCAGATGACATGATTGTCAGTGTATAAAATCCACAAAACTCAACAAAAAATTCCTGAAACTTAATGAATATAGAATGTTTATCTTTGTGTATGGTGTAAGAAAATAGTCCAGTTTCATTCTTCTTCATGTGGCTGTTCAGTTTTCCCAGGACCATTTATTAAAGATAGTCTTTTTTCCATTGGATGTTCTTTCCTGTTTTGTCTAAGAATTATTGACCATAGAGTTGAGAGTTCATTTCTGGGATCTCTATTCTGTTCCATTGATCTATGTGTCTGTTTTTGTGCCTATCTATGCTGCCTTGATGATCACAGCTTTGTAATATAGCTTGAAGGTCAGGCATTGTGATGCCCCCAGCTTTGTTTTTCTTTTTAAACATTCCCCTCTCAATTCAGGGTCTTTTCTGGTTCCATACAAATTTTAGGATTGTTTGTTCCAGCTCTGTGAAAAATGTCAATGGTATTTTGAAAGGGATGGCATTAGAAGTGTAGATTTCTCTGGCAGCATAGATATTTTAATAATGTTTATTCCTCCAATCCATAAGCATGGAATGTTTTTCCATCTCATTGTGTCTCCCTCCATTTCTTTCATAGTGTTCTGTAGTTTCTTACACCATACTCAAAGATAAACTCATGATGAAATACCTCAATGTAAGACAAGAATCCATAAAAACCTTAGAGGAGAACACAGGCAGTAACCTCTTTGACATCAGCCATAGCAATTTTGTTCATGACATGTCTCCAAAGACAAGGGAAACAAGAGCAAAAATGAACTTTTGGGAATTCATCAAGATAAAAAGTTTCTGCACAGCAAAAGAAACAGTCAACAAAACTAAGAGGCAACCCATGAAATGGAAGGAGATATTTGCAAATGTCATTTCAGATAAAGGGCTCATACCCAAGATATATCAAGAACGCATCAACATTTCCTTAGGGAAGGAAATGTTGAAAAACAAAAATAAAGCTGGGGGCATCACATTACCTGATTTCAAGCTTTATTACAAAGCTGTGATCACCAAGACAGCATGGTACTGGCATAAAAACAGACACATAGACCAGTGGAACAGAGTAGAGAGCCCAGATATGGACCCTCAACTCTATGGTCAATTAATCTTCAACAAAACAGGAAAAAATATACAGTGGAAAAAAGACAGTCTCTTCAATAAATGGTGCTGGGAAAACTGGACAGCTAAATGTAGAAGAATGAAATTCGACCATTCTCTTACACCGTACACAAAGAGCAACTCAAAATGGGTAAAAGACCTCAACGTGAGACAGGAATCCATCAGACTCCTAGGGGAGAACACAGGCAGTAATCTCTTCGATATCAGCCACAGCAACTTCTTTCGAGATATGTCTCCAAAGTCAAAGGAAACAAAAGCGAAAATAAACTTTTGGGACTTCATCAAAATCAAAAGCTTCTGCACAGCAAAGGAAACAGTCAAAAAAACAAAGAGGCAACCCATGGAATGGGAGAAGATATAAATGACAGTACAGACAAAAGATTGATATCCAGGATCTATAATGAACTCCTCAAACTCAACACACACGAAACAGGCAAACATATCAAAAAATGGGAAGAAGGTATGAACAGACACTTCTCCAATCAAGACATACAAATGGCTATCAGACACATGAAAAAATGTTCATCATCACTAGCCCTCAGGGAGATTCAAATTAAAACTACATTGAGATATCACCTTACACCAGTTAGAATGGCCAAAATTAACAAGACAGGAAACAACATGTGTTGGAGGGGATGTGGAAAAAGGGGAACCCTCTTACACTGTTGGTGGGAATGCAAGTTGGTGCAGCCTCTTTGGAGAACAGTGTGGAGATTCCTCAAGAAATGAAAAATAGAACTTCCCTATGACCCTGCCATTGCACTCCTGGGTATTTACCACAAAGATACAGATGTACTGAAAAGAAGGGCCATCTGTACCCCAAAGCAATGTGGCAGCAATGGCCACAGTCGCCAAACTGTGGAAAGAACCAAGATGCCCTTCAACGGATGAATGGATAAGGAAGATGTGGTCCATATACACTATGGAGTATTATGCCTCCATCAGAAAGGACGAATACCCAGCTTTTGTAGCAACATGGACGGGACTGGAAGAGATTATGCTGAGTGAAATAAGTCAAGCAGAGAGAGTCAATTATCATATGGTTTCACTTATTTGTGGAGCATAACAAATGTCATGGAGGACAATGGGTGTTAGAGAGGAGAAGGGAGTTGGGGTAAATTGGAAGGGGAGGTGAACCATGAGAGACTATGGAATCTGAAAAACAATCTGAGGGGTTGGAAGTGGTGGGGGGGGTGGGAGGTTGGGGTACCAGGTGGTGGGTATTATAGAGGGCACGGATTGCATGGAGTACTGGGTGTGGTGAAAAAATAATGAATACTGTTTTTCTGAAAATAAATAAATTAATTAATAAAAGAACATATCAAACTAAACACCCAAAAAAACAAACAGACAAACAATCCAGTCAAGAAATTGGCAGAAAAAATTAACAGACACTTCTCCAAAGAAGACATATGAATGGCTAACAGACACATGAAAAAATGTTCAACATCTCTAGCCATCAGGGAAGTACAAATCAAAACCACAATAAGACACCATCTTATACCAGTTAGAGTGGCAAAATTAACAAGACAGGAAACAACAAATGTTGGCTAGGATATGGAGAAAGGGGAACCTTCTTGCACTGTTGGTGGGAACACAAGTTGGTACAGCCACTCTGAAAAACAGCATGGAGGCTTCTCAAGACATTAAAAATAGACTGGCTCTATAACCCAGCAATTGCACTAGGTATTTATCCCAAAGATACAGATGTAGTGAAAAGAAGGGGCAGATGCCTCCAATGTTCATAGCAATAATGTCCACAATAGCCACACTGTAGAAGGAGCCAAGATGTCTTGAAACAGCTGAATGGATAAAGAAGATGTAGTTCATATATACAATGGAATATTATTCAGCCATCAACATGGACAGAACTTGAGGGGATTCTACTAAGTGAAATAAGTCAAGCAGAGAAAGATAATCATCATATGGTTTCACTCATAATAATAGCACAGAGTAAGAGAGGACCACAGAGGAAGGGAGGGAAAACTGATTTGGATGACATCAGAGAGGGAAACAAACCATGAGAGACTCTGGATTCTGGGAACCAAACTGAGGGTTACAGAAGGTAGGTGGGTGGGAGATGGGGTAACAGGGTTATGGGTAACAAGGTGAGGGCACATGTTGTGATGAGCACTGGGTGTTACAGGAAACTAATGAATCATTGAACACTATATCAAAAACTAATTATGTACTATATTATGTACTAATTATGTACTAACTGAACATAAAAAAATAATAGTAACTCAAAATGGATCATAGACCTCATTTAAATTCCAAACTATAAGCTTCTAGAAGATGCCATAGGAGAAATTCAAAGTTCCCTTGGTTTGGAGATGAGTTGCTAGATTAATACCAAAGTCATGACTCATAAAAGAAAAAATACTAAATTGGGCTCTATTAAAAGTAAAAAAAAAAAAAAAAAAAAAAAAAACTTCTATTAAGCCACAGACTGGGAAGAAATTTTTGAAAAACATCTCTGATAAAGGACTTTTATCGAAAATACAATGAGCTCTAAACTCAACAATAACAAAACAAACAACCCAATTAAAAATGGGCAAACAACCTAGACAGACATCTCACTAAAGAAAGTGTAAAAATAGCAAATACGTAAATGAAACAAAGCTCAACACTGAAAGAATGAAACACTGCTGTGCACCCATTAAGATGACTTAAATTAAAAAAAGAAATTGACAATACCCAATGCTGCCAAAAATGTGAAAAAGGATTCTCATTCACTGCTGCTGGGAATCCAAAATTATACAACCAATTTAAAGACAGTTTACCAGTTTCTTAAAAAACTAAACAAACTCTTTCCAAGTAATCCAGGTCTCCTACATATTTACCATTTGAGTTGAAAACCCATACCTGTACAAACTCTGCACACAAATGTTTATGGCAACTTTATCCATAATTGCCAAAAACTGGAAGTAACTTAGATATTCTTCAATATGTGGATACCCTGTTACATCCATACAATGGAATATTTTCAGCAATAAAAAGAAATGAGCTATCAATTCATGAAATAACATGATGGAAGCTTAAGTGCATATTGCTAAATGAAAGAAACCAATCTGATAAGGCAACATATACTGTATGGTTTGGTTCCAACTATATGACATTCTGGAAAACACAAAACTACAGAGACAAAAATGGTCAGTGGTTGTCAGGTATTTGGGGATGATGAATAGATGGACCACAAGGATTTTTTTTAAGGCAGTGAAACTATTCTGTATGATAATGTCATGGTAACAACATTATTCATCTGTCAAAACCCATAGAAATGTATACCACAAAGAATGAAACTTTATGCAAACTATGGTCTTTATTTAATAATAATGTATCAATATTGATTGGTTCAACAATTATAATAAATATACCGCAGTCATGCAGGATGTTGATAATTAGGGGAAACTGTTTAAGGAGAGATGTATATAGACCTTGCTGTACTATTTGCTCAATTTTTCTGTGAATCTATAAGTGCTCTAAAAAATAAGTCTATTAATTTTTAAAGTCACTTTTTAAAATTTCACATTTTAGGGAGAGACAAGATGGCGGGGAAGTAGGAGGATGCACCCTTTCAACCTGTACCCTAAAGTGATTACCTTCCAAAGAACTCCGATCACCCACAAAATAAGCCTGAGATCAGGATTATACAGGTCTGGATCTCTGCAGGAGCAGAAGATGCCAATGGGCAGGTAAAGCAGAGTGGGAATGTCGGACTGATATCTGAAGATAAACAAAAGGGGGAGGGAGCCACCAGAGGCAACCCATTGGAAAGTAATATCCCAATACAAGATTGCCCTGTGTCTGGGGACCAGCATTAACTCAGAGTCTGGTAGAAAGCACTCAAAAAGAGCAAAGGATCACGGCGGGGGCGGGGTGGATTGTGAGAATCGGGGCATTAGGGACAGGGGCTTAAGTCCTCAGACCCAGGAGAGCCACCCCTGGCTCAGATCTAGAGAGAGTGAGGCAGAGAAACCAGCTCTTGGCCCCTGAGTCACCAGCAAGCCTGAGAGCGCGTGGGGTCCAGCTCCCATGAGGGGCTGGGAGCCTCGCCTGCTAGCAGAAGCACAGCCTTTTTGCAGTCCCCAAGCGAGTGGCGTGCAGTGCTATCAGAGTCCGAGTCACTCCCCGCGCCCTCCCCTGAGAGAGGTGTGTGCAGGCGCCAGCCCGGTGCTGGTGCTCTCGGACCCAGAAAGACCAGGCACTCCCAGCCTGGGCCAGCAGGAAAATCTCAGTGTGCAATCACTGCTTGGAACCTTTCTGGCAGTCTGGAGCTGCCCAGACAGCCGCCATTGCTGTGGTTTTGAGTACAAGCAGAAGATCCTGCATCCCCAGGGACCTCGATTCAGAACCTGTTCTGCAGGCGGCCAAGGGGGCATTTATTTGGGCTCTGCAGCCAAACTGAGGCTTATTTCTGAGAGGGAAGTCAGGGTGCAGTTTGCTTTCCTCTAAACCTACGAAAACCATCAAAAGCGGTCAAGGCAAGAGAGAAAAACAAAAGTGAACAAACATAAAAACCTCCAGAGAACAAAAGCCTGAAAAAAACAGTTTCCTCAGAGTCCACCCCCTTGAGGGGGGCGGGAGGACTTAACTCAGAGAACATCATTGACTGAAAACCCACATGGCAGGCCCCTCCCCCAGAAAACCAACCAGGAAAGAAAAAAAAAAAAAAAAAAAAAAGACGAGAAGAGAACAACCACCACTACTTCATAGGACAACTTTTATTTTTAATTCGTTCCCACTATTCTGGCTCATTTTTTTGATATATATCATTTTTTAACCTAATTACCATCACAGTGAGATGTCCAGTACATCAAATTCCATAATAACCTTCTAACCTAAACTTTTTGTTACATACACCTGTGTTTTTCTTTCGCGTTTCTATTTCTTAAATTTCTTTTTTTTTTTTAATTTTAGTTTAGTTTAGTCTAGTTTATTCCTTTTTTATTTTTATTTTCTAATATTCATATACAGTTAAACTTCAAGGTAATCCCCTTTCCACAATCAATGCTACCCCCATAGGTAAACCAATTTTTAATCCCCCTTTATCTTGTGAAAGTTGAGTCCTTTAACAAAGATATCAAGATACATCCAGGAAGAATCAAGACAACTTTCCTCGCCCACACTGAGAATTGATAACCACTCTCCCATCTTTTTCTTCCACCAGTGTTTCTGTGTTTTTGTGTTTGTCCTGATAGTATATAAATCTTATACTTGCGGTTCTTTTTGATGAGGTTCTTCCTTTATTTGCATATATATATATATATACATATATATGAAATATAAATAATATATAAATATATATTTATATAAATATAAATTATATATATATAATTTTTTCTCTTGTCATATACTTTTATCAGTCTTTTTGTTTGTCTGTTTTTGTTTGTATACTTCATAAATCTTACCTTGGGGCCCATTTGGGCTGAACCTTCTCTTTTATCTTCCCTTTCTTTCCTGTCTCTCTCTCTCTCTCTCTCTTTCTTTTTCTTTTCTTTTTTCTCACGTTTGGTTGGGAATCCTGATTGCTCAGAAGCATTCCAGGCTGCACCTTGACTACACCAAAGTCGATACATCTAGCTACATCCATTCAGCCATCTTTCACCAAAATGACTAGGAGGAGGAATGCCCAACAGAAGAAAAATAGAGAGGATGGGCCTTCTGCAACAGAGTTAATGGCTATCAACATAGACAATATGTCGGAAAGAGAATTCAGGCTAACACTTATCCAGGCAATAGCTAGGTTGGAGAAAGCCATGGATGACCAAACAGAATTGATTAGGGCTGAACTAAAAGCGACCAGAGATGATGTTTACAATGTTAGGGCAGAGCTGAAAGCTACCAGAGATGAGCTTCACAATGCTCTCCATGAGTTCCAATCTAATCTAAATTCTCTCAAAACTAGGGTAACTGAGACAGAAGATAGAATTAGTGATCTGGAAGACACACCGATAGAGAGAAAGGATCAGGAGGAAGCCTGGAACAAACAGCTTAGAAGCCACAAAAACAGAATCAGGGAAATAAATGATGCCATAAAATGTACCAACATCAGAATTATTGGAATCCCTGAAGGGGAGGAGAAAGAAAGAAGTTTAGAACATATAGTGGAACAAGTTCTTCATGAAAATTTTCCCAATCTCGTGAATGGAACCAGCGTTCATGTACAAGAGGCCGAATGGTCTCCCCAAGATTATAGATTCCATAAAAACATCAAGGCACCTGATAGTCAAATAGAGGAATCATAATTGTAGATATAATCTCTTGAAAGCCGCTAGGACAAAGAGCCTCCTTACTTACAGAGCAAAGTCCATCAGAATAACGTCAGACCTGTCCACAGAGACCTGGCAAGCCAGAAATGGCTGGCAAGACATATTCAGGGCACTAAATGAGAAGAACATGCAGCCAAGAATACTTTATCCAACAAGACTGACATTCAAAATGGATGGAGAGATAAAGAGTTTCCAAGACCGGCAAGGCTTAAAAGACTACGCAACCACCAAGCCGACACTGCAGGAAATATTAAGGGGGGTTGTATAAAAGAGGAAAAATCCTAAGAGTAGCATTGAACAGAAATATATAGATAATCTACAGAAAGAAAGACTTCAAAGGTAACACGATGTCAATAAAAACTTATCTATCGATAATCAATCTCAATGTGAATGGCCTAAATGCACCCATAAAATGGCACAGGGTTGCAGATTGGATAAAACGACAGGACCTATCCATATGTTGTCTACAAGAGACCCATTTTGAACCTAAAGATACACCCAGACTGAAAGAGAAGGGTTGGAGAAGCATCTTTCATGCCAACGGGCCTCAAAAGAAGGCCAGGGTAGCAATTCTCCTATCAGACAAATTAGATTTTAAACTAAAGACTGTAGTCAGAGATACAGAAGGACATTACATCATTCTTAAAGGGACTATCCACCAAGATGATCTAACAATTGTAAATATCTATGCCCCCAATATGGGAGCAGCCAATTACATAAGAAAACTGTTAATCAAGATAGTCATATTGATATGAATACATTAATAGTAGGAGACCTTAACATGCCTCTCTCAGAAATAGAAAGATCATCGAAGCAGAAAATCAATAAAGAAACAAGAGCATTGAATGACACATTGGACCAGATGGACCCCATAGATATATACAGAACATTCCACCCTAAAACAACAGAACACTCATTCTCCTCAAGTGCACATGGAACCTTCTACAGAATAGAGCACATACTGGGTCACAAATCAGGACTCAACTGATACCAAAAGACAGAGATTATTCCCTGCATATTCTCAGATCACAATGCTTTGAAACTGGAGCTCAATCACAAGGAAAATTTCGGAAGGAACTAAAACACCTGGAAGCTAAAGACCACCTTGCTTAAGAATTCTTGGATCAACCAGGAGATCAAAGAAGAACTGAAACAATTCATGGAAACCAATGAGAATGAAGACACTTTGGCCCAAAACCTATGGGATACAGCAAAGGCGCTCCTAAGGGGGAAATACATAGCCATCCAAGCATCCCTCAAAAAAATTGAAAAATCCAGAATACAGCAGCTGTCTCTAAACCTTAAAGAACTGGAGAATCAACAACAAATCAAACCAACTCCACACATTAGAAGGGAAATAATCAAGATTAGAACTGCGATCAATGAGGTAGAAACCAGAGATACAGTAGAACGTATCAATGAAACTAGAAGCTGGTTTTTTAAAAGAATCAATAAGATCGATAAACCATTGGCCACACTAATCCAAAAGAAAAGAGCGAAAGCCCAAATTCATAAAACTACGAATGAAAAGGGAGAAATCACAACCAACACCAAGGAAGTAGAAACAATCATCAGAAGTTATTATCAACAGTTATATGCCAATAAACTAAGCAACCTAGATGAAATGGATGCATTCCTGGAAAACTATAAACTCCCAAAATTGAATCAGGAAGAAACTGACAATGTGAATAGACCGATATCTAGTAACAAGATTGAAGCAGTGATCAAAAACCTCCCAAAAAACAAGAGCCCCGGACCTGATGGATTCCCTGAGGAATTCTACCAAACTTTCAAAGAAGAAATAACACCTATTCTCCTGAAGCTGTTTCCAAAAAATTAAAGCAGAAGGAAAATTTCCAGACTCTTTCTATGAAGCCAGTATTACCTTGATCCCCAAAGCAGGCAAAGACCCTACCAAAAAGGAGAATTTCAGACCAATATCACTGATAAATATGGATGCTAAGATTCTCAACAAGATCCTAGCAAACAGGATCCAACAGCACATTAAAAAGATTATCCACCATGACCAGGTGGGATTCATTTCTGGGCTACAAGGATGGTTCAACATTCACAAATCAATCAGTGTGATACAACAAATTAATAAGAGAAGAGAGAAGAACCACATGATCCTCTCAATTGATGCAGAAAAAGCATTCGACAGAATCCAGCATCCATTCCTGATTAAAACTCTTCAAAGTATAGGGATAGAGAGAACTTTCCTGAACTTCATAAAATCTATCTATAAAAGACCAACAGCAAATATCATCCTCAATGGGAAAAAGCTCACAGGCTTCCCGCTGAGATCAGGAACATGACAAGGATGCCCACTCTCACCAATCTTGTTCAACATAGTATTAGAAGTCCTAGCAACAGCAATCAGACAACAAAGAGAAATAAAAGGTATCCAAATTGGCAATGAAGAAGTCAAACTCTCTCTCTTTGCAGATGACATGATTCGTTATATGGAAAACCCAAAAGACTCCACCCCCAAACTACTAGAACTCATACAACAATTCAGTAACGTGGCAGGATACAAAGTCAATGTACAGAAATCAGTGGCTTTCTTATACACTAACAATGAAAATACAGAAAGGGAAATTAAAGAGTCAATTCCATTTACTATAGCACCAAGAATCATAAGATACCTGGGAATAAACCTAACCAAAGAAGTAAAGGATCTGTACTCAAGGAACTACAGAACATTCATGAAAGAAATTGAAGAAGACACAAAAATATAGAAGACCATTCCATGCTCTTGGATCAGAAGAATAAACATTGTTAAAATGTCTATACTGCCTAGAGCAATTTATACTTTTAATGCCATTCCAATCGAAATTCCACCAGTATTCTTCAAAGAGCTGGAGCAAATAATCCAAAAATTTGTATGAAATCAGAAGAGACCCCGAATCGCTAAGGAAATGTTGAAAAACAAAAATAAAACTGGGGGCATCACATTACCTGATTTCAAGCTTTACTACAAAGCTGTGATCACCAGAACAGCATGGTACTGGCATAAAAACAGACACATAGACCAGTGGAACAGAGTAGAGAGCCCAGATATGGACTCTCAACTCTATGGTCAAATAATCTTCAACAAAACAGGAAAAAATATACAGTGGAAAAAAGACAGTCTCTTCAATAAATGGCGCTGCAAAAACTGGACAGCTATATGTAGAAGAATAAAACTCGACCATTCTCTTACACCATACACAAAGATAAACTTGAAATGGATAAAAGACCTCAATGAGAGACAGGAATCCATCAGAATTCTAGAGGAGAATATAGGCAGTAACCTCTTCGATATCAGCCACAGCAACTTCTTTCAAGATATGTCTCCAAAAGCAAAGGAAACAAAAGCAAAAATGAACTTTTGGGACTTCATCAAAATCAAAAACTTCTGCACAGAAAAGGAAACAGTCTACAAAACAAAGAGGCAACCCACGGAATGGGAGAAGATATTTGCAAATGACAGTACAGACAAAAGGTTAATATCCAGGATCTATAAAGAACTCAAACTCAACACACAAAAAACAGATTATCATATCAAAAAATGGGCAGAAGATATGAACAGACACTTCTCCAATGAAGACATACAAATGGCTATCAGACACATAAAAAAATGTTCATCATCACTAGCCATCAGGTAGATTCAAATTAAAACCACATTGAGATACCAGCTTACACCAGTTAGAATGGCCAAAATTAGCAAGACAGGAAGCAACATGTTTTGGAGGGGATGTGGAGAAAGGGGAACCCTCGTACACTGTTGGTGGGAATGCAAGTTCGTGCAGCCACTTTGGAGAACAGTGGAGATTCCTCAAGAAATTAAAAATAGAGCTTCCCTATGACCCTGCAATTGCACTACTGGGTATTTACCCCAAAGATACAGATGTAGTGAAAAGAAGGGCCATCTGTACCCCAGTATTTATAGCAGCAATGGCCATAGTCACCAATCTGTGGAAAGAACCAAGAAAGAAAGAAAGAAAAAGAGAGAGAGAGAGAGAGAGAGAGAAGGAAAGAGAGGAGAAAGAAAGAAAGAAAGGAAGAAAGAAAGAAAGAAAGAAAGAAAGAAAGAAAGAAAGAAAGAAAGAAAAAGAAAGAAAGAAGGAACCCTTCAATGGACAAATGGATAAGGAAGATGTGGTCCATATACTATGGAGTATTTGCCTCCATCAGAAAGGATGAATACCCAACTTGTGTAGCAACATGGACGGAACTATGAGAGATTATGCTGAGTGAAATAAGTCAAGCAGAGAGAGTCAATTACCATATGGTTTCACTTATTTGTGGAGCATAACAAATAGCATGGAGGACAAGGGGAGATGGAGAGGAGAAGGGAGTTGAGGGAAATTGGAAGGGGAGGTGAACCGTGAGAAACTATGGACTCTGAAAATCAATCTGAGGGTTTTGAAGGGGCAGGAGGTGGGAGGTTGGGGGAACCAGGTGGTGGGTATTGGAGAGGGCACAGATTGCATAGAGCACTGGGTGTGGTGCAAAAACAATGACTACTGTTACGCTGAAAATAATTTTTTTAAAAATTTCACATTTTATAGTATTTTTGTCTAGTAAGCATTTTTCCCCTTCAAAATAGTTGCCTTTGAAGCTTGGCACTTATTCTAGTTTTCAAATAAGCTGCTGTTAGACTTACAGGGTGTCCTTTTATGCCTTCTGCATTGACAGGCCTCCTTTCTAAGAGGCTTTGCCTTGAAAGAGGAGCAGGTTTTCTGAACCATTAACAAACAGTATAACTGATTATATATTTTTTTTATTTTTTTTAAAGAAAAGGAGAACTGATTAAATCTACAGATAATTTGCAAAGTTGAGATGAGATGGAAAATCATTTCAAAGAAGGGCTATGTCACTGGCATATAATTGTAACTGCTATATAGGGAATTTCCCCTATACAAATACCTTCATATTATTTTTCTGCTTATCATTTCAAATATGTACAGACAAAAAGAAAATCCAGTTTAATCCCACTGCCAGTAGGAAAAAAAGAAGTCTGCTTTCAGTCTAAGCATTGCTTCTTTGAAAATAAAGTGCCCCTTTTCTCAGCTGCCTTTAAGATTCCCTGTCTTGGGAAATACAAACCAAAACCACAATGAGATACCACCCCACACCAGGCAGAATGGCTAAAATTAACAAGTCAGAAAATGACAGATGCTGGCGAGGATGCGGAGAAAGGGGAACCCTCCTACACTGTTGGTAGTAATGCAAGCTGGTCCAACCACTCTGGAAAACAGCATGGAGGTTCCTCAAAAAGTTGAAAACAGAGCTACCTTATGACCCAGCAATTGCACTACTGAGTATTTACCGTAAAGATACAAACGTAGTGATCTAAAGGGGCATGTGCACCCGAATGTTTATAGCAGCAATGTCCACAATAGCCAAACTATAGAAAGAACCTAGATGTCCATCAACAGATGAATGGATAAAGAAGAGGTGGTGTATATATATATACACAATGGAATACTATGCAGCCATCAAAAGAAATGATATCTTGCCATTTGCGATAATGTGGATGGAACTAGAGGGTATTATGCTTAGTGAAATAAGCAGAGAAAACAACTATCATATGATCTCTCTGATTATGAGGAAGTGGAGATGCAACGTGGGGGGCTTGGGGTATAGGAAAAGAATGGATGAAATAAGATCGGATCGGGAAGGAGACAAACCATAAGAGACTCTTAATATCACAAAACAAACTGAGGGTGGCTGGGGGAGGAGGGGTTGAGAGAGGGTGGTGGAGTTATGGACATTGGGGAGGGTATGTGCAATGGTGAGTACTGTGAAGTGTGTAAACCTGGTGATTCACAGACCTGGGGCTAATAATACATTACATGCTTATAAAAATACATTATATGCTTATAAAAAATCAAAAAATAAAAAAAATTATCTGTCTTGTTTCTCATCAGTTTTCCTGTGATGTGTTTAAGCATAGGTTTATTTGTAGCACTTATTTTGCTTAAAGTCTGAAGCACTTGAAACTATAACTTGATGTCTTTTGTGATTTGGGTATAATTATTGTCCATGATTTTTTTTCAAGTATAGATTCTACCCCATTTCATTCTCTTTTCTACTCCCTACCCCCAGCACTCCAGTAACTCATTGTCATATATTTTCACCATGCTCCATCTGTCTCATATTCTTTTTCTGTATTTTGCATGTTTTTTTTCTCTCCATGCTTCAGTCTATTTTCTAGTGACCAGATTTCCAGCTTACTAATTTTGTTGCAAGTCTGTCCAATCTGTTGTGAAACTCCTTTACTGAGTTCTTAATTAATATAGGTTATTATTGTATTTTTATTTCTAGAGCATTCATATAAACTTTCTATAGTTTCCTTGTAAAATTTTTCATGTCAGTTTCCTGATAAAATTTTGTCAGCTTACTCCTTGAACATATTATTATAGAGTTCATGTCTAATAAATGTAATATCTGACTTTTCTGTAGGTCTGTTTATATTGGTTGATTTCCTATTTTTAAAAGTGTTTAACTCTATGATAACTAACATACAGTAAAGTAAAGTGCACTAATCTTAAATGTACATTCTACTGGTGCTAACATATGTATATCTTCAGCAACCCCCATCAGATGAGATTCAATAGTTATTAACAATATATAAAGAGTTCTAACAAATCAGTAAGATTAAAGAGAATCACCACAAGGAAAAAATAGACAAAATTTCTAAACAGGCAATTCACAAAGAGAACACAAATAAGCCATACAAGAATAAGTCTAATAATGTGCAGATTCACTTTTAATCAAAAAATTAAAATTAAAAAGCAATAAAAGGTATTTTTCATACATTATATTAAAAGTTACAAATTAATACACCATTGATCCATGGTGGTAAAGCTGGGACTTTCATAAGTTAGGGAAGAAGAAATGAAAATACTTAGCTGTCAGGTATCTCTATGTTTCAAATTTATTTACCCTTTGATTCAGCAATTCAATTGTTAAGGCTCTGTCATTCATAAATATCCATAGAAGCACAAAGATATATTAGCTAATAATAATATTAGTAATAATATCAATACATTTTTTGAGAGCTCACAATTTGCTAAATATAGTTCTTAGTGTTTTATGTGTGTTAACTCATATAATTGTCAAGATGACATAGAGGCAATAGATATTTCCCAGTCTAAATGGTAGTTGCAATAGGACACTAAAGCTAAAAAGGGAATATAGTGCTTGTTTTTGCCTCAAACACTAAGTAAAGAGGCAAGCATTTTAAAAGGAATGGCTGAATGGAAAATATCAGGCACCCATCAGAGTGTTGCCCAGGTGTGTATAGGGCAATGACATGGAACCAGGTGGTTATAAAGGCACAGGGGAGGACAAAGCCATAGGGGTAAACTAGCCAGACCCCTAAAATTTGGTAACTGTGGGAGAAGGTTTTACTACCTTCATACCACGTAATTTCAATCACCTGCCATCTCTGTGTGCTCCACTGTGCCAACTGCTTCAGGACTTACAAAAGAGTGACAAGACATAGTCTGTTTCTGAAAGTCTGGACACGACATGGGAACACTGTGCACTCTGCTCCAGCCTGCCAGAGAAGGAGTCTTACCCAGGTATCTGGTAGCATCTACAGCACTCTGTAAGAGTTTTCTGTCAAGTGTCCCTCTCCAATGCTTGTCTCTGCTTTTCTTAATGGCAGCTCTATGTCTGACTCCTCCTTGTATCCTGTATACCTAACATAGTGTCTGGCACACAGTGGAAAATTAGCTCAATAAGTGAAAGACTGGATCCATGGAGGGTGGATGAATAGTTGGGTGCATGGGCGGGTGGGAGGATAAGTGATTCCTCACACCAAGTATCAACCTTTCCTCATGACAAAGAGATAAGAGGGTCACACTAGATCTAATGTCTAATGTCTACTGCTCTGAAAACGGCCCTGTTCTGAAAATGGTCCTATATTCTGATCTTTTTTCCATGCTTCAAGATACTCTGTGGAATTTATTTCCACCCTGTAAGTTTCATTAGCACAGAGAAAACTATAAGTAAATTAGTGCCGCTTCCTTTAGATTTTTTTTCCCTCTTTTCAAAGCAGGAAGATCCTTGTATTTATTGTTCATGTTTCTGAGAAAACAAGCACTAACAGCTTCAGGGATGAATATTAGAGTATCTGTCCACTGTCATATGAATTCCTGTCTGCCAAGATAATCTATTTCATGTTTATTATTTTTTATTGTTGCCATATACAATGAAATTGTGATATGATTCAGACTGTCACCATTGTCAGCAATTCTTTTTTTTTTTTAAAGATTTTTATTTATTTATTTGACAGACAGAGATCACAAGCAGGCAAAGAGGCAGGCAGAGAAAGGTGGAGAAGCAGGCTCCCCGCTGAGCAGAGAGCCCGATGCGGGACTCGATCCCAGGACCCCGGGACCATAACCTGAACCGAAGGCAAAGGCTCCAACCCACTGAGCCACCCAGGCATCCCATTGTCAGCAATTCTCAACACAATCATTCACAGATGAATCAAGACGTTAGAATGGCATAGTAAGAGCCAGTGGGGATTCCAAAGCAGGACTCAGACTGAAGCAGCAGCAGCTACCAGGCACATGCTCTTCCCATGGTAGAGGTCCAGAGGACAAGAAGTCAGGCCAAACCATGCAAACACATTCCAAGCCTCCACTGGGATATGGCTTAGGTCATGTCCACTCACATTCCATTGGCCAAAATAAATCTTGTGACCAAACCCAATATCCATAGGGTGGGGCACTATACAGGGGAAGTATATTTTTCTGGGGCAGGGAAAAGTAAATATTTACTGAATAATAATACAAACTATCACAGGGAGTCATTCCAAAGCTAACTCTTGGTATACCTGGGTGGCTCAGCCGGTTGAGCATCAGACTCTTGGTTTCAGCTCAGGTCAAGATCTCTCAGGGTCGTGGGATCAAGCCCTACATTGTGCTTCATGCTCAGCCTGGAGTGTGCTTGTCCCACCCCTTCTGTTCCACCCCTGTTCATCCTTTCTCTCTCAAATAAATAAATTGAATCTTAAAAAAAAAAAAAAATGGTTAAGTCTCAAGGCCCCTGCTGCTTCCTCATAATTTCCTGGAACTGTCTGTTTTTTATGCTTCGGTGGCTTTTATCACCCAATGAGTAAAGATAATGAGAAAAAGAGTAACTATTTATGGAGTACCCATGACATTTCAGTCACTGTATATGTATCATTTGTAATTCTCACCACACATCTACAAAGAAAGAGTTGTTATACATATGCTATACATATCACATACAAGAAAGCTACAGATCAAAGAGATCTCGTGCATTGTTATTAAGTATCTCATGCAGTGTTACTAAGAGCATGCCAAAGATAGATATCAAGACCATTCTAGAAGCCCACACACTGCCCATGGGCTCTTTCCAATTTCTTGTGGCATTCAACTTCACTGATCGTTTTATCTGATGTATTTATTTGTTAAGAACACAATGAAATACTCCTACATATCAAACTAAGTAAATTTAAGGCTCAAAATACCAAGTGTTTGACAGCTCCTTACACTGCTGGTGGCAATGGAAAAAAAAAAAGAGTACAAAATATGCTAAGTCTATTGTCATTGAGCTATACAGTTGAAGGAACTTTTAATGAGATAAATAGATACACAGTCTCCTTTGTCCCTATGGCCTTGGCATGACTGTTTCCATTTGTAAGTGAGCATAAGTTATATATCTATGTCTCTCTGTGTATTACACATGATATTTTGACTTTTTTCTTTAGTGCTGTGAAGTCTCTGTCTTTATCTTCTTGATAAATGTGTGAGCCTCCAAGAAGAACCCATCAGAGCACATCAGATGTAAGTGTCATTAACCCCACTGTGACATGAGAAAATTTGGAGGCAAAGTCACTTAGTAAAGTTGCAAGTGCTGAGTCAGAAATGAAAAGCCATATCTGCCACGTTTCAAATCCTGTTTTTTTTTTTTTTTTGGTGTTTTTTTTTTTTTTTTAAGATTTTATTTATTTATTTGACAGAGAGAGACACAGCAAGAGAGGGAAAGCAAGCAGGGGCATTAGGAAAGAGAGAAGCAGGCTTCCTGTTGAGCAGGGAACCTGATGTGGGGCTTGATCCCAGGACCCTGGGATCATGACCTGAACCAAAGGCAGATGCTTAACGACTGAGCCACCCAGGTGTCCCCAAATCCTGTTCTTTCTTTGCTCATGAAATTGTTCTGGGGATTAAATGAGATGAAATATGTAGCATTCATAGCAGAAGTCTGGCAAATATAATTACCATTCTGGTTCTCCCTTCTTCATCACAGCAACATACCCCAAATCTCTCCCTTCTCTTAGTCAAAGAGAATAAAAGCCACAACAAAGGGTCTAAGGAAGAAACTGGCTCTTCTCTTAGAGGGCCCCAGGCCTCAGCTGGGAGGAGCTGGAGATGCAAATTATTTTAGTCCAGGTTCACACCAACAACTTACACATGAAGGGAAAGGGCTGTGACCCCAAGAGGGCTCTCTGAATATTAGTAATTCACTCTCTACTTGCTGGGAGATACTAATTTCCTGATGTTCTGATGGGAATTATTGGAAATTCATTCAGGAACTCCATGTCTCCTTTCCTTGTGTCTCAGGGCCTCCAGCAAGAGCCGCATCAAGCTGAGCAGTAACACCAGACACTGGGGTTTTCTAGGGACACTGGGTTACAAAGGATGGGTGCCAAAGAGACTGAACTAGTAGCATCTCCCTTACAGCAGAGATTGAGGGCCAGACAGTCCTCATTCAATTTCTAGCTGTCCCTGTGTACCTGTGTGAACTTGAATAGTTACCACACCTCTCTGGTCCTCAGTTTCCATTTCTGTAAAATGAAAAAGAAGGAAAAGGGGGGAAAAGACTAAAACAGGGCACCTGGGTGGCTCAGTGTGTTAAGCCTCTGCCTTTGGCTCAGGTCATGATCTCAGGGTCCTGGGATCGAGTCTCGCATCGGGTTCTCTGCTAAGTGGGGAGCCTGTTTCTTCCTCTCTGTCTGCCTGCCTCTCTGTCTACTTGTGATCTCTCTGTGTCAAATAAATAAATAAATTCTTTTAAAAAAAAATGACTAAAACAAGTTACCATCTACCCTGTAAGGGTGCTGTGACATAGCAATACCCTCATATAGGAAGACCCAACATAGCACCAGTTCTGGCCCATTCTAGGTGCTCAGAGGATTTTTACTGCCTGTACATTCCTATGTCTGCTGGGATGTGTTTCTCTGGGAAGTCATTAAATCTACAAAAGCATCAGAACCACCCAGGCTAACTTATATGCTCTGTCCTTTTTACTGACTTTTCTCTGCCCAAGATTCAAGCCAACCCCATCCTGACATCTCTGGACTTTCTATTCATTCTCTCTCTCTCTCTCTCCTTTTCCTTCCTCCAGTGCCCCAACCCTTACTTTTAAGCTTTCTCACTTTTCTTAACCATAGTCCATACAGCTGGACTTTCAGACCTGTCACCAACACATGAGATTTTGCTTATGGTCACTTCTCAAACGATCCCAGACCACTTGGTGCTCTTGCTGGGTTTCTCTGCAGTCCCTCTTCTCTTAAAGATACTGTTAGAAAGCATCCAGAAGCAGGTTATTCTGAATCCTTAATATCTACCCCAAGATGAGGTACCACTTTAAGTTAGGGGCCTAGGCTGCAGTTCTGGGTCTAACCTGAGTCCACAACCTCACTGACCCTGGGTGCTGTTTTCTACCTGGCATGTCGAGAGACAGCCTTTAGCAAAGTCTAGACAGAAGAGGTCCTAGCACCTCAGTCCTAGGAGGAAGCATTGAGTCTCCTCTCTCAGCTTTCAAACCTCCTCATTTATGGATTCTTCTCAAGATCTTTGTGTCCCTGGGAAAGGGGAGAGGCCCCTGGCCACGGCTGCACAGTTTGTTTTCACTGATCTCTCAGGACCCCCCCCCCCCATTCCTACCCCATGCTCCTCATTACTCGCAGCTTGCAGGAGCCTTAACCAACCAAACCCCTGCTTCCTCTATCCTCTCCTCTTAAAATATGCAGAGCCACAGTTTGGTTTTCTTAAATGCTTCCAACTTGCCAATCAGTTAAGTTAAGCCATGTTTCTGCGCTAATGAGAAAGAACCAGAAAAAGGCCCAAGGAGAAAATATTTGCAATACACATGAAAAAGTGTTGTTGTCTTCTGTGTATAAAGAGCTCAAATAAATCAATAAGAAAAACATTAACCACCCTTCTGAATGAGAAACAGCATGAACAAAATATTCACCCAAAAGAACATGCAATTTCTAAATAAGCGTATGACAGTACATTGAATCCCACTAGTAATCAAGAAAAAGCAAAGTCAAATAATTACATATTTCCTATCTACAGAATTATCAATATTTAAAATCTAATGCTTGATTCTGGCAAGAGGCTCTGAGATGAACACTTGGTTGGGGAGAATATAAATTGTTACAGCTACAACTCATGAATGTATCAGAAGCCTGAAACATAGTCTCATAACCTTTGATCCAGTTGTTCCATTACTGGAATATAAACTAAGGTAAAAATATGAAAGGCATATATTTATGTTCATATGGTTTATCATAGCAAAGAAAAGGAAGCAACTTAGTAATTAAAACAAATTAAAGAGCTTTTGTACTTTTATATGGGAAAATGATCATGGTATAATGTTTGGTAGTGAAAACTCAGCGCTTAAAATCACATATTCAGTGATGTCTCAGAGGTATAAAGCAAATGTCCACAAGTGTGTAAGAGACTAGAAAAAAATGTACCTGAATGTGCTAGATATTATGAGCAGTTGATAGAGTTTGGGATTCTTTTTTTGTTGTTTTCACATTCCCGTCACTTTAAAAAAAAAAATCTATCACTTTGATACAGGGCAAAACTTTTATTAGAGATTTTATAAGATCCAAGGAAAATCTGCCTGCCTCTATGTGTAAGAGCTCACAGACAGGGATTACAGTAGGGCCCCTTCAAGAAGGAACAAGGACTGAGTATGTGTTTGTTTAGGTGTGGATAAAGTGGGCAGGGATGCCCCTCTCATGAGCAACGCTTGCTGGATGTAGTTCTGGGAAGGAAATAGAAATTCCCATCTGGGACTCCATCACACCCTGTCACTCTGTGGGGAGCTCAGTAGCTTACACCAGCCACATCCTGCACATATTACTGAGGCTGCTGGAACTGAGTCCCAGCCCTGGCTGCACTTCCTCAGACAAATTGTTGTCACTGCTCCCAACCTCCATTTTCTCAGTTTTAAAATGGGCCTTTGGCAATATACTCTTTGATGGTATTTATGGGATTTAAATGAGCTAACAGTTTTATTGTTATAAGATATAGCTGAGTTCTTGCTACTCCATTAATAAGTATCCAACACAGGAAGAAACACTGCATTTCTGTGACTTAACATCAGCCTTTTACCATATAATATAATTTTTCATTTACTTATTTTGCCTTCTTAAAATGTGTCTCATTTCCTTAAAATTGAACACTTCAATGGTTAAATCTTCTAAAATATCAAATGTTTCCCTACAAGCTAAACAACCACTCACCATTAAACCCTATTTATCTTCTTTTCAGAATGTCTTTGGATCCTTACTATAAGCGTGCCCATCAAGGGAAGAGGACCAATCTCTCCAATAACTTAAACTTAATATCTTTGAGCTATTTGCTGAGTAAGACGTTGTATTATCACATTATTTTTTTAAAGGTTTTATTTCTTTATGACAGAGAGAGATAGCGAGAGAGGGAACACAAGCAAGGGGGGACCAGGAGAGGGAGAAGCAGGCTCCTCACTGAGCAGGGAACCTGATATGGGGCTCGATTCCAGGACCCTCGGATCATGACCTGAGCTGAAGGCAGACGCTTAACCGACTGAGCCACCCAGGTACTCCTCACATTATTATCTAATATATTAGTCACAACAACCTAACTTTGCAGATTGTTCCAGTTTCACAGATGAAAAAACTGAGGCTCAGAGAAGTTAAATAAAATGCCAACAGTCAGCCCAATGGAAGGCAGTGAAGACTCAAACCGAGATGGAGTCCTAAAGCCCTGGTTCCTTGCCAGCCCATGATCCAGCACATCCTCCATTTACGGCTGAATCCAAGAAACTTTAATTGTATAATAAATGCTACTTTGTTTTTGTATCTGACCTTATCATTTATGGAATTTTCTACCTTTCTTTAGTTAGTTGTTTGGCTTCCTCCTTGTAAGGAATTCTTGTTATATTCTGGTGTTTTTAACCCAACCTACCGTGAGAAATGACATAAGTAGACATCTTATGATGATATCTAAAAACCAGCTGCCTGTCAGTGAGCCTTGAGAAGTCTTCCCATAACTGAGGTGCAATAACCCGGAGACATGTCCTTTGGTTACCTATTGGCTCTTTTGGCTTCCTTCCAGCTCCCCAGTTGCATTTCAAATAATTGAAGTTGTTTAATTTATGAATTCTGAAACAGGAGATACTATTAGCCAACATGGATCTATAAGTACTACAAAACAAAATGCTGAACTGTTGCTAGTTTCTAGTAAATGCCTCCTCTGTCCCACTGTTATCTTATAGACATTGCTTCTGCAAAACTCTGGAATTCAAGTGTTCTTGTTCCCATTTTCTAAGCGAAGAAATGGAGACTCAAAAGTTTCCACACCTGGTCAAGAGCATTCTGTAAATAGTTCCCTTGACATCAACATGTATATGTCCATCCTGGAAATTTCACTAAATATTGACAAGCAGTGTCAATTTCTTCATTAACTAACTAAAGAGAATTATGAACACTTGCCCACTGTGTCAAAGAGGCAGTCCTGATAATAATGCCTGGAGTTGGACCAGCCCACACAGAATTGGGAAAGTTGTCTGTGCTGCACACCTCCAGGGGGCAACCTTACATTGCCTTCAACCTGGATGGTATACCCAAGGGCACACACATTGTATAGACATCTGGAATGCAGCCCTGGAACTCCAGCAGAGCAATCTTAATGGGAGAAGCCAGGAGGGTGTCAGCAGTTCACTGGAGGAATGTCAAGTAAACAATGAAAAGCCCGGCAGGAGGGACCAGCCATCAGACATGAGAAGTGCAGGGTGTCTCTTGGGTCTGAGATTTCAAACAGGGGTGCCATGGTCTCAAATTCCCTGCCCTTCTCTCTAGCATGGAGAGGGAAGAGATAAAATGCTACATATAACATAGCATTCTTTCTGGGTGATGTAGGTCGACTCCATTTAACTGACCAGAGTGTCAAAATTGGCTTCAAGTTTTTATTTCCCTAAGTGAAGACTTTACAAACTCTACTATGTCTGGAAGCCTCAGACAGAAGTGATCCAAATAAATCACATGGTCTTTGTCCAAGCAATCCCTTTTTCTAGGAATCTTTTCCAAACACTAGCCCAGGGACTGGGACAGCGCCCTTCAGGGGCCAGCCATGCAGGGATTTCCCAGGCCACTTAAGGACCCTCAGCGATGAGAGACCACCCTGCTCTGGAGTGGCCGAGCAGCCAGCCAAGATTCAAATAAGTCTGCCCCTATTTGGTCACCGGCCCTGACAGTGCTGGGACAGGCCCTTTTGTCACATCTGGGAGTTTTTCAGTCCACACACAGGGGAATTCACCACAACCTCTGAGTCTGGTAACTACAGATGGAAACAGAAACGTAGTCAGAAAAATGTGATTCTTGCGCAGGAAAGTTGGAACAGAGAAGAGTTCAGACGTGGGCGGGAATGTGTGTTTAAAAAAAACAGGAAAGAAAGAAAGAAAGAAACTAAGAAAGAAAAGGGTGGAAACCCCACCAGCCAAGTCTGCAGAAAAAAAATAAATGAAGTCTGCCTATCTCGGGCCGGAGCCCCTCCCCTCGGCCCGCGCCAGAGGAGCGTGACACAGGTGCCGCTTCCTCCCCGCCGCTGAGGGTCAGGAGCCGGCCGGCGCGACCCTCGCCACCGCTCCGCTGTCACTTCGGCCCCTGGTCCCGCCGGCGCCCCGCACCCGTCGGCGATGAACAGCGTCAATGGCACGTCGCGGCCCAGCCTTGGTGAGTACCCGCCGCCCGTGAGGGTCTGCTGCTTCGCGGGGTCCCCGGGACCCCACTCCTGGCCGGGCCCATGGGGGCCAGGAGCTCGGGCTCAGAGACGGGACCGCAGCCTGACCCCGGGAATCGCCGGGTAGAGCCCCGAGCCCCCGAACCCGGCCCTGCTCTGCGCGCCCCGCGGCCTGGAGAGGCCGCCCGGCCACCCCTCCCGGCGCGCCGCCGGCTCTCCATGTCTTTGTGCGGTGGCCGCCGAGTCTGTGCCGCAGGAACTGGCCCCTAGACTAGTAAGTGAAGGACGTTCTGGGAGGGAGAGGACGTCGTACGCTCTTTGCTCCGCGGCCCAGGACGCGGGGGCGGATTCGGAGTAAACTTCAGTAAACTCCGCCGATGCCCTGACTCACTCTCTGGGAGCGGCGAGGGACGCACACATGGCGGAGGCATCGGCTCGCCTTGACCTTTTGGGGGGTTGTAATTCCTCTTTCTTTTTAAGACGGCACATGGTTTCCTGCTGACGGGAAATCCTATACCCTGAGCTTCTTTGTGAGGATGTTGGGAAACTTTGTCAGGCCTCCTCACGCCCTCCTCGGCCAGTGGGCTTCTGCAATTAAAAAAAAAAAAACTAAAATTTCCTTTTTAAAACAGTGAATGTTTATCCCTTCTATCCCCACCCTGGCTAGATCTGGTCCTTAGAAACTGTCAGAGGGGAGACATTCTGAGTCTATAGTGTAATCACGTTAGGTAATTAATATAATAATAATATGGGTACTAGAGACACTCGTTTACAAGTCTTTTAAATCTAGGTGGTTGTGTGGCCTCACCAGGGGACCTTGAGCATAGTGGACTGTGGCTTGGTGCATGTGTTTGCTTGCCCACGCTTGTGCCGGTGAGGGTACTCAGCGAGTCTGGGTGCTGCGGGAGGACGAGAGTCCTGGAGTTAGGGCCCCGCTGCCTGCTGTGGGATCAGATGTGCCACCCATTAGCCAGGTGCCTGCGGCAAGCTAGCCTCTCTTAGCTCCAGCTTCATCATCTGCAAAATGGGAATAATAGGGTATTCTTCCTTGGGTTGTAAGAATTAAGAGCTTGTAAATAGTTCAGCATAGAGATTGACACATACTAAGAGCTCGATAAATGTCAGGCATTTTTGTTTTCATTTTACACTAGACTGGGTCCGGAAGCTCATGTGCATTAGTGCTTGCATGTGTGTTTCTGTGAGTGTGTGGGAGTCAAACACTAGTGTACTTAGTATGTGTGTGTCTGGGCCAGGTTGAAAGGCAAAGCCACTGTAATCATTCCGGTAGAGGCGCTGAGGAAGTGCAGGCCTGCGGCCATTACCCTGGCTGGAGAGGACAGGCTTGTTCACCAGGAACCCTACCCCTGCCCCCTCTCTCTAGCAGTTCTCTAGGATTCCAGTTTCTGACCTTGATCAATGGCTGCAGACACTTCCCTTGCAGAGCTCACAGGGATGCAGCCCTTACTTGCATACCATTCTAGATTACCCTTAGGATTTGATTTACAGCATGCTCTTTGCTATAAGAGAACCCTGGAGCCCTCTTTCTTGCTGATAATTCAGGCAGGATGTGTCTATATCCGGTCTCAGTTTCTATCACTGCTTCTCAGAAGCAGAGGTTGGAATGGAGAAGACCCTCTGCTCCTGCCCAATCAGTCCTGCCTACCCCTCTGGTCTCAGCCAACTCCTGTTAAGTCTGAATGCCCCAGGTACTGCAAATGAGTCATGTGCAGAAATCCACTGCCTTGCCCTTGGATGGAAGGGGTCAGCACTCAGTGAGGAGATAGTCAGGTTTGTCAACTTTATATAGATTTCACTGTGTCTGGCAGAAGCTGAAAGGATTACATTAAGTGCCAAATGAAATTCCATCTCATCCATTGCTCAACCCCTCCAGATATCCACAGCAGTAGGAGTCATATGGCATTGGCACCATCAGCAGCTAGACCTTTCCAAGGGTGCCCATGGTTGGGCAATAATTTCTGGGGGCTTGCAGTGCACCTTGGGAAACAGAGGGGTATAGGATAAGAGGCATTCTGTGTTTGCAGTGGAAGCACATCAGCTCATCTACAATGAGAAGGAAGAGATAGCAGAGGGAGGTGGCAAGCCATATCAGTTTTCCTCTTTTGGACGGCAGATATAGGTACATATTTCAAATGGCCTTTTGCAGCCACATTCAAAACACCTTCCAGAGACTGTGTGAGTACAATGGACCCAACAAGTACAAACTAAAAACAAATCTGAACAATGAATCAAGAGTTAATAATAGGAAAGAAAATGATACCATCCCACTTTGAGAGCAATTTATGGATTTATGAGAAGCCTTCTAGAACTATTGTATGTATGTACAATTACTTTTTGTTTTACAAAATGAAACTTCTTTTATATATTCTACTTCATCTTCCTTTTTTCAAAAGAATATATGCTGAAGATCAGAATTTTTCATCATATATAGACTAACACATTCTTCTCAGAGCTGTATGCATATGAATTGCATGAATAAATAAATGAATTAATTATTTTATTTAAGCAGTTCCTTCACCAATGGACATTTAGATTGTGGACAGTCATTAGTTGTTGTTGTTGTTGTTGTTGTTTTTAAACCAGACACAGTGCTGTCATTACAACCCTTAAAGTAGAGTTTATATATTTACATATATATGTGTAACTATATGTGTTTGTATATGATTAGGATAAATATACACACACAGATTTAATTTCTGGGACATTTAAAATGTTGGTAGATACTAAAAAACTGCCCTCTAAAAGGTCACATGAATCTCTAACACCCACCATTAGCCAATGGAAGTCATTCTTTCTTTATACCCTCATCACATTGTGCAGTTTACATCTTAGCAAATCTGGTAAGTAAAACATGTTGTCACTTCTGAATGTGCCTCTGTAATTATAAGTGAGGTTGTGCATGGTTTTTGCTTGTTTGTTTGTTTTTTAAAGATATTATTTATCTGTTTAAGAGAGAAAGGGCACAAGCAGGAGGAGGAGTAGAGGGAGAGGGACAAACAAGCTCCACACTGGGGACTAGGGCTCCATCTTAGGATCCTGAGATCATGACCTGAGCTGAAATTAAGAGTCAGACACTTAACTGGATTCCCCACCGCCAGGAAAGAAGTTTATGAGGTGTCCTCTCTCTTATAGTGACCTGGAGGCAGAGCAGGGCTTGAGCCCCACAGTCAGAGCTGTGGAGTCAGACCTGAGTTTGGACTCACCTCCAACACTTGCAGGCTTTGAGTGTCTATGTCAGAGCCTCAGTTTTCTCATCTAAAGTGGGAATAGTAACAGCTACTTCCCAGGAGTCATGTGACGAACAAGAGAATAAGAGCTTGGCATCCTGCCCAGGAATAGTGGTATCTGTGGCTGTTGTTAACAGAATTTATCAAAGCAAACCTGGCCTGCGGGTGTTCCTAATCTCTAGAGTCTCCCTTACAGACAGCTGCTGCTGTTTTTGCTTTTGATAATATAACAAGAATATCAATACTTAGATGCCAAACACTTTAGTAAGGCCTTGCGTGGGTCACCTCTTCTCAGCCTGGTCCCATGGGCATTTTCTTAACTATTTTGCATAGGAAACACTGGAGGCTCAGAGGATGGCTTACCCCAGGATTCCCAGGCACTGAGGGCACAGGGCTGTGGACATAGGCTGTCAGACCCCAGAGCCAGCAGAGGCCAGCCGAGGGGTACTTAGGTTGCATATGGACATGACATTTTGCCACCCGGCACCATGGGGGCTGTGCCTGCAAAACTGTACTGTAGCTTTGCACACAGAGGACCTGTGTGTGGCACAGATCCTCAGAACCTACCAGCCACCCGACAGCTCTTCAGTCAGGCCTGTGTTCTGACCTCAGTGTACAAACTGCCCACGGTTTTGTAGTTGGGCCTGACCCATACCAGGTCAGCGGCTGCCCTTCATCATGCCTTCCACAGCCTGCTAGGGTGGTCCTCTAGAACCTTCTCTTATGCCTTTCCTGATGCCCAGGATGGCTCTGCTTCTCCAGCTTCACCTCCAGTGCTCTCTGGGTGGTCCTGCCCACACATATGCAAGCACATGTACACACGCATGTTCACACCCACACACACTGCCTGCCTCACTCCTGCTCATCCCCTAAGACTTGGGTTATTCCCCCAAAGCTCCCTGGGCCTCCCTGCACACCTGAAAACCACTCACCATGGCCCTAAGGACACTGCAGCACCAACAAATTCCTGGAGTTGTCACTTTCCTGGAAATTCTGACCTCCCAAGGGACTCCATCACCCCACATGCCCCCTCCTTGGGGTCTGGCACAGAGAGGTGAACGCTCCTAGGCCTGTGTCCATTCCATACACTGGAAACCCCTTTTAAAAATCATACACTCAGTAGCTGTGTCCAGAACTTGGCACATACATGGAGGTCAGTGAATAATAAGCTAAAAGGGACAGAGAGTAAAATGAAAGAAACTCTGAAATCAGGGCTGCTGGCCCTAGCACTCACTACTTGCTCTCTCCCACTCCCCTACTGATTCTTATTTCATATTCTCCCCCAGAGATCACCATGTAATCTTGTGAACTTATGAGGGAGTGCTGGCTCCTGCCCTTCATTATTAGGTATTTTCGTTTTTGTACATTCTTCCAGTATAAATAGTGAGCAAAATCATAGCATGTCACGTGCTGATGAGAGAAGGTTTCCTCTTGTGCCAGCAGGAGCCAAGTCCAAGACATGGGGTTCTATCACAGGCTGGTGGGCTCAGCAGGGCCCTTGCATGACTCCCAGAGAACGTGCAGGGTTGTCCCACCCCACATCTTGTTGCTCAGGCTACAACAGCAGAGTAGGACTTATGACCCACCTGCCTAGCACTGTGCCCTGCCCTTTCTCCTGACCTGACATCTTCACCACCTCTCATTAGTGACTCTGAGATTGACCAACTTGCTGGAGGCTCAGTGTGGACAACTCTGAGAGTTAGAAATTCCAAGGGGACTGGGTCATAGCAGGTCCCCCCGATACTGTGAGATTCACCTCCTAGAGCTAAACCTCGTTTCCACAGTATTTATCAGAGGAAAATCCCCTCAAAATTCTAGCAGGAGAAGGAAAATGGATGCATCTTGAAATAGACCAGAGCACCTGTTCTGAACCAGGCCTGCCTCAGTGGAAGCTACAGTTGACACTTGGACAACTGTGAACCCTGTGGGTCCACTTATATGTGGATTTTTTTAAATAAATACAGCACAGTGCTGTAATTGTATTTTCTCTTACTTATGATTTTCTTAATAACATTTTCTTTGCTCCAGCATACTTCATTATAAGAAAACAGCATATAATATATACAACATACAAAATATGTTGATAGACTATTTATATTGCTGGTAAGTCTTCTGGTCCACAGCAGGCTATTAGTGAAGTTTTGGGAATAGTCACAAGTTACACATAGATTTTCAGCTGTTGGGGAGGAAGAGGGCTAGCAGCTCTAATGCCCTACATTGTTCAAAGTCAATTGAGTTAACCAGAGCCTAATCTGTTTGTGTATAATCAGAACCTGTCTCACCTGGAGGAAGGGGTTTACCCAACTCCAGCCCATCCTGTCCCACCTAAGGGGTGAAAAAAAAAAAGAATAGAAACCCTCATGAATTCATAGCCCAGAAGCACAGGTTCATGGAAAGACAGATCTGCTCACAGGGTTACGGGACGCCTCCCCTACCCGCCACCCCGCCCTGCCACATCACTGCAGTTCCTTTTACCCATTACATCATGTCTAGCTGTCAACAAAATTATGAGGCACACTACAAGGCAAAAAATACAATTTGAAGAGACAGAGCAAGCATCAGAACCTGCCATGGTAGGGAATTACCAGGCTGGAAATTTCAAATAACTACGATTAATAGCTAGTTAAGATACTGTATTATATTCTCTCTTGTTTGTGTTCTCTAGCAAAGTCCTTCTGTAGTTAAATCCACACCTTCTTTTTATTATTGTCAAAACATTGTGGGCGACATACCATTTGGGGCTAAGTGGACATACTCCAGATCCTTTCCAGGTCCCTAAGGGGGAAGCCGGCCCTTCAGGGTACTCACGGGGGCAGACCCTGGGCAAGGCTACCAAGTCATCTTACTGCACACTGCATAGATGGAGGCCTTCTACTTCCACTTCGAATGTGAAGCTCTGGCTAGCACATCACTTGTAGAGAGCACAGACAGCCAGAGCCCCTTGCTCCCCCTTCTCCTACAGACAGTGCACATTTTTAAGAGGGGTTCAAGTGTGTAGCTGCCACCCAATTCCAGGCCCCAGCACTGTCATTTCTCCCCCTTGGGAATATTCTCCCCTGGAATGGATAAACTTCACATCTTAGCTGAGGGCATATATAATCTCACCAGAGTCTTAAGGTGAAGGACATTATGGTTAGCTAAATCAAAACCAGATAATGTAGTCATGTCTGCCTGCCTTTTCTTTTGGGCCCCAGGCTGTAATTTCTGTATTCACCCAGCACTTTTTCTTTAGAGGCTCACCAAATGCTAAAACCATGCACACCACCTTCAACAACCACAGGCTTCATATTCAGGTTCCCCTTTCTACTTTTTAAAAACCATTGAGCTGGGGCACCTGGCTGGCTCAGTGGGTTAAAGCCTCTGCCTTCGACTCAGGTCATGATCTCAGGGTCTTGGGATTGAGCCCCACATCCAACTCTCTGCTCAGCAGGGAGCCTGTTTCCCCCCCTCTCTCTCTGCCTGCCTCTCTGCCTACTTGTGATCTCTGTCTGTCAATTAATAAATAATTTTTTTAAAAAATTAAGCTAAAAAAAAAAGCAACCATTTAGCTCAAATTCACTTTGCACCAATTTGCTAGTGATGAAGACATCAGATGAAGAGATTTACAATTCAAAGATTTGGGTGTGAGTCTGAACCCATTCTGACCTGCCTATGGCCTTGAACATGGTGCCAGGCCTCCTGCATCTCAGCTCATCCTCCAGGGCAGAGCTGACTTTGTCCCATGCAGTAATGCAGGACCCCACTCTCAGAGGACCCCACATGTGCTCTGTTAATGCTCTGCAATCACTGTCCTGAAATTCTTAATTTTTGTAAAGGAGCCCCTGTTTTAATTTTGTACTGGGTCCCATAAATTTTACAGCTAGTCTTGATGCACTAAATGGGGATAATAATCACTTCTACCTCAGGGGTTTGTTCTGAGGATTAAAAGTATTATTCTAGATAAAATTCCTAGTATAGTGCCTGGTACATGTTCATCTCTGCCACTTACTGAGTACAAAGTGAACACTGGCTCACTCCTGCTGCCAAGTCCCTGTCCCTGTTTGCTGAGCATAGCACCCAAGGATGGGATGGCACAGTCTGCCCAAATCTGGAGAGCCAGGGCAAGGCAAGCTGCTCCCTAATACATGGGCTTCTTCGTGCTTCTAGGGTATGGTGAGGGGGCAAGGAGGCAGCCCAGAACACACAAAGGCCACTGTGACTTCTCACACCAGCTGTGGCTCCAGCAAACTTTTTACCCCTCTGCAGTGAGTTTCCTTACATGGTACTTGGGGGGACATCCTTGTTCCCCTAGACTTATCTGAACACCAGCCTCATCTGAACACTGGGGGCTCAGCTGTCTTGTTCTCCATGGGAAGCTCAGGCTCTTTAAAAACACTGAATGAGTGAGTGAAGGAATGCATGAAAGAATGAGTGAATGTGGAGGTCCAACTAATGCAAGCCAAGCCTGTCTGCACAGTGTGCTATGGGTCTCCATATTCACATCCCCTACCTACCCCCACACCACCCAGTGGCCTCAGAGCCCCTCTTGGCTCATCGCACGGGCCTGTCCCCATCCTACCCTGCACTCCTTGTTCATGCTGACCTGTGTGCACATGGAGCCCCCTACCTGGTTCACCCAGCACCCTTCAGTGCCTTCCCTCCTGGGTCAGTTCTTTCCTTTCCTCATGTTGCTGTTCATCTAGGTTGACAGCATAGACTCTGCCAGGTGCTTCTTAAAGCTTGGAGTCCCCTCTCTCCTGGGAGGACTCCCTCTACCCCTCTTTTCCAGCCTACACCCCATGCCTGAACTCCTGCTGGAAACCTGGACTTTGCTTCCTCCAGTCACATCCTGAGACTGACTTGTCATGTGAATAGCTCTCCTTCAGCTTCTACCAAAATTCTCATTTTAGTGAATTAATTTCATCTATGGCTGAAAATCTTGAGTAATCTTTTTTTTTTTTTTTAATTTCATAATCTCTTTTCTTTTCCTTTTGTACAAATTCTGTAAATTAACCTGACCCACTCTCCCTTGTGGTGACTATCTCCCTGACTCAAAGGGTAGAAAGTAGGCTTCATGTCCCATAAGTTATCTCATTTTACCCTCTAGCTGCCCTACGGGAGGTATTTTTATCTCTGTTTTGCATATGATGATACCAAAACCCTAGAGGCAACCAACGTGACTTGCAGAGAGCCACAGCCGACCCCTCACACGCATGCTCATGCGTACTGGGGTTTTTCTAGGAAGGTCTCAGCCAGGGCTAACCTGCACGGTAGGCAAGTAGTTAGGACCCATGGTGCTCTTAGAGATACCAAAAAATGTGTATGTCTTTTAAAATCAAAAGGAACAACAACAACAAAACACAAACTTTTTAAACATTACATTTGTCTTTAGACCAATAAGACCGCTATAAAATAAGACTTTTCATATTTTGGGGGAGAAGAGATCCATGAAGCACCCAGGCTCAGGAAGGCCCCCAGCATCCCTGCCTGGCTCAGTGCACCAGAGGCCGAGAGGCCGGGTACCTGCTGGTCCCTGCATGGCCATTCTCCCTACTGGACTCTGTTCTGTTGCCAGCACACTGACCACCTTTCAGGGCTGCCCTACCTGCAATCCTCACACTCTCCCAGCAGTCCTGCGTAATCCTGCCGAGCCCCCTGGGGTGGCCAGCTGCCAGGGCTGTTTTTGAGCCTGCCCTTTACCTCTGGCCTCAGGAGATTCCATCAAAGTAAATGCTTGTGGGGAGCCAGGACTCACTCATTCGCACTCTCTCTCCCTCTCTTTCTCTTACTCTCTTGGCTTTTTTTAAGTCATGTAATTAAGTTGATCTTCACTTAAAATTTAAAAAAAAAGGGGGGGGCGCCTAGGTGGCCCAGTGGGTTAAAGCCTCTGCTTTCAGCTAGGGTCATGGTCTCGGCGTCCTGGGATTGAGCATCAGGCTCTGTGCTCGGAGGGGAGCCTGCTTCCCTCTCTCTCTCTGCCTGCCTCTCTGCCTACTTGTGATCTCTGTCAAATAGATAAATGAAATCTATTTAAAAAAAAAATTAAAAAGAAACAGGTTTTCTTTGTCCTGTTTCATTATTATAGAAACAATTTGTGTTCACTATCAAATATGTACAAGACCAAGAGGAAAGGGGTAGGAAGATTCTCTCTAGAGCAGAGGCGACTTTGAGATACTCGTGGGGCATGCAGGTGACAGCTGGAAGGCAGTTTGGTAGAGAGATCTGGGCAAAGATAAGGACTAAGGAAGGGGGCCGCCAGGGGCTGAGAGTGGGGGCGTGAAGAGTGTCCTGGGGCTGCATGGATCTCGCCAGATGGTGTGGATCTTCACACAGGCACAAGGAATGGGTGGCGAAGAGCAGTTGTGAGTGCCCGTTCTGTCCTACTCCATACCCACTGAGGATATACGTGGTACCTGGTTTTCATCCTGGAGATGTTGCACCAATGCAGACACTATATTAATTCCAGTTTAGAAATATGGAAAATGAGGTTCAAGAGATGGTGTCCCCAGGCCCTCACTGTATACCACTGGCAGGGTCCTGCTTTGAGTTAGGTGTGTATCCCTCCACCTGTGGGATGCAACATCCATCCCCCATGCTGGGAGGAGGCTGCCCATGACTCCGTGCCCTTCTGCTTGGCCCTATGCAGCCCTGAGGTTACTCTCCTGCCTCGGAAGAAAAGGCCTTTCTTTACCCACCCACCCCAGGCCACTTGTGCCCAGCTCTACCCTCCTCTGCCAGCCCACAACTGCTGGCCCAGCAGCTGCTAATGAAATGCCCATAGTGGCACACAAGGGCAGGGTTGTGCCTGTGAGAGCCCTGCCTGCCAAGGCTCACCCACACACAAGTCTCGCTTTCCCCTGGGGAAGCAGTGGGCAGCTGCCTCTCAGGTTCACTGCAAGGACACTGGAGACAATAAAGACCCCACCAATTCCCAGACAATTGCTGGAATGCCTCCACCACACAACCACCCCTGGGCTAGCAGCTTTGTCTTTTGTTCAGAGATTTCAAGCCACAGGACCATTACTGTATTGTGTGTTACAGTTTGCTAGGTCCTTTTAAATCCATTTCCCATCTTCATTCAAGAGAGACTACTCTCCCTCTTTGAGAGAAAATAAAGTAAAGCTCAGAGAAGCTGTGTGACTTAATAAAAATTCAAGCAGCCAGGGGTAGTAGGTAGAGCAAGATTGGGACACAGGTCTCTGATTCCTCTGGGAGTGCACTCTTTGTCCCACAGAAACTCATTCTTCAGGTTCTTAAGGCGGGGACAGGATGAGGGTGATGCTGAGATGCTGATGCTGAACCTGTAGGGTCACCAAAAGGAAGAAACTGACACTGGCGCTACATTCTCCTATACCTTCCCATACACGTGCACACATGCACACACACACACACACACGCACATATTCATGCACAGGTGCGCACAGCATGCATGCACAAACGCCCTTTACCACTTGCTCTCAGTCCTCAGCAACAGACTGGTGTCACCACCAGGTTCAAGGCAAGAAGGAGCTCTCTTGGGTCCTAGTTTGGCCTGGGGCAGGGAGAACAGACACTTAGTCTTTGGGCCCTACCGACCTCACAGAGAGAGCTGAAAACAAATGTGAGACGTGCTGCCTACAGCATCTCTGGCCTCGGGCATACTTTTGAAATTTTTCCTATGCTACCAGTTTTCAGACACAGCTCGCATCTCTTTGCCTCCGTCTGGTATCTCTGCTGAACACCTGACTATCTATCAGCAGCTTTGCTTCTCAAAGCCTCCTCTGTCTGTGATCTCATCTGAAGTCAATGAAATGTGTGGGCCAGATCCCCTTAACCACCCTCTTCATGGGACACACAGGTCGAAAGAAGTCCACAAAGTTGTTTTGGTGATTTGGGGTTTGGGCTCAGCATTGCCTCTTCCATGCCTTCCCCCCTTGAGCCCACTCAGAGTGTATGAACAAAGACAACAATCTAATAGTCAGTCCATTAATAAAATCCACCTTCCCTCTGGCAGGTTACTGATGCAGCACCTGCATGTACCAGATTCAGGGCTGGTTTCCAGATTTGAGCCCTATACATGCCCCTCATCACTCCCAGCCTATTACATCATTTGGGGTCCCTTTGTAAATCCCAAGTCTTCAGGGACCCCTTGGGAAGCAGGTGACACAAGCCATGGGCCCTTGGCCTTCTATCTACTTCTTGTGAATCCAGTCCAGAGCACTCCTCCAGATTACCATAATTCAATCTGATGCACTTTGATTTTGATCCAATGAGCACTACCTGTGTACAAGGGACCACACAGGAGATACAGGGGACACAGAACCTCTCTTCAAAAGATCTTCAGCCTAGTTGGGAAGCAAGACCCAAGAACAGCAGAGGGCAGAAGAATTAAAAATACCCTTCAGGCCACTGGCCACGCTAGGTTCAGCTGCATGCAGCTCTGCAGGTCCCCTCTGGAATAAAGGTCATGAATCCCTGAAACTCCATAAGAAGTAGGTTTTCATCTAGGGTCTCCCCCCCAAACACACACAAACACACACACACACACACACACACACACACACACACACACACACACAGTGGTGTCACAGCTACACATCTCCATTGCAATTATTTTCAGCAGAAATGACACTTCCACAAAATAAATTCTTAGATGAAGTTTGGAAATATAAAAGTGATAAAAGCTACCTGATGTAGTCAAGTTGAGGATGAGAGGCAGGTGACCACACTCCAGAGGCTCCTTGTGATGGTTTACTCTGAAGTTATCGCTGGACACCAAGGGCTTCGTGTAACCCAGTCTGCAAACTCCTTTCCACCTGGTGCTTGGTGCTTAAGACAGAATGGTTCATTGATATCCAGTCACTGTTGGTTATCAATGATACTTGGGAGCCTGGATTTCAGGATCCTTCAGTTGTAGACATTTCCATTCCATGAAGCCATAAAATGTTCTCACTGTGGCTAAAGGTTTGCCTACAGCCAAACTGTAATGTATGCCCACGTGTCAATCACTCTACCAATTAGTTCCCTGAGGATTTCTTATCACAAGTCAGAACCCAACGCTCAGACTCCATGAAGAAAATCTGAGAAGTAGGAAAGGAAACTAGACAGAAGAGTTGATTATGAAAGCAATTTATACACAAATTTTTACTCAATACCATATACATTCCTGATTCATCAATAGAAATATTCATCTTCCTCATCTGTTCTAGGGTTTAAGGAAGAGACAAATGAAGTATAAGATAAGATCCATGCCCTCAAACCATTGTTGGGCTTCTTGGAGCAGCAAGACACACTACATAACAGAGAAAAAAAAAAAAAACAACAATCCTCCTAGGGAGACATTTCTTATCACACGAATTCAGGCTGCAGATCAAATTGCCTATGTCTTGCGATCATTCACTGAACAAGGTAAATAGATATCTAGCTATCTAAAGAATAACTTAAAGTAATATAATTCCCCAAATGTAAATTATGACCAAATATTACCTAATATTGGTAGGTAATATTAAATTATGGTAAATTTCTACTTAGCTAGATATAATTTTATCTTGGATTAAGATTTTATGCTTGAAGAAATAAGCTGTCAGTGATCAATGTTGATTGTTGAGAATGCTCTAACTTTGGGGAATGACTTCAGTAAAGACAAATGGAAAGATGTAAAAAGGAAAAATACCGTGTAAATGCACAGGGTACACACGGTAGGCAGGGTGATCTGGTCTGTCTGAAGAGCTGAGCCAATGCTTGCTGGTCATACTTATCAGTAGCCAGGGTCCCTCACTGTGAGGGGGTTGCTGTGGGTGGCACCTCCATCTTCAGGACACAGGACATTGCTGTGAGTGGCAGGGCTGTGATTTGAACTGGGGGTGTCCAACCCTGGGCTGTCTTTTAACCCCTGCACACCACCACCATTCATAGGTGCAGAATATAAGAAGTTTCCAAGAAGAACAAAGTTTTCTTTCACAGGAGGAGGGAAAGAATGTTGGTTCAAATGGGCTTTTTAAGTCCATTTCCTTGTATCAGGCTCTGGTAATTACCCCTAGGACATTTCCTATTTAAGAACTATGTAGCTTCCAGGGCTCCTCTGTGGCTCAGTCATTAACCGTCTGCCTTTGGCTCGAGTCATGGTCCCAGGGTCCTGGGAATGTGCCCCATACAGGCTCCCTGCTCCACGGGAAGCCTGCTTCTCCCTCTCCAGCTCCCCTGTGTTTGTGTTCCTTCTCTCGCTATCTCTTTGTCATAAATAAATGAAATCTTAAAAAAAAAAAAAAAAGAATCATGGAGCTTCCGAAAAGACCTTTTGGAACATGCTGCTTTTAAAGGACGTATTTGAGTGAAATGATATTTGTCACTCACTGAGAAAACAAACAATGCTGGAAAAAGTCAAAATCCATTTTGGAGGACAGAATCCACAGTTTTTCTTCAAAGCTCAGACACCCTGAGGCTGTGTTTCCCATTCAAGAGCACTTCTGGGCCATTTATTTCCTGAGGCTTTGGTCTCAGCCTGCCTATTTTCACTGTTCTTTCTTCCCTCTGTTTCCAGGGTGGTGCTTTGGGGATAAGCCAATGCTGAAGTTGCACCACCTTGGAGGCACAATTATCTGAGTTCCTGGCCTTATCTTGCCCTCCTTGTCCAGGGGCTGTGGGAACAGAAGTCTGACTGTCTGGGCAGATAAAAGGCTGACCTCTCACTATCCTGCCTCCTGCCTCCAAGGTCCCCCATGGTTCTCCTTTGAGCTCCCATGAGAGGGTCCTCCCCAAGGGGGAGTGAGTGTAGGGTGGCATTCTCCTCCACCTCAAATTGTGGTATCTCCTTCTGAGCCACTTGTGCCTCCCTCAGGGATGCTTAGACTGCAGCAGCATATTTCCCAGACCACCTCTGGCCTCCCTGCACCAAGCCCTTACATGGTAACCAGCTGTGGCCATTTATCCTATTCTGGGACCCAAGGCCCCAAGGGCTCAGGATTCCCCAGGAAGTCCCTCTGTGACAGGGCCTGGACAATCAGTGTAATTGGCCAGAGAAGGTACGCAGAGCCAAGACAGCGAGGCCCAGCCCACTGCCCTCACTGGCACAGATGGATTTGACCCTATGCAAGGTTTAACTCAGAGGGAGGACCCCACCCCTCCTTGCTACCTCACCAGCTACTGTTGTCTCCACTGCTAAGCTGTGAGGACAACCTTAGGATAGTCATCTCACCCTTTTGGGCCTCTATGCCCCTGATGCTTGTGTACTCAGCACCCCACCATATGTCCAGGATCCAATGAGCCCCACATGCCACCAGACTGGTAATCTGTAGAAAGTGACCAGGGCAGTGGACGGCGTGCCTGCATTCCAACAGTTGTGCATTGCACAGGTAAGATTTCAGGCCTCCAGTGTGACAGAACTGGGTTCAAGGTGCAGCTCCGCCATTCAGTGGCTTCCTCCCTGTGGGAGAAAATGAGAAGATTATAGGAAAAGGCCCAGGCTTAGCACAGGGAAAATATTTAGTAAATATTAGTCTGAGCAGGAAGAGAGAGACTTAGTGGTATAGAGACTTAAACCAGGGGTCTGCAAACTGAGGCCCACACCTCAAATCCAGTCTGCCATCTGTTTTTATAAATAAAGTTTTATTGGAACACAGCTGCACTCATTCATTTGTCTATGACTGGTTTTTGTAACAGAGACCATATGGCCCTCAAAGCCTACACTATTTACCACGTGGCCCTTTATCAAAAAAGTTTCTTGATTCCTGACTTAAACCAACAGGAGAATCTCTAATGGCTCAACTTCCAGGCCTAGAGCCCATGTGGGGCCCATAGCCTCTCTCTGGGGATACCACCACCCCTGATGAATAAGAAGCCATGGAGGAAAGACCTGCAGTCAAGATCAAGAACCAGACATCAACCAGGGAGGCCCAAATGGGCCAGACTATGGATACACAAAGTGCTTTTGTTCCCATCACTTGATCTGCTAGTGTCCAGGCCACCAAGGAGAGGGCTCCTCTTGTAGTCTTCACTGTCTCTGGTCTTCTAGCCACCCGTCTGTCAGTATAGGCCCTAGGGGCTCTGTTACTACCCTGCAGAAAATCCTCATCTCAACATGACAGGGGTGGGAGGAAAGGCAACACACAGGCTCCCCCTGGGATTACAGCTACGGGGCCTGCCAGTTTACCTCCCAAGTTCAGAAAACAGTGCTTCTCACCCACTGCCCAAGTAAGGAAGAGGGGTAACTCTCCACATGACAGGTGTTGGGCCAGGTGCATTGCCCAGACCTTACTGAAACCTCTTACCCCTCAGGAGGTTATTACCTCTCTTTTCAGATTTGGAGCTGGATACTCAGAAGTGTGTCTGCATTTGACCAGTTATAAAATGGTGGATCCGAATTCAGTCTTAGGGTCCCTGAGTATACATTCATGTTCTTTGCCTATGCCACCAACACCAGTTGGCTGGTAGGCCATGAATCACATTCCATGACCATAAATTGAGGACCAACTGTGTGAGGTTTTGGGGATATGACAATGAACAAACTAACAGTGATCACAAAAAGGAACTTATATTCTGTGGGATTTGGACAGATAGATACTAGACGTATGGGGATAATGCTCAATACATCAGATAGTGCCAAGTGCTAGAGAAGACAATCAAGTCAAGAAAGGAGATAAGGAAGGCCAGGGATGAGGGAGGTACCATTTTATTTAATTTTGTTTTGTTTTGTTACATAAACTAACTCCTTTATTATAGGCCAGCAGTGTTTCAAATGGTGGAACTTCTACTGGTCTTTCAACTCCTTCATCTTCTTTTTTTGTTTTGTTTTTAAGATATTATTTATTTATTGAGAGAGAGTGAGAAGGGGAGAGCACAAGCAGGCGAGAGAGAGAGAGAGAGAGAGAGAGAGAAACAGGCTCCCCGCTGAGCAGGGAAATTGATGTGGGGCTTGATCCCAGAACCCCGGGATCACAACCCAAACTGAAGATTTAACCAACTGAGCTACCCAGGCACCCCACTTCTTCAGCCTTCTGATGGCAGACTTTACTGTGACAGCAGAAATGGGATCGTAGGTCCAGGCACCACCAGCCATGGATCCCATGCAGGAGCCACAATGCCAGATCCCACAGCTTGCCTTTTCATCAAGGTGACACCTTGCCACAGAAAGAGCAAGTGTACATGGCATACCAGCTCATTTCAGTCTTCTTTTTCCTGAGGGAAGCTCCATAAGGGTCCTATGTTTACCCACAATTCCAACATTCTTGGAAGGTTTAGCCATGTTGCAGCAAACTAGGTCTGAACCCAGAGATGTGAGGGAGATGAGGAAGATATCATTTTAGAGAGCATGGCCAAAGAAGTCTTCATTGGGAGAGATAATGTTTGAAAGGAAGCAGGGAGTCAAAAAGGAATATCTGAGAGAGTACAAAATAAGCAGAGAGCATAGCAGGTACAAAGGCCCTGAGGTAGGAGGAGACCTGGTCTGATCAAGGAACACTGAAGAGGCAGTGTGACTAGAAGAGAATGGTGGAAAATAGTAAGAAAGAGACAAAGACCAACAGGGGAGGTAGCAGAAAAACAATGGGACTATCTCCCAGCACCTGTTGTGGAATTCCACAATCCTCCCAAGTTTGGGGACTTCCAAACCTCCTGGTAGAACGCTTCTGCCCCTAAGAGAGGAACCCTTGAGCATTCAGCTAATGCTCCAGCAAAAGACTAAGAGCGAAGACCTGGAGCCATGGCATCCGGTGAGAATGACTGGGAGGGGAGAAGAAGCTAGGGGATTCTGGAGGAGTGCCTGAAATGCAGGGGAATGGGAGACGTGGGGTACTGTAATACCAAGACCCCCCATTTGTCCTCAGCCGTCCTGAGAGATGCTTTAGTTGAGTGCACAGGTGTGTGTACACACAGAGGCCAACTTCCAGAAGCCTTTCTGATACTGCTAGTTGCATCTTCTGGGTCTGAAGGTTTTCTGCAAGGACTAAGTGTGAGTGCAGGGCCCAGAGCCCCAAGTACCTGCAGTTCACAGGGAAGCTGGGAGCAAAAGGGATGTGAATCAGCCCCTCACCTGCAGCTCTGGAAGCTGCAACATGGAAGCTCTGTGGGTACCGACCCGGCAGAGAGCACAGAGCAGCAACCTTCTCCCCTGCAGTGGAGGGTCTGGCCTAGAAGGGGGTGAAGAGAGAACCATGAAAGAGTGTGGACAAAGGAGGTCCACCCTGCTGTTCCTGATGTTCAAGCTGCCACCTTGCTGGGGAAGGAGGTCCTCATGCCATATTCAGCCTCACCTCGTTTTCGCTGGCAGAATGAAAGCACAGACCAGAAATGCAGGCTCCTTCTCCTGGAAATCAGAGAACTGAAGAGACCAGCTCAGGTTCAGACAGCTTAGGTTAGAGCCCAGGATTCCACCACCTCAGGCTCTCTCCCCACCACCCTACCACCCATATGCAAAATAGAAATTCATGCAATTCTCCCCGCAGGCCAGCCACACTAATAGTCAGGGTCATAAGCATGGGAAAGATGTTAAGAGGTTATTTGCACCTGCTTTATATTTGCACACTTTTCTGTTTAGTCTGATAAGCAGTCCAAACAGCAATTCAGTTAAGTGACCAAAGCCACTCAAACACATACACACAAATTCATCCTGTGTGCCTCCTCCCCTCAGAGAATATGATCCCAGCATGAGAATCCAGCTTCTACGGGAGTGACTGGCTTCTCATCTCCACCTGAGGGCCCTGTTGGAAATCACGCCCCCTGAGCAACTGTTTGTGCTTGGAATCACTGGCACATAGCAAAGCCATTCACACTTCCTATCTCACTCTGTCCTCACCCAGCCTGGTACTGCGGAGGAGGGAGGGGTGGACAGGACATTAGCATTTATCGAACTCTCTCTGTGCCTGCGTGCCAGGGCAGGCTGTTCATGTGCCCACTGGGAAGGACGGCACTATTACACACCTGCCTAGATAAGGAACTTAGGGTTCTCACACAGCTCAGTATCCTGAGTGTTCCTGGGGTAGATGTAAAGTCTGTTTCAAGGGCACACCCATAGCACATGGTGGAGTCCGCACTAGGATTCAGGTATAACTTGATCACACAACCTCTGCAACTCACCAGGTTCATGGGTAGGCAGGCAGTGCACCCCTGTCTATGACACCATGTGTTTTATGTACCACAGTTCTAAGGGGGAAAATGCTTCAAGCTTAAATACCCCCTGCTCCCCCCAATACACATGCACATAAACATAGACACCCAAGTCAGGAGAGCTGCAAGGCAGAACGGACCCTCACTGGGCTCAGGTCTTTGTAAGCTTCAGACCCAGTGGGTATAAGGTTCCCCACTCACTCTTACATAGGGAAGCCTGGGGTTCCTTGTCCTGAGCCCCTCTCCATTTGTGCCAGTAGGGCCCAGACTCACAGGCAGGTAGCCAGCTTGACTATGTCTGAGCGAGGACATTCTATTTCTTCCCCAGCCTTTTTCCTTCCCCTTTATTCACACTGAAGGAAATGGAACCTTCACCCAGGCCTGCCTCTGATAAGAGACTCGAGGCGCTGAGCTGAGCCTCTTATCAGGGAGTTGCAGGGAGATCTGGTGCCTGCCTGGTGGGCCTGGGGCTGATAAAGTGGGTCTGGGCCCAGCCGTTCACCACTTGCTTTCTCAGACCCATCCCCAGGGCCCAACCCCTCAGAAACAGGAACAGTGAGACCCAGGAAGCTTCTCTCCATTCTTAAGCACCAGATAGACTCCTGGTGGCCACAGGCAGCAAGACCCAATGAGGAGCAACTGGGGTAAATGGAGAAGGGGATGGTAGAGACTTTTGGGGGAGATGGACATGACAATGGACCTGGTGCCTCCCATGGAGATATCAGGACTACATCTATGGATTGAGCCAACTCCGAGTTCTCTGGGAGGCCTGAGGCCTGAGCCTTCAGACGACCTGCCAGGATGGCTCCATCAAAGCCGACTCGTGGGCACGTTGCAGCTCTTGACAGATACCCAAACTGGGACTGTGCTGGTGGTGCGCCCTCACCTGGAGACTGAGCTCAAGGAGATTATCACTAGAATATCAAGATATGAGCAGCTCTCAGACACCAAGGCTGACAAAGTCTGAAGAGCTAGAGATCAAGGGAAAGAGCAGTAGGATAGCCAGGGAGGCCTCCTCCAATCTCTTCCCTGGAACCAACCAAACCATCACTGTAATCATTCTCTAATCATTAGCCGAAGGATTAGTATATATAAAATTTCTGTGCAATGTGGAGAGATAAATGCAAAAGATGGTTTTACACCTGCACCTAGTAGGTGCTCAGCAATTGTTTTAGCAATCACTATACAACTCCTGCTTTCAGAAGCTCTCTTTTATATGATTTTTTTCCTGCTACATTTCAATCCAGTCTGCTGAGAAGACCTCTCTCTCACTCAGTAAGCTTTTGATGACCTGACTTACTATGTGTAAGCCACCTTGCAAAATGCCAGGATACTGAGACAAAGATGCCGTGGCCCTCCCTACCCCCAGGGTAGTTTTCACATACTTGATGAGTCTGTGCATAGTAACAGGAGGTCACTTTCACTGGGAGGTCAGGAGAGACATCCTCCTTGATGTGTAGACATTCATTCACAAGGTAGGCCTTCAGGCAGAGGGAACAGCATAAGCCCAAAGCCAGGAGGTATGAAGTGGAATTAGAATCCATGTGACATACAGTGGGCCCACATACAGTGGGCTCTGCTACTACCCTGCATGAAATGAACTACCCTGCATGAAATGAACACATGAAATAATAATGTGAAAATTCAGGCTGGCTTGTGTCTGTGGCTCTGAGCTCTCCCCCGGGTGCATTCCCCTGCCAGTCTATCATGAGCTGACAAAGAACCAAATAGTCTCTGGAGCTGTCTTGCAATATGTAGGACATACTTTCACCAAAAAATTTGTTGTTGTTTATCTAACATTCAAATTTAACTGGTGTTCTGCATTTTATCTGGCAACCCTAGGAGGATGGGACCTGGGCAAGGGTGTTTCTTAAAGAGTTCCATGTGATTCTGATGTGCAGCCAGAGTTGAGAACCATAAACAAGAAGTTCTTGCTTTGAGGGAAGAACCCACATACTCAGTGCCTCAACTCCCAGGCTAGGTGCCTGGGTGCAAAGCCCTCTGGGTAAATGGAGCACTCCTAGTCTTAAAAACTATCCTTATTTCAAACATTTTCAAGATCCCCTTCTTACTCATTCATCCCAGCCACACATGGATGCTTCCCACAATGGTCAAAAACCTATTTTTTACATAAATTAGAAGATCTGAAACACATCCTGATATTTAATACTTTAAGAGATTTATGTATTTTGTAAGCATTTGTTTTACATAATTATATTATATAATTATGGAACCTATTCATTAACTGTATATATTTTAGAACAAAATAATAAATCACTGTTCATAATCCTCCTACCTCTTCTATCACACTGTCTTCTTCACTTAACTTCTAATCACACTCCTGTCAGAACCCCAAATTCTTTAACCCTCAAGATGCCTAGCCTTGTCAAGTGTAACTTGCTGGACCTCCCCCCCACCACACACACCTCACACCTCTCTGCTCATGTCCACTACTCTCAGCCTTGATAGCCTCTCGTTGTGTCATGCTGATCCTTTCTTGGTGGCTTCTAAGTGTTCTTCTAAACTTGGAAGAGAAAAGGCTCTCCTCTCCCTCCCCGTACTACTTCAGAATATCTAGAGAATCTCCTTTTTCATAATCTTTCACCTGCTCATGGCCTACAATAGAAGGTATAGTTTCTTTAACCTGACCTTTAAGATTATCTACTTCCTGGGGCCCCAGAGTGGCTCAAGCAGTTAAACATTTAACTCTTGATATCAGCTCAGGTCATGATCTCAGGGTCCTGAGATCGAGTCCAGCATCTGGCTCCATCATTGTCTCTCTTTCCCTCTCCCTCTACCCCTCCACCTCCACTCGTGCTCTGCTCTCTATCTCAAAAAGGGAAAAAAAAGGACTCTTTTCTTCCTATAATGAGAGGAATAATGAAGTTTATTAATGATATTGAATCCAGTAGTGATTGTGGAAGAAGTAATAAGACACGGAAAAAGAAGAGAGGAAAATAAACCCAAGATATGTACCGGATTTAGCCATTCATCTCTCCTTCCTTCTCCTAAAATCATAACTTCTATATTTCCCCAAAAAATAGGTATGTGAAAGGTTTAGAATTAAAAACTGCATTTTTAAAAATATGAAACCATCTCTGCTAAAAAAGACAAAATTATTTGAAATCTGCTCTTAGACCATCTGACATATCTGGGAGCCTGAATCCTAACTAGTTAAACAGATCCATCTCTGTAACAGGCTGATGTCTCTTTTGGTAACTCTGTTTTCATTCTGTCACTTGGTCTGATAGAATAGTATATTTTGTCTGTATTTACCCTTTTGCTCTAAGATTATGTGTTAGATTTCAACCCTGCAATTGATAAGCTAAGATCCCTAATGAGGAAAGATGCACAATGTCTCCTGTCCATACAGCTGTATTAAAACATCCAATTCACCACTCCTGTTGGTTATGAGAGATAACCAGTTATTGGACTTTAGCCATACTACCTGCAAAATTCCCAAGTGAAACGAAGTCTAAGTTTGTTGGCTTTCTTGATTGGTCTCCAGGGCATTTATCACTTTCTGTGAAAGAAACATTTAATTTAGATGGCAGTTGATTTGTGTCATGGGATTTCAACTGACAGGAGGAAGAATTATGTATGTGTTTATAGCTTCTTTGCTTTTAAAAGATTAATGTTGGGGAAATATAAATCACAAGACCTGAACGGGGGGCTGGGAAGATAGAACAGGAGAGTGCCAGGGTGATGGATTGAGATGTATTATAGAGTGTCTTCATCAGCCAGAAATACAGTGGGAGGATGGAGTGGAGGGGTGGTGGGTCACGTGTGGTGAAGAGAAATAGCTTTTCCTCCCCGAGTACAAACACAGCACAGGGGCTTGACTGGGGGCAGCCAGCTTCCTGGCTGTAGAGCTGGGTACAAAATGAGGTGAACTGGTGACTTCCTGAAGCCCCCTTTCTGCTCTAATACCCAGAGGACAAAGGAGGGCTAACAGCATAGTGGGAAGCATCTGGAAGCCCAGCTATCCCAGGAGATAAACAAGGACTCCCTACTCCTCAAGTCATAAGCACTGTATCGCTCTGCTTCCCCCACAGGGGCCCTGCATCTAGGGGCCATATGTGTGAACACACATGTGCAGGAGCTATACTCAAATAAATGGGAATGATAAGAAGAGCTTGCTTGTATTGGGAAGTGCCTCTCTTGGTGCCATGAAGGTACATCCTTCTGTATTGTTGAGTTAGCTGAGCATTAGATTATGAGACTGACGTGCTGCCTACTGCACTAAGGAGGCACCTTAGCTGAGCATTAGAGACAGTCATATGCAGGTGGGACTCAGGTACCTATAACCGTACCTTTCTGGTGCCACAATCCACACTCCCTGTGCTGTGCATCACAACGCCCCCTTCAATCACTTTAAGATAACTTCTATAGAGCACTGTGTTGATGTACGTTTGCCTTTCTCTTTGTCACTGCCCCCAAGCAATATACGCCCAATATCTAGGTCAAAATGTACCCTCCCTTTCAAACACTAGTCCAGCTTAAAAAAACGAAGCAGCACAGTATCATTCACAATACTAGCTAACAGGTGTTACATATTAAGTCATACTGTGCCATCTATATGCATCATCTCATGTCATTCTCACAACTTTCCTCTGAGGTAAGTTCTCTCATGATCCACTGCATATGTAGGAACAGTGAGCCTCAGCACACCTCAACCCAGGATCGGGAGAAAGCTGCATCCTTTGGTGTAGATGCCCTCACTGACTTAAGAGGAGGAGAACTATTCCAGGGAATGGAAGAGGAGCCATGCATGCCTCTTACTCCTGTGGCTTTCCTTCCTTCTAGAATCCTCACCACAGCTCTACCCTTCTGGTCTGGAATCTGGAGGTTCTACTGTCTCAGGGCCACTTGGGCCTCCCATGGCAGTTCTTGGGGGCAAGTGGTCTTGTCTGTCTTTAGAATGTGGGCACTCATGCCCTCATCTGACAGGATTTCCCTGAGGCTTTGAACCAAGATCCCCAAGCAGCAGGAGTCCCCTCTACCTCCTATTCTCCTCGCCACCCAGCTCCTCTCTTAATAGGAAAGAGCTCTGCTGCTCCTGCCTGTCAAACCTGGTGAAGGAAAGAGAAAAACATTTTCTCCATCCTGTTCGCCAACTGATGAGCCTTCTGGAAAGCAAATAACAAAGCATGGCTAACTAAATCATCATTATTTACACATGCAGCCTGATCGAGGACATTTAGTCATGTAATTAGGTACCTAATTATGCTGAAAATGCAATTATATGATTGTTTTTTAAGTGAATTAACTCCTCCAGAGAAGTGGTAAGGATTAGTGCACATGATCCAGCTAGAGAGCAAGGACAGTAGAGAGCACGTCAGTGTGACCCTGGGCTGTGAGACTGAGTGACCTGTACCTGAGTCACTTGTGTGAGCACACACACACACACACACACACAGTCTGTTGGCTTCACTTCTGTGTTCCCAGGACTCCACACTGGCCTGCTGCATACCAGGAGCTTAATAAATGACATCCATTAATATCATTGAAAGCTTAGTGTGCATCTGTGGAGGGATTGTTTAATGACTGACTTGGAGACTCTTAAGGAGGTTATTTATTTAACATGAGAAAAGCAGGTGTGCAGAAAAATGATAAAAGAGTCAGCTGGGACATGTCAGAGGATATTTTACGCAACATCACTTACTCGTTCACGTAGCATTGTGTCAGACATTGAGGTATATAAAATACAGTCCTTGCCCTCAGTGTGGAGACAGACAACTGCAAAGCAGGTTAATGGTGATTTGAACAAGTTGTTCAGCAAACTGCAGCCTTCAGGCTAAACCCAGCCTCTGGCCTGTTTTGATAGAGTCCTGGTTTTTACATTTTTAAAATATTGTAAAAAAGCAGACAAACAAACCAATGAATAGAACAAACAAAGAAGAATATATGTGGTCTATGTATAGCCTAAAATATTTATGAGAAAGTTTGCTACCTTCTGCAGGGATAGAGGAAGGAGCACACAGCCCTTTGCAGAAGTCACAAAAGGCTTCCCAGAGAAGGTGACATGATCTAAACCTGTTTGCAGAACTGGAGTTTGGAAAGGCCCTGAGACTTGGCGCAGCACTCAGGCCTCCCAGGAGCTCCCTTCCAGCCTGGCGGCTGGAACATGAAAAACAAAGATTAAGGACAAATCGAGAGGATTTCTACCTGAAGTAAGGGCTGTAGGCATCCAGAAGTTCTGAAATGTCAGACAGTAGAACTTGGACTGGATATTCAGCAGAAGAACCAACAGGCATTTGCCCAGACACACTAACAAGCCCCAACATCAGTCAGAGGGAAGGGACAGATGACTCAGCTTCTCAGGCCCCTTCCAGCCTAGAGGCCATAGACTTAGCTCTGAATCATCACAGGGTCCCTCTTGGGACTGAGTGACTGGGGAGAGAAGAGCAGCTGCATGGAAGAGAGAGACACACACAGACACACAGCTCTACGAGGGCCCCTGACCTCCCACACACAGACACCAAGGACACGAAGTTTCCTAGCCCTCTTCTCTGTGGCTCAGGGCTTTCCCCCTGACCAGGTCCTCAGCACTGCCTGGCATCTCTGTTCCTAAGCCTCCAGACTGCATCACCAAGCCCCCTTCCCTCAGCTTCTTCTCCCTTGGGGGAAGATCAGCCTGGCTTCTGGAGGACATTGTGTTTCTCTCCCATGTTCTTGTGCCACTGGGCAGTGTGGAAACAAAGGTTACTTCCAAGGTACTGTTACTTCCTTGCTTCTAAAAAGCACACATCCTGTTCTCTGAAGCCGTTGCCTCTGCTGCCTCTCTCACACACATGGCCACTGTCATTCTTAATGCCATTCACCCTCAAAGGTGACTTACCTCAACTGCAACTGGCATCAGCCACTAGCTCCTACAGTCACTCACTGACAGGGGATACTAAGAATGACCCCAGTCTCCATTTCAGTCACCCTGCCCTCCAAAGCCCCTGGCACTCCTAGCTCCTGCCCATGTCCATTCCATATCTCCACTCAGGCAATTCCTCAGCCCAGAAGCTCCCCGGGCCCTGCAGCCTGGCCACCTCCCTTCCTTTCTCACCTCCCTTCCACAGCTCAGATTCTGCGGCCCATTGCTGTGGCCTTTGTTGTATGTCCTCAACTCCTGCCAGTAATTGCTAGGAAGTATGTTCAAGCCCACTACTTCTCACCTCTTCCACTAGGGTCCAAGCCACCATTCTCTCCACCCTGGGTTTTACCACAGCCCACCCCCCTTCCCTTGCACAGTGTAATCCTGTCAACGTCTCAGTTCATGCCATTCCTTTTCTCAGAATCCTCCCATGGCTCCCATCTACCTCAGGGTGAGACCTAGTGGCCATCCCGGGATCTCAAGGCCCTACGTGGCCCCAGTTCATGCTCCAACCCTGTCTTCTAAAGCTTATTTCACCACGGCCACACTGGCCATCTGGGTGTTCCTGAAATATGCAAAGCTGCTCCCTCTGTGTACAGCACTGTTCCCCAGATACCCTCATCCTGCCTTCATAGCCTGGGTCAGACCTCAGCCACATGCCACCTGTTTCCTGATGCCCTCCCAGCTGCACTGTTTAAACTTGCAACCCCCCCCTCCCCCGGAGCCCCACCCTTTTTTCTGCTTCATTGTTTCTCTTAGCACCATCTAGCACACTATAGAGTTTATTAATTTCTCCTTTGCATCATCTGCATTTCTTCCCTAGAACATGAACTCCAGGAGGACCAGATCTCTGAGCTGTTTGTCCACTGCTGTCACCCAGCTGGTTCGGGCCAAATGCTCTTCTCGTCTTTTCTCATTTTCTCCTGTTGGCTCAGTCTAGATGATCCATCTCCTTCGTGCTGCATGCCTGCATCCAAACATGCCCATGGCTGCAAGCACACCCTACTAACTCACACACAAACACATGCTTACACACTTTCCCACTCACACACACTCACACTGACCAGCCCCACCTCAGCGCTTCAACCAGAGCCCCAGCGTGGGGCCCAGCCATCCATGCCCTCTCCTGCCTCCACTCGCTCCAGCTTCCCACATTCTGTAGAAGGTTCTGTTTCAGTGTGTCTCACTGGGAAACAAAAAAGAAAAAAACACTTCAAATACCAAAAGCATGTATAGGAATGTTTTAGTGGAGCTTTGCCACGAAGGGCACAGAGAAAGGGGCCAGGAGCAAGAGGGAGACAGGGTATCAGGGAAGGTTTTCCTTCTCTTAAATTTGGGATGGTCATGCTGCCAGAAGTGATCGGGTGGAGGGACTGATTCAGTGATGCAGGGGAGAAGGGAGGATCTCAGCAGAGTCCAGTAAGAGATGGGTCTAGTACACACACAAAGGTGCAGTGGTAGGGAGCCCAGACAGCCCTGGACAGCATCAGATGGAAAGCTGAGATGTTCCTGATACGGTGATCCCTGCTTTCCTCCTAGTCCTCTCCTGCTCCCTCCCAGGATGCCCTGTGGAAATCCCCTGGCTCAGCTCTTTTCCTCTTCTCCCTGCCCTTGGCTGTTAATGCCATCGAGGCCCTGGAAGCCCTAGCTGGGGCTCCAGCCCTTACCTCTCCCCTGAACCCCAGGCCCTGTGCACAGTGGCCTACCTTGTGCCTATGCTGCAACCTGAAGTCTCTCTGGGCATAGCAACAACCCCCCCCAACCCCAGTGATCCCCCGCTCACCCCCTGCCCATAGTGAATGCAGCCCAGCCCTCTTGCTGGGGCCAAACCCTTGACTCTTCCTCCTCTCTGGTTTGTTTGTTTTCTTTCTTTCTTTCTTTCTTTCTTTCTTTCTTTCTTTCTTTCTTTCTTAGTTTCTCTTTCTTTCCTTCCTTCTTTAATTTGTTCATCTTACATCTAATCCAGCAGCAACTCCTATTGACTCCAATTCCAGACGTGTCCAAAATACCTCCATTCTTTCTCACCAGCACCACCACTGTGCAGGCCTAAGCACTTCTCTGGACCACAGCTGTAGCGGTCCCATCCTCACCCCAACATCTCTCCTCAGCACGGCAGCCATGGTGACACTGTTCAGATAGAAACTTCGCAAACTCCTGCGGGAGACCCTCCCTGGCCTCCCACCCCTCACAGATGGAAGCCATACTTCTTTCTACAGTAGCGTGCCACACCATCTAGGCCCACAGTCTCTGGCTCACCCCAGAGCTCACCAAGCTAGCCTGCCCCTGGCCTTCACACTGGCCAATGTCCAGCTGGAACACTCCTCTTTCAGACTCAGAATGAGCAAGGCTCATTCTCTCCCTGCTTCACACTGTATTAATGGGATCGGGCTGCTACCACAGAGCACTGTGCTGTGGCCTGGAGGACTTCAACAGCAGACATTTACTCAGGGTTTTGGAGACTGGGAACCCAAGATCAAGGCACTGACAGATCCTGTATCTGGTGAGAGCCTGCCTGCTTCCCAGTTCATAGGTGACCTTCTTCTCTCTGGGTCGTCACATGGCAGGAGGGGTGAGGGAGCTCTCAGAGTCTTTTTATTAAGGCACTAACCCCATTTATGATGGCTCCACCTCCCAAAGGCCCGACCTCCTAATGCCATCCCAGTGAGGGCTTTCAACATATGAATTTTTGGAGGATGCAAACATTCGGTCTCTAGCACAACCCAAAAGCATTTCCTCTGAAAGGCCTCCCTGATCACTCTCTCTCTCTTCTCCCTTTTTATGTCTCATAGCATCTATCACCACCAGGCCCTGTAGCATGGATCCACATCTTTCATGGGCTATCGGTTGCTCCCTCCTCTAGAATGGAAGATGCTGAGGACAGGTTTTGTGCTGTGCACTGTGAAATCCTCAGGCTCTAGGACAGGAACACAGTAGCCATTCAGAGACTTTTGTTGGCTGAATGATTCTGGAATGAGCTTTGGAATTAGACCTGGATTCCAATCTCAGAAGTTATCCATTGTTTAAACTTGGGCAAGTTACCCAACATCTCTGAGCCTCAGTTTCCTTAACTGTGAAGTAATAGGCATTATAACATCCCATTCAATGATTATAAAATTATAATCAATCAATTATAAAATGAGCCCCAAGTGGTGGCAATGGCATCATTATCCACATCAGGAAAGGAGAGTTTCAAGCAGGAAAAGAGAGCCTTGGGCAATCAGGATTCCTGGGGAAGTAGAGGATGTGGAGGCAAGACGGGAAACCTAGGCCTCAGGGTGTGAAAGAGAGAGCACACAAAGGCCAAGCAGACCCATGAAGGTTGGGGGAAGTCTGAGAAGGTGACCTTGTCTTCAGAAAAGCTTCTGAGGCAGGGTGACTGCAGAGAAAGGCTTTATAACACCAGCCTCTGTTATTTCCTAAGCTGAAAAGATGAGGTCCTCCCTAGGTCCCTGTGCCTGAAATCAGGATTGGGAAGACTTATCACTGGCTCACTTCCTGGGTGCACTGTCATTCTGAGCCTCATGCCTCACTGAGAGCTACTTACAGAATTATTTTCCCCATTATGGATCTTGCTTATCATCCATGTGCTTGACCTTGGGCTAGAACAGATATAGCTGGGAAGCTCACAACCCACCATCAGCGGTAGGGACCATGCCTTAGAGAAGCAGCTGCATCAGCTCGAAGAGGGGCCCTATAGGACTGCACATCCTGAAGGGCTGTGTTTGTGTCTGTGCACTTGTGTGTAATATAATACAGGAATTTTGGGTGCCTTGGGTTGTTCAGTCGATTAAGCGTCTGCCCTCATCTCAGATGATCCCAGGGTCCTGGGATCAAGCCCCATATTGGGCTTCCTGCTCAGCAGGGAATCTGCTTCTCCCTCTCCCTGCTCATGTGTGTGCTCTCTCTCCCTCTCTCCCCCTCTCAAATAAATAAATAAAATATTTAATAAAAATAATACAGGAATTTCCATAAAGAGTCAAAATCGAGGAAAGGGAACAGTAGAACACTTACATTCTAAACAGACACTAGACATATCCTAAGTGGAGTCCACACTGGGACAAGCATGGTCACCCGTAAATTGTGGTCTCAGAGAAGCTAGATAGCCACCCAGAGCATCCCTGAGGGCAGTTGTGGGAGAATACAACACTGCATTGTCCTTGTCTCTCTAAGTGGCCTTCAGCATCTCTCCACCTCTGGCCAAGTGAAGAGAACCTGAGAGAGTCCCCAGAGCATGCAGAGCTGATGCCACAGAGAAGCTGGCTCTGCGTCCATCTGTGCAGTAGGGGCAGCGGCAGCACATCCTAAATCTCCCCTGCTCTGCAGGACGAGGCCCAGAGGACTTGGGTGTGAACATCCTCAAAGCAGCCCACTCACAGGAGCTCCATCCAGTCCGGACAGGGGCCTGCTGAAGGGTCCACCAGCCCAAGGCCCACCAGGGTCAGGGGTGGACACACCTTCCTCAGTTCGTCCCAGTGGCCATCACTCTACCCTCAGAAAGAGCCTTCCCAGTCCAGAGCTCCCCACCAACACCAAACAACCCATGTCGCCCATTAGGGGGTAGAAAGGTGGTTCCTCCTGGCCTCGTATCTCCTTCCCACTGCAGCTCTGGAGGGGCCGAACTCAGAACTGGTGAGGAGAGAGGAATTAATGAGAGAAGGCCCCCTTTCCCCTGCTGGGCAAGCTGAGCATAGTGAGAGCTTTTTAAAAAACATTTTAGCTTATTATGGTATGAACACTTACTATGAGACCTACCCACTTAACCAATGTTCCAGGGTACCAAGCAGTTGATTGTGGACACAGTATCATATGACACAGCTCTAGAGCTTTCCATCTTCCTTTTCTGAAACTATGTTCATTGATTAGCAAGTCCCCATTTACCCCCAGGACCTAGCAACCACCATTCCATGCTTGGATTCTATGAATTTGACTATTTTAGTTTCCTCATGTAAGTGGAATCATGCAGTATCTGTGTTTCTAGGACTAGCTTATTTCACTTAGGACTTTTAAAATGGGTATGAGACCAAAGCTTTTGTTGTGGACTGGACTCTCCCGGGGAGGGACTGGAAAGTTAAAGAATCGACCCACGATGCAGTCCCCGGCCAAGAGCAGCTACACAGAGCATGCTCTGACAGTTTAGAGGGGGGACAGAAGCTGTGTCACCATTGTACAGCCCGACCCTTCCCCTGCCTGCCTCTCCTACACCACAGTGCCCTCCTCCCACACCTGTTCAACTCAGGGCCTGCCCGCAGCAGGCATTACCTGTAGGAGACCAGAAAGAAATTTACATTGTGACTGAGTAATTGCGTTGACTATCCATGGGCTTAACTGGATGAGAGAATGTATAAACTTGCTGACAAAGCATAGCCATTGCCCATGTGTATCTTGTTTCCCCCACAAAACAACATGAAGTAGTGATGGCAACCCAATGCCAGCTCACGGAGCTCTCCTGAACAGATCAGGTAACAAGACAAGCCCAAGTGGAAAGCTTGTCTTGGGGCTAGCTGACCACTTAGCTCAGGTGGAAAGAGGTAGAATCCAGGGCTGGGTTGATAACCCCAGGAAGCTGTGGATGCAGTATAGGTGTTGTGGTCAAAAAGGCTTTAGACCAATGAAGAACCAGACAATGGTGGCCAGGATGAGCATTCAAGGTTATTTCTACCCAAAAGCTGACCAGGAGGAGCATTCAAGTTCATTTCTAATCCAAAGCTGACCAGGATGAGCATTCAGGGTCATTTCCAACCCAAAGCTGCTGGGAACCAAGCAACTGATACGTACATGCTCACTACAATGTCTATAGTAGATGACACGAACTCCTCCAACACCCTTCCCACAGACATTTTGAAAGATGAGGCATTCTGTGACCTTGAGGTATAATACCAGCTCTCCTGAGGTTACAATGGTTGGCTTTCAGGGACTACAAGAATCTTCTCCAATTGAGCTCTCTGACACCCACACAACTAAGGGTGCCTTTCTGCCAGGCAAACTAGAAGTCATCACCTCCAGGTGCTAAACCCCACTACTTCTTTATAAATAGAAGGATAGATACAGACTCCAAAAGTGAAGGGGTAAAATCATTGATGGAAGATTCACTGTACTTGGGGGGGAAAAAAAACACAAGAAATATGGATGAGCATGAAGTGACTGAAGATGGCCACAGCGATAAGGAGAAAAGGAAGAGATGGAGGGAGATGAAGCCAAGAGGCGAAACTGAGTCTGTGCATTCCATTATAAGGTTACTTCCCCTGAGACTGAGATTAGAAGGATAACTGAGGCCTCCCTTCAAAGTATCCTGCCCAGAGGGCTCTCAACCAGTCTAGGAAGTGAGAGGGACCCCTTCAGTGTCTTTAGGAAGATGCTCAAATCCAGGAATCCTTGAGAGCTCAGCAGAGTAGAACACCCACAATGACTTAAGAGAAGTTATGCAGCTTCTCTGAGGAAACCAAGCAGAAGCAATGCACCTGTGCCATCACATTTCACATGTGAGGAAGCCAGAGCACTCCCCAGGACAGTCCAAGTGTGGTCTAGGCAGGAGCTCAGTTGTGCTGCAGGACTGCCCCCTTGCTCTGGATAGCACTCCTTTAGACAAAAGCAAAACCTGTAGTCTAGAAGCTGCAGAATTTCCCATATCCAGGCTCTGACTCATTTCTGGAGAGGGCCAGTACCTTTGTTTCCACCTGCAGAAACAAGGATGTCTGTGAGGACTTTCGGACTCAAGCCACACCTGGAACTCCTCCATCCACATCTACAGCCCATGGAAAAGGCAAGATGAGCTGGGGGCATTGAATACACTTGCAGCTTTCCCCAGCATGCACCTCTTTATTGGAAGGGAAAATGTCAAGCAAAGGATATGTGGACACAAGACTTAGATCATTGAGAAAGCACAGTCATAGTCCTACTGTCCAGTGATGGCCCACAGTGGCTTTTGTGGGGAACACTGCGAAAGGACGCAGACATCCCATGGGGTTTAGGGTGGGGCAGGCAGATGAGTAAAGTTGGAGGGAACTCTGTGGACATTATAGTCCGAGCCTTTGAAGATTCTGTGATGATAGCTGGTTCTATAGATCCACTTCCAATTCCTGACCTTAAAAGTATCATGTTTATCATAGATGATTTGGAAAATGTAGAAAACTGTATATTAGGAGAAAATAATGCCATTCCTAAACCCCACCGATCACCCAAAAGCCACTACCCCTACATGCTATTTCCTTTGATTCCTTTTTCATAGTTTTTTAAAAATATTTAATGTAATTTATATTTACAGGGTCCTTTTTCTCCCCTTAAATCATGCTGTAAGCATTTTCCTCCTGTCACTGAGGATTTCCATGCATCACTTCAATAACTGCATAATATTCTATGATATAAGCATATCTGAATTGACATGACCAATTCCCTAATGTAGAACATTTAGATTGTTCTCTCTCTTTTATTTTCTATTTTATACCAAATTGCAGTATACTTTCCTAAGCATGAATTTTTGCTCCCTTTTCAGACTATTTCACTAGGATCATACTAGAAATGGAATTTTTGATTCTCAGGGTGACACATTTGCCAAACAGTATACAAGAGAATTAAAGGTGACCATTTTTGAAAATCTCACTTGGGGACTCTTTTGACATTGGTGACAGTGGTGATCCTGGTGACAATGGTGATAATCCAACAGCCAGCCTGTGCTGGCCACTGCCCCAGGTGCTCACCACACACTAGCTGACAAGGAGCCTATATAGCTGTGCCATCACATTTCACGTGTGAGGAAGGTGAGGTTAGAAAGGCCACAGCACTCCCCAGGACGGTCCAGGTGTGGTCTAGGCAGGAGCTCAGTCGTGCTGAGGGACTGCCCCTTGCCTCTGGACCTCACTCCTTCACCTGTTCACTCCCAAGCCTGGCTGACACAGCCAAGGTGCACGCCTCACAGGTATGCAGGGAAGCAGGCACCCAGCCACGAGCCTGGCGGGTGGAGGCTTTCTGTGCCCTCACTCTCCCCCAGTCAGGACGGAGCTGGGGCTGGAATCAGTGTATCCAGGGCCTTCTGTGCTCCAGTCACTTCTGCCCAAGCTCAGAGCTAGGAAGTCAGGCAAATGCTGATTGGGATACACTGTCCCCTCTTGGTTTCTCAAAATTTCTGCAAGCATTTATTCCCTTTGCCACTTTGGTGCCCCAAACACCTTTCTTTGGAGAATCACTTCCTTGATGCATCATCAGAGCCCAGGGATACTGAAAAATATCGACAGAGGTTGTTTGTATTCCGTAGGTCTCACTGCAGGCACTCAGTATACAGATGGATATCCAACGGGCAGTTGAGACTTTAAAAGTTTCCAAAGAACAAGGCACAGGAGACTAGTCTTCTGATCTGGCATTGATCAGAGGCCAAGTGCACCTACCAGATGCTGGCGTGGGGCCCTCTGTCCTCTCACCCAACTCCAGTCATGGGGGCCGGCAAGGAAGCCAGCACAGGTGACAAATTCTCACAGTAACCACTATGCCAGGTCTGAAACTACATCAGCTGGCTCCTGAAAGAAAGGACACTAAGCTCAGAGTCGCTCAGATGCCAGGCAGCTGAGAGTATGACTTCTTATTTTCATTGCTAAGAGAGGACCATCCCCCCACAACTTCCATTTACTGAAGCCTTATATCACCTCCTTGCAAAGAGGAGGTGTGTGAAAGCATTGGAACTGAGCACGCGATCTGTAAGCCACTCTCACTGTCACAAGCTCAGTGGTTCTCAAAGACAGGCTCCTTGGACCAGCAGCATCAGCAGCACCTGGGAACATAATTAACAATGCAAATTCTCGGCCCGCTCTTGGTGTGCTGAGTCAGAATCCGAGGTGGGTGCAGTGATCTGTGGTGTCACAAATCCCCCAGGAAATACTGACGCACACTCAGACTGAGAACCCACGATCAGCCCCCTCTAGCCCTATCAGGAAGAGGTTTTACTCTCTAAAGGAAGTAAAAGGAAGCTCCAAGAAGTGAGCTAAGTTGCCAGAGAAGTTCTGCCCTCTGGCCTAGGTGTAGTTCTATGTCATGGGGCTTTGTATCTGACATACAATAACCAGACACCACAGCAGTTGGGCCCACACAGAGGTCCTCCTGCCCCACGTAGAAGTCATGACCACTCTGCTATGGACTTGCACCCCGCATCCTCTCACCACTGCGCCCAGCTCCCCCTGCTGGTATTGCCCAGTACACCGTCTTCGTAGGTCCCTCTTGGGAGCCCCCTCTTCCTCCAGGAACTCATTCCTGAAAACATCAGAAAGCTAATCTTTCTAAACTTATGTGCATGCCTTTGTCTCTATTACACAGTAAGCTCCTTCCAGGTAAGGTTCCTGGCTTAAGTAGAGAGCACATTGCTGCAAAACAGTAGGTGCTAGAGAAATGTGGCCGAGGACACAGAAATAAACAAACAGAATCATGACCACCCGCATTTTCAGAAAGCCTGGGAATCCTGGGGCTGAGTCTGATAGTTGAGTCCCCTCTGCCACACCCCTAGGCATATCTTTATTGCTCATTTTGACACTTTACCACACAGACAGTGTTGGCAGTCTCTTTTCACATAAATATATTAAATCTCCTCAACCAAGTCATAAGCTCCCTGGGGGCACACGCCATCTTCTCCACATCCCAGGCTAGGTAAATGCTACCTGCTCAGCCAACATTGATGGCTTGCAAGAGAGATGGATAGACAATGAATAATAAGCTATCCATTTATTATTTTGTAGCACTACTATCCTGAGACCAATTCTTCTCCAGTTGTAGCTTAAATGCTATATCCTTTCAGAGTCTGATAACAACAAACCATCAAAGAAAAGGAAACGTGGTTGACCTTTTTCCTACCCAAAAAGAAAAGTCAGTTAATAAACTTCAGTTGTCAGCTGCTTTCTGCTTGACCGGCATAAGAACTTGGAGGCAAGAATCTAGCACAGGAAGAAGAAACTCCAGTGGGAGCCAAGGAGAAATTTCTGTGGCCGTGTAGTTTCCTCTCCCTCCCCCAATAGCTGTCCTCCTCCTGAACCCAAATCAGACTCACGCAAAGTCATGGCCACTGGAGAGTGACTTTTCTAACCAGATCTGTAGTTTCTTTGAAATGGAATGCTCTGGGTAAGCAGCCTGGAGCTTGGCAAATCATCAGGCAACGGTGTGGACCCCTTTGTGTTGCTGTCATCCACACGGTTGTTATGGTGGGATCTCTCTGAGGACTACTCGACAAACCTCTATTCCCCTTCATGGTTTTAAAACTGAAATAATATTCCTCTTCCCACAACACTTAGGCATCCTGGTTCAAAGACATTCTCCCTCTTGACTTTAAGTAACTGACTTCCCCAGAGGGCTCTGCCCTGGCCAGAATTCTTGTGATTTTGTTGGTCCAGGTGGACATGGGAAACTGGGAGCAGGCTCTTCCTCCATAACTCCTGAGGCACAAGGAAAATCCATTAGAGGTGGGCAAGAGGTGTAAAGACAAAACCTTGCCCAAAAGAAGAGAACTCCTGGCACAGCTTCATCAGAAAACATGGAAGAAGAAAAATTCTTGGTGGTCCCAGAGGGTCGACCTGTGTCTCTGGAGCCAGCACCTGACCACTGCTCTCTGTCAACATCTGAGAACCTCCAGGGTCCGGCTGCTGCTAATGTCCTGCACCCTGTTGGCTGTGCCCAACTGCCAGCTGGAACTGGGAATGTCACCTTTAACAAGGGGCAGCACCTGTGTTCCCTGCTGCCCTCGACCAGAGGAGAGGCAGCTGGCCGCCCTGTGGACCACATGTAGAATCAGCACGTGTGTGGCCACAGCCAGGTTGTAGATTTCACAGGAGAAAAGCCAGTGCCAGTGCTTTGAAGGGCACACATTCTAAGACTACGGAATCCTGGCTTTGAACACAGGTTCTGCTTTTTGTTGGCAGTGAGATTTTTAACATGTTATTTGACTTCTTTAGGCATGCGTTGATTATCTGTGAGTTAAAAGAGGGAGGAAACTCCCCTTTTGCAGGCTTGCTGCAGGATTAAATGCGGGAGCTTCCACAGAAACTTTGCCCAGAGTTTCTATGCACAGAGAACCTGCAGAGTGTTTCTCCTCCTCCAGAGGCTCACAAGGCTGAACCCCAGGCTATGCAGTCTCATCTCCATAATCAGGGAGCATTTCTCCCACTCACCATCCTACCCCTTCCCCCGTGGGAGGGCAGTTTCCCTGAACAGGAGTTTGGGGCTATAACAGCCCTTCCTTTTCCTCTCCCTCTGAAGATTTACCAGCTCAGCTCACAGGAAGCATCTGTTATCCCTGCACTTGGCACATGACCCAGGCCCTAGCCTTGTGGTGAGGACTGTGGCTGGCCATATCAGGGGTTCAGAAGCCCAGAGCTGTCACACAACATGGCCACCTTACTGCCGTAACCATACCAGCTTTTGTCAGGGTGAAGCCGTGCTTTCTTGGCTATCTGCCTGTTTGTAGTTGGGCTTACTTGAACCAGCACTGCAGGACTAGGGATTTGTTTTATTCTCTCTTATAGTGCTGTGGTTTAAGCCAAGGCCTCCAAACAGTATGGTGGATGCTTTTGTTGTATGCGCACAAATGAAATCAAAGCCCCACCAAACAGTATTTCCCCTGGCTGCCTCTGATAGAGCTTGATGGTTTCTGAACATCTCTCCCCCCCCCACCCACCCATTCCTTCTTTCTCTCTCTCTCTCTTCCTCTACTTCTCTCTCTCTCCCCACATTACTCCCTCTAGTTGGGACCACCAGTGGGTTGGGATTTACTGTTTGACAACACTAACTTAAATAAATTGTATGTCACTGTCAAATCTCCCAGGGAGACCATTAGCCCCCTGAGGTTCGAGACTCATTCTGTTTCCTGGAACCTCCTCCGTCCCTATGGTATTGCTGGGAGCACAGAGACACTCAGCACCCAGATGGTGATTGACTGTCAGCCAAGACTGCACTGGGAATCCATGACCAGCCTCCATCCTCTGCCTGGACTCACAGCATCTGTTAGCAGGTTGCTTAGTTCACTGGCCCTGAATTATGTGCAAAGCAGAGTAATAATAAGAATGAGATCAAACCAGTGGTGACAGGATGTGAGGGCAATCTCGCTGCAACATCTATCATCCTGCTGATCACCAGGGTTGATTCAGTGGATCTGGCTATCGAGGCGGTGTCCCCTTCCTTCCTCAAGGCTCCCTGTGCTTCCCTCCCAAAGCCACGCCCTTGGTAGAAGAGGACGACCTTCCCTGATAGAGGAGGGCGATTCTTCAGTTGAAGGTATATGAGTAGCTGAGTTCCCCTGCTAGAACCTTCAGTCAAGCTCTCGAGGACTATTTTTAGGGGAATGTAGGGTGGTCAAGCTTCCAAGACTCCAGACACGTCCAAATGAGGTGCCACATGTGGCAGTCTGCCTTTCTTTAAAAAAGAAAAAAAAGGGGCGCCTGGGTGGCTCAGTGGATTAAGCCGCTGCCTTCGGCTCAGGTCATGATCTCAGTGTCCTGGGATCGAGCCCCGCATCAGGCTCTTTGCTCAGCGGGAGCCTGCTTCCTCCTCTCTCTCTGCCTGACTCTCCGCCTACTTGTGATCTTTCTCTCTGTCAAATAAATAAATAAAATCTTAAAAAAAAAAAAAAAATAAATAAATAAAAAAAAAATAAAAAAGAAAAAAAAAAGTGACTACAACTCAGTAAACATATATAATATTTATCATGTGTGGGCATGTCATTTCTAATCCCTACCACAGGGTGGGTATTGCTAATCTTGTTTTACATACAAAGAAGCTAAAGCCAGTCAATATCAAGTACTTTGCTGAATACACTGCTGCGAAACTCACGCCAAGACTTGAACCAAAAGCTGTCCTCACAATAAGGTGGACAATGCAAAGTGCAGTTTGACTCTCTGTTCCCCCGAAGGGACCAGGCTTACAAATACCATTCAACAACTATTCTTGGGTCCCAGGAGCATAGCTTGATGTGGAGCATAGAGCTGTAGCCAGTGTGTCTCTGGGGCTTGTGCACACTGGGTCACTGTGTTTCTGGGGCTTGTAGAGTATTCTCTCTGGAGGGGAGCATTACAACCTTGAGGGGAGCCAAGAAGGAAAATCACAGCATACCCTGGATCTCTACAGAAGGGTGGAGGGCTCCCATGCCTGTCCAATCTGAGGGCTACACAATGGATTACTTCTGATCTCAGTCCCATGCCTAGACGTAAGTAACACCTTGCTCTGCCATAAATGCACCCACTAAGGCTGCCCATTAACCCCTTACCCCAGTTCCTGGGCTCAGAATGATGCTAACTCCAATCACATACTCACCCTTCAACCCCAGCTAGAGGTGGGCTTTCATTCCAGGGTTGCAATCTGCTTGCACACTAACCTGTCACTTTCCTGGACAGAATGGAGCTCACTCCAGCTAGCCTTTTCAAATGTCCCTTATCATTGCTACTAACTAAAAGGAAGCAGGACAAGCGAGCAGAGCCAATGACGGTCCTCACCCCACCATCTCCAGAGGTGAGAGATCAAAGCACAGGCTTCCAGAGCCTCAGCACCATGGATGGTGAGCGGACATTCAGGGAGAAAGTGAGGGCTCGGGAGAGATGAGCGCTGTTCTGGGTGCTGCGATCTCTGCTCGGAATGCTTACACTCCTGTCTGTGCAGAAACTCTCAATCATCCTTCAAGGGCCAATCGTAAGGACTTCCCTCTGGGAGCTTTCTCGCCACCCACAGTTCTCAACACGGAACAATCATCAAACCACCTAGAGGCCTGTGACCACAGATTGCGGGGCACCCTCCCCTGATTCCACAGGTCTGAGATGGGGCCCAAGAATTTGCCTTTCTAGCAGACTCCTAGGAAATGCTGCTGGTCCCAGGACCACACTTTGAGAACCGCTTCTTATACCATCCCCATCTTCCCAGACAGGCCTGAGCTGCCTCTTCTGTGTCGATTCTGACCTCTGTGGCCGTTCTTGTCATGCTGAAGTGTCTGGGGGCGCTCACAGTGTGCAAATTCAGCTCCACACAGCTGGAGGGCTGGGGCATGGAGATCAGGCGTCCCTGCCCACTGTGCTCCTGAGTGTGCATGAGTTCAGAGGGAGCCCTGCTAGGGGGTCAACTAATGACCCCTCAAAGGCCGGAGGTCCCTCATGCCCCCAGACCACTGGCCTGCTGGGAGGGCTTCCGGTGCTCTGGTATATGGGTTTGGGTACAGGGTTCCAAACACAAGCTAAGAAGTTCACCCCAAGGGATTCAAGCCAAATACCTCAACTATTCCTTAAGCTGCCAACCCGGACCCCCTCCCTGGGCAGTGCCTGCAGGGGTAAGCACACTGACTCCGAGCAGCCTCGGCCTGAGTTGGTGGACTCCTAACTCTCTTAGCTGTATGATCCAGGAAAAACAGTAATGCTTTTCTGGGGCTCAGCTTCCAGATCTGTACAATGGGAAAAATAGTGAGTGCTTCTGAATGGGACTGCCGTGGGGACTAAATGAGTTAAAATCTGGTAAATGCTGAGGACAGTACCTGGCACGTGGTGATCAACTGTGAATTGTTTTTAAAAGAAAACGGAACAGGAGTCCCTTCTATCCCTGACTGGGTTGGATAAACTGGCATAAGAAATGTTGGTCTTGGCCTGGAACATTCCAAGTGGCAATTCTGGATATTTGAACTTCTGTGACTGTCCACACAGACTTAAGGAAGAGGCCACTCTTTCTTCTTACTGAAGCATGAAGTGCTTCGTGATTGAGGAAGGTCTACAAGGCTAGCGTCTGAATCCGCTTACTTGTGTGGGTGTATACACACGTACAGGCATTTTTTTCTGCGGTATCATTCAGTGCGTGTCCATGGAGCACCTTCTGTGGACTTCATACTAAATTCTAGCTTGCTCCTGTCCACCCTAGATCTCAGTGTCCGATGCTACTTTAACTTCCTGCCCCTCCAGCCTCAGTTCTCACTGCGGTGAAGCACCTAGAAGCTGACCTGACTGCTCCTCTTGCCTTCCCCTCCCCCTGCTGCCCTGACTCCTGCTTGTGCCTGCTCTCCTTGCTGACCTGAGGACCTCTTTTAACCTCTTTCCACCCCCCAGGCTGTTCTTCCCCTCCTCTGTCTCCAGCCTGGAGCCTTTGCTTGGCTCCCCGCACTGTCCTTTCTGGCACCACAGCTGGTTTTTTATCAGAAAAAGGCATCTGGAAGCTGCACTGGGGAGAATGACCTCATCCGACTATAATTAAAGTGATTATCTGAGCGGAAAGGACTATTATGAAGTAGCCTTCTCTGTTTTAATATGCATAGCCGTTGTAATGGGAACATGGGATTTCCATGTTAACATTGATATTTCTGCGGTCTAATAAATCCTTCCTCTCACTCATCTCCCAGAGGAGAGAGGAGACACTCTGTGAAGCCACTGGAGGTGATGTGCAGGTGCCTGCTGTCCTTGAGATGCTAGCCCTGCGGCCAGACCAGAGCCCTATGGGAAAACACACTCAATAATTTGGTAGCACCCCAGGTGGCCCTTCCCACAGAAGAGCCGATCAGAGACCACAGAGGGGACTCTGGGAGGAGCCTCCAGACAGGAGCCCCCCCTTGGAGGGGCATCTTCAAGAGAAAGTACACCCCAGAGGTGAAAGTGTGAGCTAAGTTCAGGCCCACCACTTGGCGAGCTGTGTGACTCTGGGCATGTCGTTCTCTGATGCTCAGGATCACACCTGTGAAATGGCTAGTAATACCACACACCTCATGGGACGGCTGCGAAGACCACATGACGGGATGGGTGAAAGGCAGCTAAACCAACACCTGGCATGTACAGACCCTCCACATGTGGGGACACTTCACAAATGCTCTGTTTGGGCCATTATGGTGAGAAAAGCTGAGGCCCAAAGTCCGGTGGTGCTGGCACCAGGCATATTCCCACCTTCATGTCCACCACCAGGCATGTCTACCCAGGGTCTGCCCAGTGCAGGAGCCCATCCCTCATCCCACTCACAGGGTTGCAGAGACGCCAGAACTGGGTCCTTTCCACTGCGGTTCACACATTCTCTCCAGACCTGCCAGTGACCAGGCAGAGCCAGAAGCCTGGCCAGGCACACGCTGCCTCCTGTCCACTCGGCCTGCTCAAGAGCTGTGCACCTGTGAGCAGGGGGTGCAGGCAAGGCTGGGGTGCTGCCAAGTATGGGAAGATTTTCTCTCCCCACTAAGGCTTTTCTCTTCTGTTTGCAGAACTCGACCCTGGCCCACTTTTCCCCTCTCTGGGGGCGAACATCGCCATCATTGCAGGTGAGCTGTTCTGGGACTCCAAGCCAGGAGGGGTCGAGGGAACTCCCCAGGGAGAACCCGCCTGAGGCTTCAGAGCAAATGCCTGAATGAGGGTGAGGCTGCATGAGGGGCCTAAGCCCCTCTAAAGCTTGCCAGCGTCCTCCTCCCCCCAGCACTCCCAGGCTCTGAGTGACCTGGGCCCTACTGCCCAGATTTCAAGTCTCTTCTCCCAACTGCACATGAGCCCCAACAGAAATGAAGGGGTGACTTCCACCCTTCACATGGATGCCTTACAAGGATGCCTTTACGTGGCATCCTCCAGAATCCTCTCCCTCTTTAGTCCTTTGCTTGCCTGGTCACTGCTCCCCAGCCAGACTCATGCAGCTCTCACCTCTGGAGAATGTGCTGGAGCTCAGGTAGGGTGATAAGCAGTGAACCCCACTCCATCCAACCTGTCTCAAGGGTTTCCCATGGCCCTGTCTGTACCCCCAGTAGTACACGGGGGGGCACCCACCAGCGCCCAGCCTTCTGGCCACTCTCCTGGTTTCAGCACCAAGTCTCATGCCCCAGGGCACTTCTCAGTTGGGATTGTTCTGGTTTTAAAACTGAAAGTCCTGAGGTTCATGAGCCCCTCAGTTTTAGATAAACTCACATAGTTCATTCTGCAAGTTATGCACAGAGGTCCGTCTTCCTCAGTAGACTGAGCTTCCCTGAGTGAGGGTCAGTTCCGGAATCCTCTTCCAGCCTCAGTCTGCACCACAGTGAGTGGAGGGAGGGGGAGCAGGAAGGGAGAGAGGGGTAACTCAATGGGCACAGATAAGGGTGAGTGCACACTGGGCAGGAATGAGCCAGCCTGTCTGGGGGTGGTGTTGATTGCAGCAGAGTGTCTGTTCTGCCACAAGCCCTGTGTGTCCTGACCCCCTCCCACAAGCCTGTCTCAGACAGAACCATGCACTGCTTCCCTCCTGCAGGCGTGATCGCTGCTGTAGCCATCGTCCTGATCTGCCTCCTCATCGTCATGCTACGCTACATGTATAGACACAAGGGGACGTACCACACCAATGAGGCCAAGGGCACAGAGTTTGCTGAGAGTGCAGACGCAGCCCTGCAGGACGACCCCTCCCTCCAGGACACAGGTGACAACAGCAGAAAGGAGTACTTCATCTGAGGAACACCAGGCCTCACCTCCCCCAGTGCCTCCTTCAACTCCATGAGAGAAGATGCACCCCACAACCCCACCTGCTATCTGTACCACCAGACAGATCATGAGAGTGCCCACCTCATCCCAAGATATGCACCTGGCCTGGGAACACTAGGTGTTAGCCTGGGGAGAGAGAGGGAAGAAGGAACTGAGCCACAAGCGGCCTCTCCCAGGCACCCAGGGATGCAGTGGCCACCCAGGAGGCCTGCCTTTGCTCTGCCAGAGGGAGAAAGTCTGGGTTCTCCTGGACAGTGCAGTTTGTTATCAGCATGGTGTGAAAGTCCTTGCTGGGCGGGTGGGCCTGAGGGCTGGGGAAGCAAGGAAGTGAGTCATCTGTAAGCTGACTGGGGATAATGGCATCAAATGTCAGTCCTTGACATTTGGGGGGAACAGCAGGTGCCAGAGCTAAAAGGCACCTTTGTCTCCCATTGATCCAGCTCTAAATGATTGGAAATAAATTTGAAATGTAACCAAGCATTCAGAATCAAACAGCATTACTGCAATTGTCTAGGGAAAGATAACCACCACCCAGACCTTGCATTTCACAGGTGCGACTTTGTGTTATCTGCTAAGTCTGCACGCGTGGGGCTGGAACCATCCACTTCCAGCCCCATTGTCCTGTCCTCAGCATAGACAGCGGAGAGGGTTCCTGAGGCCCTGAGGGAAGGAGGGCCCAGTGACAAGATTTCTTTTTCTCCCTCTGCAGGCACCAGCTTCATGAAACAAATGGAAGAGTGGAATGTTCCCGTAGAAATAATGGGCTTACCAGCTGCCAGGACACTGGCTGAGGCATTGATTTTTTTAATGTGTGATATTAGGAAAACTACACCTGTTAAATAACTATGAGTGAACCAATCCTTCCCTTAATAACAGTGGCTAGAGCATAGACTGCAGAGTGCCATCCCTCTGGGTTTGGGCCCTGGATCCCCTTTCCTGGTCCTGGGAACTTGGGCAACTCACTTGACCTTTCTGGCTTCCGTGTTCTTCTCCCTCAAATGGAGATGATTCCATGGTAGTGTTGAGAAGGAAAAATGTTATTCTGCTCTTCAAGATCCTTCTGGCTGGTCTAAGAATCAAGTTGACATGAAACAGACTGGAAAAATCAAATTTAATCTCATAATTCCTGAGAATCCACATAAACATGGGATTCCAAAAACAGGCAAGATGAGGTCTATCTGCCATCCTGACTAAGGGGAGGAGGGTCGGTGGATGGGATTTTGAAGGGAAGGAAGGTCCATTCATAGGAATGTGGAAAAGAGTAAATGCTTGGTAAAGAAAGGTTGGCGGGGCCCCTCAGGAACAATAGGACACAGAGAGGAATTTTAACACAGACTTTGCTAAACTCCTCCCTGTCCACCTCCTCTGGTTATATCATAACATAGTTATCTATGGTGATAGTTCCCTTCCTGGAGCAGGTTTTCTGTCTCAATTCTTTTGGGCAGTTAAGGGGAAGGTAAGAGATTCTTCTGAGTCTTTTGGGTCTTGATTCTTTCCAGCTCAAAATAATCTGTGTGCCAAAGTGGCCCATGCTGAGGGACTCATTCTGAACCCCTGCAGTACCAAGTCTCAGGGTTGGTAGTAAGAACAAGTGTATCAGGCGCTCAGTGCTGCCATCCAGAGTCAATAATTGGTGCTAGATACGCAGTACATATGTATAGATAATGGAATTTCCTTACTTTCCACTTCTAAACATTTCCAGAAGAAGAGGAGCTGTCATTTAAAATGAGTAACAGGAAGAGAAGATGAACTTACTAACCATCGTCCTTTTTAAGGGTCTTTCTAAGACTCCCAGCAACTCAGCAGTCACTCAGAGATCAGCAAGTCCAGGTTTAAGACTACAGCCCAGGCTACCAGGAACCCTCTGTGACTCAGATCTCTTGAGGCTGCACCTTCTACTACCAGGAGTCAGCAAAAAGGTCCTCCACCATTCCCCCTAGGAGAAGAGCAGCATCCAAGTTCTGTCCCAAATGGCCACCAAGCAAAATAGCTGGATGTTCTAGGGTTGTCATGGGTGTTGGGGGAGAAATAGAAGAAAAGAAGTTAATGATAGCCAAAAGGTGAGACCTTCCCCTGAGTAACCTGAGTTCGCTGGCCCACCACACTTCATCTATAAAATCAAGCGTTTAGCTACAACCATCCATGTGTCCCAAACTCTAACCTATAAAGTAACAACCTGGCAAAATAGTGATAAACAGCCCAAACAAAAAGGATGTCCCTTGTGCAAATAAATGTGTAAATGACATGTTAAGCAAAGTTAAAGCTGTGCAAAGCTTCAGGCATCCTTAGTGTTCTAATGTGTGCAGTGACTCTTGGAGTATGGGAGGGTAGGAGGTTGAATGCAGCATTCCTCAAATGTATTTTTCCAGAGACCCGATTTCTTCCCCAGACACCTTTTACACGCTTGTGGGCCAAGAGTCCCCAGAACATATTTGGGAAACACTGAACTAACCAACTACCAACATCCCTTCCTGTTGTGACATCACTTCAGGGTTTTGAGAAAATGTGGGCATATGGCCTCATCTTGAAGGACTGTGAGCACAGGTCACTGCCCAGTGGGCACAGAGGAGGCTCCCTGAACCCATACACAGGCATGTCTTGCTTTAAAAAAGTCTCCAGGAAAAGGATGAACCCAGAGTACCTGGGCCCCCTGATGCCACAACAGATGTCCTCCCCACATCCTCTGCAAAAGCCCCAGAGCCACCTGTGTTAACTACTCTCTGAGAACTGGCACCTCCTTCCCCTGGTCCTTGCCCCCCGTGCCCATCCAATGTCCTAGAAGACTGTATTGAAGCACAGCTTAGTCTCAGCCCTCAGGCCTAGCCAGAACCAGGCACAGGGGTGACATGGATGCTGCCAGCTGATTCATCCAAGGTGGCCTATCCAGATGCCCCCAGGAGGAGGAAGCTGTCACAGGCTAACTGCAGAGCACCAGGCCAGTGAGCACAGGCATGCACACATTCCCTCAGGCATCTAAAACACACTGGTATGCAAATAAATGTTGCACCATCTGAGAAGGGAGCACACTTTCTTTATCTTTGATCCCTCCCCCAAAGGATGGTGCATAGAGTCACAAGGTAGCATGTCTACTACAAATGCAGATGGGGGCAAATGTGCACAGATGCATGCACAGATGCATGTCCTCAAGCTCTCGAGGACAGAGGGAAGTGGAGAGGAAAGGCAGAAAGGGGAGAGAAAAGGGAGAGAAGTGGAGAGGAGGGCTAGAAGAAGAGGGAGGGGAGCTAGCACACTCTGTATGAAATGCCAGCTGCTTTGCATGTGCTCTTCTTGTCCTCACCACAGTCCTTGCAGGCCAGTGGCCTTATCCACCTTTCAGCCCTGTAGAAACAGGCTCAGAAAGCTTGGAGTGATCTCTGGAGGTCACACAGCTTCTAATGGCCACCAGAGCGTTTGAACCCAGGCCTGTCTGACTAGCAGGCTAGAGAGAGGAGGCTCCTTCCTTCTGCAGGTTGAGGAGCATCAGCAAGAGCTCTTCATGGGAGTGGAGCAGGTGGTACCAGGACTCAAGGACCCCGAAATGACCCAGTGCTGGGGTCAGAGCACTCCAGGCCTGGCTCCTGCCAACAATGACCAGGGCTCTTATGGCAACATCTCCATCCCTGGCAAGGGCTGGCCTGGGACAGAGGCAGCTCTCAATGGTGCGAGTCAGTGACCAAGTGGAGTCCTGAACTGTTGGCCCCCTGCAGGATGATTAGCAAGATAAAGACAGTAAGTACTTTCAGGTTGATCACATCTCATTCATGTACTAACACCCATGAATCTTACCACCAGGTCACGCTTATCAAGGAAGAAAATGATCAGATAGGTTACATCATGTCAAAACATGTGCAAAACCTCTGTACTACTTACTCCTGGGATGATTTGTGGCTTTAAAAAAGTGTTTAAGCCCCAAATAAGAGGATTTAATGATGAAATTTCAAACCTAGAGATAGATTCTGTGTGACATGGGTGGTTTATCTAGATATCGCCAGCCTTGCCTCAAGGGCTTGATGGAGAAGATGAACATGTCAGTGTATTCAGCCCACAGTTACAGATGCTGTGAGTGAAGAGATACAGGTAACTGTGAGCACCATGGAAGGAGAAGCCAGTTCCACCGAAGGTATGGAATGGATTAGGAAGGCTTCCGAGGGGAAAGGAAACTTTGTTTGGCCACAGAGTAGACTAGGGCTGGACCACAGAAAATCTTGGGCCCTTAGTCTAAGAAATGGGGCTTTGTGCCACAGACCATATGGAGCCACCAGAGAAGCAGGTCACTATCATAAGGATAAGGCAATGATCAAATTAAATGGCACAGATGAAAATGCACTGTGGAAATGTACAAGAGAGCTTCTATAGGCTTATCAAGTTTTGGACCCTGCGAAGGGGCTGGAGACATCTGTCATCCTAGAGCACGCCCATTACTCCAGCTACACATCATTTTGTGTGAAATTCACATGACTCAGCCCATCCTGCTTGTGGGGAAATTGATCTCATTTGCGCATCAGAAGAAAGGGCAGTAAGTAGAGCTTTGAGCCAACTGTTATGTAAATATTGGAGAACTTCTTTCAGGGAAGTCACTCCTGATCATACCTTGTTTATGTTCCTTTGGAGAAGATGCTGCTCGATTGGTTTCCACTCCTTGCTTGAGCTTTTTTATCATTATAGCAACAGAGCTCATTTAGTGGCCAAGGGGTTAGGGAATAGGGGAAACAGTACCACACATAGAACTATAGGCACCTTCACATCTGCAATTGAACCAACATATTATGGAAAGTCATGGTTCTGGAACTGGACAGACTTGAGCAATTATCTCCTCTCTACCGCTAACTAGCTCTGTGACCTAGGAAGAGTTAACTTCTCTGCTTCAGTTCTAATCCACGAAATGAAGTAAAGATATTTTAATTTGGGGGTTTTTTGAATATGAAATTCAGTAAGGATATAAGCTGGTCAGGAAATATAAAGGTGCTGAGATTTTGCTTGCTTGTGAGGTAAGCCAAACCTATAACAGTTCCACAGATGTTGACAGAAGACACAGGATAGAGGGCTTTACTGCTCACAGCTAGGGCATGAACATCAACACACTTGTGCCAGCACTTCTTGTCCCCTAACCCCATGTGGGCAATGTGGATGGTCCCTGCTAGATGCTTGCCCACAAGGTAGGTTGAATTCTAGAAGAAGAGACTTGAGCTAAGAGAACCAGAGTCTTTCTGATGGACAGTAAGCATGCTTGCCTCTCTGCTCTGGAGAAAGGCACTCTCCAAAAAAGAAAAGCACTCTCCAAAGCTGCTTGCTATAAAAACATCCTTGCAAAGATAGCCCAGTTCACTCCTCACAAGATGTGACAAATTTGAGCGACCCATGGAGCATTGTTCCCAACAGGTAGATACTGCCTAACAGTGCCTGCTGCCCATGAGTGCTCAATATCTGTTGAGTAAGTATGTACATACATTAAACCCAAGCAATGTGCCAAGTAGCTGGGCTTGGAGAACATTAAAGTATCTCTACCTTGTCACCAGCCAACCAAAAAGCATATTCTGCTTCTTAAGGCACATGAGGGAGTTTAAAGGAGAAAACTTTTCTCCATCTTTTTGCAAATCCCAGAAAGATATGGCTGCAGGTTTTCTGGATTTTATTGGTTTACTGTCACAGGAACAAATAGAGGTATACGCTATGGGAATGTCTTAGTTCATGGGTAAACTCATAAATCCAGAGCCCTGACAATAAGGCTAGATGGAATTCTCCAGCTTCTATTTCTAAGGTTATCCAGTGATCAAGAGGTCTCTCTTGACAACATTATAGATCTCCAAGGATGCTTAAGAGAGGTGGACCCCCCACCCAGTCTTTAACTTTAAACCAAACACTTTGGCCATCTTTTATTTTTCAAATAGCTGAAATTCTTCTCTTTCTCTCCACATCAAAAAGTAAGAAAAAGTTTTACATTCAGCTCTCTGACGATAAAAGCCCTCTGTGGTCCCCTTTAGATGCCCCGGGGCAGACCACTCCTTCCTCCAGGGGAGGACCAGTTAGTTCACAGCTGCCGTTTATCAGATATTGTCCTCTAAGGGTGACAAGTGGAGACATTAGGACAAAATGATGGTGAGCATCCAGACCTGGGCATCTAGGCAGTGACACACCTTCGTTCAGTCCACAAATGTTCTCTGAGTTTATCCCAAGTGGTAAGTACAATGCCAGAGACAAGGTGAGCAAGGCCCTGCCACTGCTCTGGAGGACACTCATCACAGTAGGAAATGCATTAAAACAGCTCAAGTTGCACAGAGCCCACAGTAGAAGAATACTGAAGCACATTAAAGTAGGGAGGCCAAGGAAGCATTCTTGGAGAAGGAACTCTGAGCCTGGTTTGAAAGGAGTCAACCAGTCATAGGGGTGGGAAATGCAGAGAAGTAAAGGTGAGCCCAGAAACTTTCAGTGTGCTGCTGTTCCTGGGGCATGTAGTCTGCAGAAGCCCTGAAGGGCGAGGCTAGCCCCACAGACTGCAAAGAACCAGGTAATGAGGAGCCTGGCTGTCATGCTTGGAGTCTGGATGTTGCCTTGTAGGTGGTGGAAAGCCCTTGAAGGGAATGGGACCCAGATGTCTGGTTTGCAAATCATATCGGTAGCCAGTGTTGAAGATGAATTAGAGGTGTACTCTGGGGAGAAAGATAGCCTAGGAATTGTTGAAGCCTGAATAGGGAAAAGCACCTTATAACAGATCCCTTGGGATAGAAGCCAAATCCTTTCAACACAATTGTGAATTCACCTGACTCCCGTACTTGTTCTGGGATGTCATGCATATAGAACCCTACAGCTCCTGGAGGGGAAGTTCACACTAGATGTGTTGGGTTTAAAGATGTAGACTGTTCATCAATCTTTGTCACTAAATTCTGCATGGAATGAACGAAAGCCTTCAGCATCCTATAGTCACACCAGAGGAGATCCTCTGGGACAAAAAATAACTGACTACAAGCCCAGAGGGAATAGCAATGGATTCAGAAGCCTGAAAGCTCTTAAAGCCTGCCCATATGGCATTTGAGATACCATGGGAAGGCATTCTACCTAAACTTTTAGCCCCAAGTAAGTCAGAAATTCCATTGTTCAAATTTTATTCTTCAGGATGAAGCATTGCAAAGCCCTCTGTTACGCACATCTTTCTAGGCATGGGGGGAAACAAAGGGGATCCTAATCCTCTGTGCATCCTATCTCTGGCCAGAGATGCAAAGCATGAGAGCCTGGAGATGGCACAGCAGAATGGAGTGCTTAGGAATGTTTATGTAGTGCAGGGTGGGACAGATACAGGAAGGTAGATAAGAAAGACATTTCTGACTTCATTACTCTTTAAGGCTCAGCTCTGAGACCTTTCTCAGGTCAGAACCCCATTCTAGCCCACATAGGACTGTGATACAGAAAAGAGGTTATGCTCGAAGTCAGGCAGAATAAGTAGACATGTACCAGACAAGGTCACAGAAACCAATCTGTGTACTTACGTTTAACCTTCTAATTTTCCTGAGAGAGGGAAAATGGGATCTAGAAGACTCGAAGGGAGGTGGGGTCCACATATTTGGTAAATACCAGCACCCGTGCCATACTAGCAATGATGCAATTCTAGCATCCAGGTAATACTGATACCTGGGCAATACTAGACACCTGGGCAGTAGTGGGCACTTGTGAAATCCTCCCACTCCCTGTGTCCCTGGCAGGTACTGCTAATTGATTAAATTGCTCTCCTACCAGAGCCAGCCTGGCTTCACCATCACCTCCACACCTCACTCCGGCAGCCTGAGCCAAACCCAGATGTGGTCTGACAATTGAAGTGAATTGCTGGCACCTTGCAGTTGTTTTTCACTAGCTGAGAAAGATGAGTTCGTTCTTGGGAATTGACATGGAACAGAATCAGGAGTCTTGTCTCTTTGCCCCTATCTTTCCTCATTAGTAAAAAGAGGAGAAAAGTCCTTGCTTCCTTCTTCATGGAGCTGTCAGAATTAGCTGGTCCTGAGACCGAGGTGTTAATGTGTGATGTTTGGAATACCTCCACCATGAGTTTTTCCCATCCTTTTCAATACCCTGTTGAAATGTACCATGCCAAAAATGTGTTTGGGTTGCTTATATAGAGAATTCCCCCCCCCCCAACACACACAGACATGTTCACTTTTCAAAATAAAAAAGCTAGAGAGTTTCAACAGCCAGGCTGAACTGGAATTCTTGGCAGCCAGCAGCATCTTCCCCCCAGGGACGTAGAAGGAAGTTCTCTAACTTGTTTATCCCACTTATTATTAATCACCTGCTATTGAAAAATGATTCTAAGAGGAAAAAATGTGCTGCTGAATTACTAATCAAAGAAATATGTATGCCCATTTTATTTTATTAATTAAGGCAGAGATTATCTAAAAGAAGCTTACCCAAAGCCATCAAGGGTGCAATGGGCATACGCTGGCAGGAACAGACTTGGCAGTCCCTTTGGCAGTGTACCAAGAATCTCATAAATGTTCATATTCTTTGACCCTGAAATTCTACCTCTAGAAGTCTATTCTGAGAAAATATTCTGAAATGCACATCAGGATTTCAGTTAAAAAGTGCCCATAATGGCTCTATTTAAAGTAAGGAAAATATAAAACTGCTTAGGTGTTTATCATTAGGGGAATGTTAAGAAAATTATGATGTGGACTTGCAATTAGATATTCTGAAGCAATAAAATGATATTACAGAGAATTGTTAATAAGTTCAGGAAATGCTTGTGATAGAATGTTAAGTGAAAAACACTAAATTACACAATATACCCAGTGCAAACTCAGTCAGGCTAAAAAGGCACAGGCAAGATTGGAAAGCCCACCTGCATGTGAACAGTAACCACTCAGGGTACTAAGACCATTGAGAGAAGTTTCCACAAGAATCAAGCAAGCTTTTCTGAGACTTCTCACCCTAGGGAGGCCGAGACCAGAGCTTCACTGTGGCCCGTTCCCTCTTCACCCTCAGGATACGATACCTTCATAGGCTCCCTTGTCCCACTGTGTATCTCCTGTCAAGGGGTTCACACTGTGGCAAGTGAGTTCACACTGAGACACTACAAACGAGACGTCACCTTCTCGATCCCAGCAACTGCAGAGGATCTCAGCTCCTCCAGAGGAGCAGAGGTTCTGCAGCAAACAGTAATAGGTATGAGTCATCATTTTCTGCTATTTCCTTCCTATCAAGTGCTTTTCCAAGTCCTCTACAAAAAATATACAATCAGAGGGGTCGGAAAAATGCAGTATAAATTAAATGAACCTTAGCCATGAATTGGCTCTGCTGTAAAATTCAGAGTATTCTACAGAACACCCTCCTCCCTGAGCCCTCAGGATACAAATTCCTGTATGAATTCCCTAGTGAAGGTTATCACCCCAGAAAGGGTAGTCTTTAGAGCCAAACAGAGACACAGTGCAAGAGTATTGTCCAAACCAGAAACAAGGCCATGTGAAAAGTGATTTACATCAATGCCTAGCCATACTAGTCGATGAACATACCATCCATGTTTGGAAGCACTGGGCACGGAGCTAGCAAACGGAAGACAATTGGGGGCTCCTGTTGCTAGAAGGTACAGATGAGGTTATACAGTCCAGCTGTCTCACTGAACAGATGGGAACACTAAGGAGAGATGAGATAAGGCCTTGTTGGATAAAACACAATACATTATATTGAGCTATGACTAACCTTCCTAAGTTTTCTAATCACTGAAAATGTTCTAGGTATGATCCATTAACTCATTTAATCCTCACAACAGTCCTTTGAGGTAGGACTCCATTTTATAGGTAAGGAAACTGAGATATAGGGACGTGAAGGAGGCCCTCCAGACTGCATAACATGACATGAGAGAGAGCCAGATTTGAACCCAGGCCTCAGCCCATTCACTTAATCACCACACAGTTTTTCAGAAAGTGTTGATTCTGAAATGAAGGAGCTGCACTGAGTTTCTGGGAACATGTGGCTTGTGAGGAGATTTGCTGTAGCCTAGATACCCTCTCTGTCTGGCATGAAGTGAGTGGACTCATCTGCAACCCTGACCCAGTCAAGTCAGCATCTCTATCCACAGAACTCGCAATTATTCCAACTGAGGTAAGTGTTTTCCCAATCAACTTCTTAGAGGCCAGGCAAACAGATTCTCAGAAATATCCCACAAGACATCTGTTCCTTCAGGACATCCCTGCTTTCCCTGGGATGTCTGCAGGGGTTGGGGCACTGGAGGAAGGAAGGGTACTGCCTTCCAGAAACATTCTACCTGGATGCCATGCTCAATCCTCAGAATAATGGAAAACCCTGAAAATGATGTTGCCCAGGAGCCACGTCAGGGAACTTTGTTCATGGGTCATGACAAAATAAAACCCTGGAGCCCTACGAAGGCAGAGCACCACTTGTATACCATGGTAGGAGAACGTGCCTCCATTCTGTGTCACAAAGCACATACAGAGAACCTACTCTGTGCCTGCTTCTATGTGTACACTTGATCTACAGGGACGAATGAGGGAGGTCACAACGGTAGGCAGTAATATAAAGGAAATTGAAAATGTCAACACAGCTTACTGAATACAGAGACAGAAGGGACCCCAGGATGTTTCTACACATGACCCAAGAGAGTGTGATGGAGAGAGAAGCAAGGGGAAGGCAAAGAAATGGATAGAAAAGAAGAGAGAATTGGTCAGGAAAGGTTCCTGGAGGAAGAACTCTACTTGTTAGTCTGAAAGAATAAGTAGGAATTACTGAGTTATCAGCATTTGAATTAACAAAAGAGAATCTCAGAAAGAGAAGGGTGATGAGCAGAGTCCTAAAAGAATACTCATTAATAGCTTTGAAGATCAAACTCTGAAGTGTACATTTTGATCAATAATCAGTGGGACCCTCTGGAGGACTCTGAGCGGGGAGAGGCCTGATCAGATTTGAAAATTTAGAAATATCACTTTTACTTATTTCGCTAAGTGACTCTTAATCTCACAAAACAAACTGAGGTTTGCTGGGGGGAGGGGGTTTGGGAGAAGAGGGTGGGATTATGGACATTGGGGAGGGTATGTGCTTTGGTGAGTGCTGTGAAGTGTGTAAACCTGGTGATTCACAGACCTGTACCCCTGGGGATAAAAATATATGTTTATAAAAAATAAAAAAATTAAAAAAAAAAAAAAAAAAAAAAAAAAAAGAAATATCACTTTTAGTGTCACGACAGATGGGCAAGATGGACTCTTCCCCTTCCACAAGCCAAATCCATGAAAATTCCCACCACTTTTTTTTAAAATTTATTTTTTATTTATTTTCAGCATAATAGTATTCATTATTTTTGCACCACACCCAGTGCTCCATGCAATTCCCACCACTTTTTAAAAATCCTGGATTGAGAAGAATACTTTATCTCCAGAGAAGAAGTTAACAGCATGTAAATATGTTCCCTGGGTGTTTCACCATATCTTCCTGGGTAATTTCTTAACATTCACCTACTAACACACTAGCATCCACCAACACAAAAACACCTATAGCATATAAGCCTGGACCCCTTTTTCAGATTAAGTGACCAAGGAAATCAAGGCCCTAAGATCATGCAGCATAGAAAATTCATTTAATTTATTTTTAATATTATTTTTATGTACTTTTAGAAGTCATGGTCCAATCAAGATGGTACAAGTTAATTCCCTCCTTAGATCCATCATATAGTAATATAAAGTAAAGCCCAAAAGAGAGAAAGCAGCCTCAGAAGCAAGGAAGATGTTTCTGTGGCATCAGAAAAGGAATAGAGGTAGACAGAGGCACCAGCTTGTTGTGTACACTTGGTCTGGCCAAGTAATAGAAAATCTGGCCAAGTAATAGAGAATAAAAGCATTCACCTAGAAAGGGAGACACAGAGTTTAGAAAGCCTTTCAGAGACAACTGGTCCTCAGAACCAAGAAGGATAAGCAAAAGTAAGTTCACACCCTGACACATCCTAATAAAATCACAGAGAATGGGAAAAAAAGATTGCCTCCAACAGAATAACAATTGGGCTAGCAGATGAGATCTTAACAACAGCTGAGAAAATCAGAAAGCAATGGATTGTCTACAATGCACTGAGTGAAAATTATCTAGGAAATGAAAAATAGATACCCCCCCAAAAATATATAAAGGATTCAGTAAGGTGATCTAATATACATCTAATCAGATTTCTATAAAGAGAGGAAACAGAGAGGGGCAATTTTTCAGAATTATTAAAAGACACCAATCTTCAGAATATAGGAATCCCAAGGATTCTCAAGAAGGAAAATGGAAGGAACCCACAACTAGGCACATCAAAGTGAAACTGCTAAACAGTGAAGATAACAAGAATATATTATAAATAATGATAAAAAAAGGATTAAATTCAAAAGGATCCCAATAATTATTTTGACGAACACTTTCTCAACAGAAAAAAAGGCCGCCATAAAAGCTAAAATAATACTTTCAAAGAAAAAGTAGATAAAACTGTCAAAATTGTATATTTATCAAAACTACCTTCAAGAACATGGTGAGAGAAAGACATTTTCAAATGAACAAGAAACTCTCACTAAAAGATATTCTAAAATAATTCAGCAGACTCTGGTTGACTCTAGCTCAGTTGATTAAATGTCCAACACTTGATTTTAGCTAATGTCATGATATCAGAATGGTGAGATTCAGTTCCCATCCCAGAGGGAAGCCTTCTTTGGATTCTTTCTCTCCTCTCTCTACCCCCCCCCCCTAAAAAGATTCAGGCAGAGGACAGAATCTCAGATGGAAACTATAAAATGCAAAATAAGATAATAAGCAAAATATGTGGAAAATGTATAAGTAAACCTAAATAAATGCATACTTTATAAAACAATAATAATGTTGTATGACGTTAAAAATGTGGTTTGACTAAAATACTGGGTATCAACACCATATTTATTTTTGTTTTGTTTTGTTTTTTAATTTTTTATTTTTTATAAACATATATTTTTATCCCTAGGGGTACAGGTCTGTGAATCACCAGGTTTACACACTTCACAGCACTCACCAAAGCACATACCCTCCCCAATGTCCATAATCCCACCCCCTTCTCCCAAACCCCCTCCCCCCAGCAACCCTCAGTTTGTTTTGTGAGATTAAGAGTCACTTATGGTTTGTCTCCCTCCCAATCCCATCTTGTTTCATTTATTCTTCTCCTACCCACTTAAGCCCCCATGTTGCATCACCACTTCCTCATATCACGGAGATCATATGATAGTTGTCTTTCTCTTCTTGACTTATTTCGCTAAGCATGATACGCTCTAGCTCCATCAATGTTGTTGCAAATGGCAAGATTTCATTGCTTTTGATGGCTGCATGGTATTCCATTGTGTATATATACCACATCTTCTTGATCCATTCATCTGTTGATGGACATCTAGGTTCTTTCCATAGTTTGGCTATAGTGGACATTGCTGCTATAAACATTCGGGTGCATGTGCCCCTTTGGATCACTACGTTTGTATCTTTAGGGTAAATGCCCAATAGTGCAATTGCTGGACAATCTGGACGAAATGGATGCATTCCTAGAAACATATAAACTACCACAACTGAACCAGGAAGAAATAGAAAGCCTGAACAGACCCATAACCAATATGGAGATTGAAACAGTCATTAAAAATCTCCAAACAAACAAAAGCCCAGGGCCAGATGGCTTCCCAGGGGAATTCTACCAAACATTTAAAGAAGAACTAATTCCCATTCTCCTGAAACTGTTCGAAAAAATAGAAATGGAAGGAAAACTTCCAAACTCATTTTATGAGGCCAGCATCACCTTGATCCCAAAACCAGACAAGGATCCCATCAAAAAAGAGAGCTATAGACCAATATCCTGGATGAACACAGATGCGAAAATACTCAACAAAATACTAGCCAATAGGATTCAACAGTACATTAAAAGGATTATTCACCACGACCAAGTGGGATTTATTCCAGGGCTTCAAGGTTGGTTCAACATCCACAAATCAGTCAATGTGATACAACACATCAATAAAAGAAAGAACAAGAACCATATGATACTCTCAATAGATGCTGAAAAAGCATTTGACAAAGTACAGCATCCCTTCCTGATCAAAACTCTTCAAAGTGTAGGGATAGAGGGCACATACCTCAATATCATCAAAGCCATCTATGAAAAACCCACCGCAAATATCATTCTCAATGGAGAAAAACTGACAACAAAAGGAAATTAAATGCATCCAAATCGGCAAAGAAGAAGTCAAATTATCACTCTTCACAGATGATATGATACTATATGTGGAAAACCCAAAAGACTCCACTCCAAAACTGCTAGAACTTATACAGGAATTCAGTAAAGTGTCAGGATATAAAATCAATGCACAGAAATCAGTTGCATTTCTCTACACCAACAGCAATACAGAAGAAAGAGAAATTAAGGAGTCAACACCATATTTAGAAAGGGAAGTTAAAATGTTCTTGGGTCTTGCATTTCTTGGGAAAATGACAATGACATTAATTAAACTTTGACTTTGATAAGTTAAATATACATATTAAATAAAATTACATAAAAATGTATAAATTCTAAGCTGAAAGCAAAAAAATGGAATGAGAAAAAATATGCAATCAATTCAAAAGAAAGCAAGAAAAACACAGAAATAATTAGGAAACACAAAGGAAGTTATTGGAAATCAATCTGATTCTATCAGAAATACAATAAATGTAAATTTGCTAAATTCTCCACTAAAAAAAAGATTGTCAAAATAGAAAAGGAAAACCACTATAAACTACACACAAGATAAAACAGTAAAAAAAAAAAAAGACATGAAAATATCTGATTCCCACAAAAGCTAATATAACACTTAAAAACTTGTATGCATGTAAAAATAGTCTCTAAATATATAAGGCAAAAGTTGATGGAACTACAAGAAGACAGACAAATTCAGCATTATTTTAGCAGATATTGACACAACCGTCTTAGGAATAGCTTAGTCAAGCAAAATATAAAAACAAAAAAGCAAAGACATAAAATATTTGAAAAACACATAAATCTTGATATAACAGAGCTAGACAGATAATAGATAGGTGATAAATAGATAGATAGACAATTAATATTCATAGCATTTAACAGTTAAGAAATACACATTCTATTCAAGTGTATGTAGAATATTTATAAAGTTATCCACATATTAAGACCAAAACAAAAAAAATAAATGCCTCAAATACTTGTAAAGGGCTGGTATCATGGTATCTTCAAACCAGATTTTCTGACTATCATGTAATTAAGTTAGAAATGAATAACAAATGAATCATTGAACACTACATAAAAAAACTAATGGTGTATTTTATCTCGGCTAACTGAACATGATAAAAAAATTTTAAAAAGAAAGTAAAAACAAAGATATTACTGTATGTACATTCAATGACATATTTCTGAATAGCACAAGTCAAAGAAGAAATCACAATGGATATCAGGAAACATTTCAAACTGGAAGATAATAAAAGACAGCACATCAAAATGTAATGTAATCCTAATTTGATATATAGATAGAAATCTATAGTCTTAAAGATTCATATTAATAACAAGAAAGATATTAATTTAATTAAATAAACATATGACTTAAAAGAACAATGAAACATACCTAAAGAAAATGCAAAAAAAAAGAGTATACTAAAAATAAACACAGAAATTAATGAAAAATAAGAAAGTATAGTACTGGCACAAAAACAGACACATAGATCAAAGGAAAAGAATAGAAATGAAATGAACCCACAACTATATGGTCAATTAATATTGGACAAAGCAGGAAAGAGTATCCAATGAGAAAAAGGCAGTCTTTTCAACAAATTGCATTGGGGAAACTGGACAGCAACATAGAAAATAATGAAATTGAAACACTTTCTTACACTATACACAAAAATAAGTTGAAAATGAATTACAAACCAAAAGGTAAGACCTGAATCCATAAAAATTCTAGAAGAGAGCACAAGCAGTAACTTCTTTGACATCAACTGCAACTTCTTTCTAGATATGTCTCCTAAGGCAAGAGAAACACAAGCAAAAATAAACTGTTGGGACTTAAAGCTTCCATACACTGAAGGAAACAACAAAACTAAAAGACAACCTACAGAATGGGAGAAGATATTTACAAATGACTTATCTGATAAAGGGCTAGTTATCCAAAATACATAAAGTTAGTATCCAAAATATAATATTATGAAATATAATACTGTATTATATACTATATAATATTATATATACTATATAATAATATATAGTATCCAAAATTTATAAAGAACTTATCAAACTCAACACCCAAAAAACAAATAGTCCACTTAAAAAATGGGCAGAAGATATGAATAGACATTTTTTTCAAAGAAGACATACAGATGGCCAGTAGATATACGAAAAGATGCTCAATATCACTGATAATCAGGGAAATGCAAATCAAATCTATAATGAGATATCACCTCACACCTGTCAGAATGGCTAAAATCAAAAATACAAGAAATAACACACATTGGCGACAACGCAATGTGGAGAAAGAAGAACTCTCTTGCACTGTTGGTGGGAATGCAAAATGATGCAGCCATTCTAGAAAACAGTATATAGTTTCCTCAAAAAGTTAAAAATGAAACTACCCTATGATCCAGGAATTGCACTACTAAGTATTTACTCAAAAGATACATATATACTAATCCAAAGGGATACATGCACCTGTATATTTATAGCAACATTATCTACAATAGCCAGATTGCAGAAACACCCTAGTGTCCACCAGTATATGAACAGATAAAGAAGTGTTATATAAATATACAATGTAATATTATTCAGTCATAAAAAGAACGGAATCTTGCTATTTGCAATAACGGAGCTACAGAATATTACGCTAAGTGAAATAGATCAGTCAGAGAAAGGCAAATACCATATGATTTCACTCATATGTAGAATTTAAGAAACAAAACAAATGAGCATAAGGGGAAAAGGGAGAATGACAAGCCAAGAAACAGACTGTTAATTACAAAAAAATAATCTGATGATTACCAGAGAGGAGGTGGGTGGGGGATGGGTGAAATAGGTGCTGGGGATTGGGGAGCACACTTGTCATGACGAGCACCAGGTGTTGTACATAGAGATGAATCACTGTATTACACACCTGAGACTAATGTTACAGTGTATGTTAACTAACTGGAATAATAAAATAAAAACTTAAAAAGAATGGATAAATAAAAACACTTTCTGCTTATTGAAAAAAATTTAATAAAAAAATAAGCACATACAATAAAGAGAAAAAGAATGCCGAAGATTGGCATTTCTTTGAAAAGACCAATTTTAAAACTTTAGGCACAAGTAATCGAGAAAAACACAAGAGAAGGCATAAATAAATAATTTAGGAATAAAACAGAAAGCATAACTCTAAATCTGCCAGATATTAAAAAGGCAGTACAAGGACATTATGAGAAACATTATACCAGTAAAATTGAAAACTTAGATAAAATGTGCAAGTAATGAAAAATACAACTAACTAATTCAGGAAAATTAAAAACCAGAAATTCTGAGTAGCCCTGTGATCCTTACAAAAATCTGACCAATAGTTAAAACTGCCCCATAGAGAGACCACCTGATACAGGGAGTTTCACAAAGCGCTATCCCAAATATCTAAAAGATACACAATTCTAATTTTACTCAGACTTTTCCAGAGAAAATGCAATGGAGTCATTTTGAGGCCAGCATAAACTGAACACCAAAATCCAACCACAACAGTATAAAAAAATAAAATTATAAGCCATTGTTTTTATGAATATAGGTGTGAAAAATCCTTAAAGATGTATTAACAACCTGAGTCCAGCAATATATAAGAAAACTTATATGTCACGATAACACTGGATTTATTATAGGAATGTGTGGTTACTTTAACTTAAAAAATCAATGAATAGAAATAATCCATTAACATATCAAAAGGAAAACATCATGGACTTATCTGTTAAACACAAAAACAAGCATTTGATAATGTTTAGCATATATTTATTATAAAAACCTTCAGCAAGCTATAAATAGAAGGAAATTCCTCAACCTGATATGTAAACATCATACATAACAGTGAAAAGCTGGAATTAAAGAAACAAAACAGATGAACATAGGAAAGGAAGTAAAAATAAAATAAGAGGAAAACAGAGAGAGGCAAACCATAAGAGACTCTTAATGATAGGGAACACACTGAGGGTTGCTGGAGGGGAGGTGGGTGGAAGAATGGACTAACTGGGTGACGAGCATTGAGAAGGGCACTTGATGTAATGAGCACTGAGTGTTGTACGCATCTGATGAATCACTGACCTCTATTCACTCTGAAACTAATAATACAGTATATGTTAATTAAATGGGATTTAAATAATTTTTAAAGTGTTTTCTTAAGATTAGGAATAGGTAAAGGTCTCACTAGCATCACTTACATTGAACACCACACTGGAGCTCCCAGTTGGCACAGAAAGACAAGGAAATAAATGTTATAAAGATTGGCCAAGAAGAACCAAAACAGTCATTACGTGGAAATAATTTTACTGTACATATACAAAACCCAAGTTACTGCATTTGTAAGAGAGTTAAGCAAGATTACTAAATACTCAGTTTTTTTAATTGCATTTCTATGCACTACCAACAAATGTTTTTAAATATCACTTTTGTAAATATCATTCAAAATTATCTCAAGAGTATAAAGTTCAGAGGAATAAATTAGAAACTTCATTAAAAGACATTAAAGAATCACAGTTATATATATTGTGCTCATGGACCGAAAGAACTAATGTCAAAATGTCCTTACTACTTAAAGCAATTTATAGATTCAGTGCAATGTCTACCAAAATAACAATGGCACTTTTCACATAACTAGAACAAATAATCTTAAAATTTGTTTGGAACCACAAAAGATCTCAAATAGCCAAAGCAATATTGAGAAAGAACAAAGTTGGAGATATCACCCTCCTGGATTTCAAAAGATACTAGAGGAAAACTATAGTAATCAAAACAATATGCTGCTGGTACAAAATAGACCCACAGATCAATAGAACAGAATAGAGAGCCCAGAAACAAACCCACATTTATATGGTCAATTAATCTATGATATAAGAGGTAAGAATACACAATAGGGGAAAGACAGTCTCTTCAATAAATGATGCTGGGAAAACTGGTCAGCTACACGCAAAAAAATGAAACTGGACCACTTTCTTATGCCATATACAAAAATAAACTCAAATTGAATTAAAAACTAAAATATAAAACCCAAAATGATAAAACTTCTTGAAGAAAACATAAGCAGTAAGGTCTTTGACATTGCTCTTTATACTATGTTTTGGTTCTGTCTCTTCTGGCTAGGACGATAAATATAAACAAATGGGACTATATCAAACAAAAATCTTTTGCACAGTGAAGGAAACCACCAATGAAACAAAAAGGCAACCTACTGAATGGGAAAAGATATTTGTAAATGATATATTCAATAAGAGGTTAACATCCAAGGTATATAAATAATTTATAAAACAATATTTAAAAAAACAGAATCCTATTTAAAAGTAAGACAGAGAACCTGAATAGACATTTTTTTCACAGAAAACATTCAGATGGTCAACAGGCACATGAAAAGATGCTCAGCATCACTTTCCATCAGGGAAATGCAAATCAAAACCATGGTAAGGTATCACCTCACACCTGTCAGAATGACTAGTATCAAAAAGGCAAAAATAACAAGTGTTGGTGAGAATGTGGAGAAAAAGAACCCCATGCACTGTTGTTGGGAATGTAAATTGGTGCAGCCAGTGTAGAAAACAGTATGGAAGTTCTTTTAAAAGTTAAAAATAGAGCTACATGGGAGCTTAAGGGGGTAGGAGAAAAACAAATGAAACAAGATGGGATTGGGAGGGAGACAAACCATAAGTGACTCTTAATCTCACAAAACAAACTGAGGGTTGCTGGGGGGAGGGGGTTTGGGAAAAGGGGCGTGGTGTTATGGACATTGGGGAGGGTATGTGCTTTGGTGAGTGCTGTGAAGTGTGTAAACCAGGCGATTCACAGACCTGTACCCCTGGGGATAAAAATATATTATATGTTTATAAAAAATAAAAAATTAAAAAAAAAATAGAGCTACTATATGGTCCAGCAACTCCACTACTAGGAATTTATCCAAAGGAAATGAAAACACTAATTTGAAAAGAGATATGTACCACTATGTTCATCACAGCCTTATTTACAATAATCAAGATATGGAAGCAACCTAAGTTCCATAGATAGATGAATTAATAAAGAAGATGTGGCATACACACACACACAATGGAATATTATTAATCCTGCCATTTGTGACAACCATGCATGGACCTAGAGGGCACTTTGCCAAGTGAAATAATTCAAGCTAAGAAAGACATCATATATAACAGTGACAAGCTGAAAGTGTTTCCTTATGATTTGGAATAGGTAAAATAAGTCCACTAGTATCACTTACATTGAACACCACATGAGTTCACTTAAAAGTGGAATCTAAACAACAAAACAACAAACAAAACAGAAACAGACTCATAGATGCAGAGAACAAATTGGTGGTTGCCAGAGAAGATAGGAGTGGGTTATGGATGAAATAGATGAAAGAGGTTAAGAGGTATAATCTTCCAGTTATAAAATACATAAAACACAGGGATGTAATATACACAATAGGGAATAGTCAATAATATATATAACATGTATGAGGTTGTGCAACTGAAATTAATAAATATTGTCTGTCAATTATTCTTCAAACAAAAAAAAAATCCTAGCTTTCTACCTTCAATGCATTCCAATCAAAATACACAGAAGTGGTGAGGATTTGTGCTTGTTGCGTTGTGTTGTGTTTGTGTGTCTTGAACTGCTATTTCTAATGTTTAGAAAGAAGAGCAAGGAGTATGAATAACAAAGATATTCCTGAAGAAGAAAAATTGAGAAGATTTACCTTATCAGATCCTAAGAATCATTATAAATTTCAAATAGACAATCAGGCAGGAGGGGGAAGAGAAAAATGGAAATGAATAGAGAACCAAGAAGCAGGCCCACTCATACATAAAATGTAATTCATGAAAGAACAAACACCGCATTCTGAGGAACTAAAGAACACAGAGTTTCCATGCATCTCCATCTTTACCTGAACTTCCTAATTTCTACCATTGGTGCTAGTGTCTGAGCCTGCAGGACAGTCCTGGGGACCTGGGGTCCAGATCTAAGGAGGTGTGCTATTTGGTGGAGTTGTGAGTCTAAGAGAATGATGAGAATGGCGGGAAACTCCACACTAGCGGCTCCCCAGGAAGAAATTGCCACTGCTCTGTTACAAGCACTGCTGGGAGATGTTCTCAGGAAAGGGGAGCAGACACAGGGCACTGACAGGACACAAGGAACGAGCCTGTTCTCCCCAAGTACCCTGATTGGCAGACCCTGACAAGCAGAAGCTGGCAAAGCAAAACCAGGATCTGCAGAGCCCCAACATTGATATCACAAAATAAATTACATGATGGACAGTTTGGGGCTGAGAAGCAAGAGCATGGTATTAAACTGACATAGGCCAGAGACTAAAGAGCCCCAGTGACAGGGGGTTGATCATTTATGCCCTATCACTGCCTTGCTTATTCTTTAAGTAAAAGCCAAATTGTCACTCCCTTTCCAGTATGGCCTCAGCCTATTTGGAATTCCTTCCCCAGACATTTCTGGTGCTTGACTCTGGACATTCCCCATGTCCCTCAGCCTTTGCCTTCTCAAGACAGGTGGAGGAAGGTGGACACAAACAGGTTAGGGGCACAACTACAAGGACTAAGAGGTTCAAGTAAGGGGCTGCAGTCTTGATGTGTGAACAAGAAACATTATTTCTTCCCACTTAATATTAAGATGGGCCTCAGCCAACCTGGGCTGAATGAGAGCATGAACTTTGTTCCAGTAGTGCAAGTGGACAAGACTTCTCCTGAAACTAGTCAATCACAGCACCCCACCACTGTCAAATGAGGTTCCACCAAGTTCTGCATACCCTGCTGTCAATCTCCCCAAAGGGCTACAGGACCTTTGGCATAATGACCAATGCCACATTTGCTCCAAAGTAATACTGAGTTAGCAAACAAGGCAAAAGCAAGGAAAAGAAGTAGATTACAGTGGCCACTGGTATCATTTATAGAACCCAAACCCCAGCTTTCTGTCATCATCCCCCAAGACATGAGGACAGAAGAAAAAGATGTCAACAAAATCCATGGTAGTAATAATTAAAGCAGGAGCTGGGGCAAGCTACTATTTAATATGCTAAGAGATATTCTGGGCACTCTGTAAGTATTATCTCATATAGTTCTCCAGGAGAATTAAAAGTAAAGAAGAAGGAGATAAATACAGTTACTTCACTAGAGAAATTCAAGCTCTGACATTCAGAAAGTAAATAACAAAACAAAAACCCACCCAAGACGGCAGAGCCAGTAAGTGGCAAGTCCTCACATTAAGAAAGAGTACTTCAGCAGTTAGTTTCTGTTGAAGAGCTGAACGTCCAAGCAAGTCTAATTCACCTGGGGCAGTGTATTAATCAGCTTGGGCTGCTCTAACAAAATAAAATACACTGGAAGGTTTAAACTGTGTTTAATCTCCACCGCTCTGGAGGCTAAGAGGCAAGAGATCAGGGTTCCAGCATGGACAGATTGTGGTAAAGACAGGCTTGCTGGCTTACAGATGGCTGAGTTCTGGCTATGTCCCCAGCTAATGGACACAGGGACAGTGAGGGGGAGAACAGGAAAGAGAGCAAGCTCTGATCTCTTCTTGTAAGGGCACTAACTCCATCTAGGGGCCCTATCCTCCCCATCTTGAAGAAATTCAGGACATGTCACCCCAAAACAAGCCACATTGCTGTATTAATTATTTTGAGCTAAAAGCATTTGAAAAAGAGTAAATGCTTTCTGTTAACTCTATCTATACAAGGACAGATCCTCATCCAAAGGAACTCTGTTGGAATGGGGGCGGGGGGTATGAACCAGGGAAGCACTATGACTCTTATCATAGGAGAAGAAACTAGAAGTCTACACCTCAACAAGAGAGACTTTGTCAGAGACTATCACACCTCCCATCTCTTCCTCTAAGCGCCCTTCCTTAGATGTATCCTTCTCCAAAATCATTTACTCTGCTGTAGGTGGCTTCCAGCCGCCCCCACACTCCCTATTAAGATTCTATATAAGTTCTTAAGTATCACCACTTTTTTGAGTATTTACTTTCTTTCCTGTAATGCTCCCATGCACATATTAAAAATTAATATATTTGTATACCTTTTCTTTTATTAATCTGCCTATTGCAAGTTTATTTCGTAGACCCAGCTATCAAATCTAAGAAGAAAAGAGGGAAACTCCTTCTTCCTCTTCAACCTCATCTAACCCTAATTTCCTCCCAAAGACCCCATCTCTGGATACCATCCCACTGAGGCTTATGGATTTAACACATGAATGTTAACTATCAGGAATTCCAGACCCTGGCTGCTCAGTGCCTCTCCTTTCTTCAAGGATAGGCTCCTGCCAGCGCCAGGCCCTCCTCTGTAATTTACATAGAACCCTCCCTGTTCAACCCTACTCTCCCACTGGCCACAGTTGATTGGTCCAGACAAACCACGTCACCCAAATGGAGCCAATCACAGGACTTCACAAACGCCCGCACCACCCACCACCCACCACCCACCACCCACCACCCACCACACACACATTTTATAGATGAGGACATTTGGCTCTAGTTAAACTAACTCTGAGCACTTCCACGGCATTTTCACTTGATCCCAGAGGACACATGCATCAGTCCTCCTGGTGGTGAGCAAGGCAAGGTGTTGCAGGCAACATGGCACAAAGGCAGGCCTGCCCCTCACCACCCCCACCTGGACCAAGCAGAGAAAAGCCTGTTTTGTAAATGAAATTCTATAGAGGACCAAAGTAATCTGGCCCTTCACACACTGCATCCTCGTGGATAGCTCTTGGAGAAGCTTGGAGAGGGAATTGGCAAGTCTTCTGCTGTGACCCTCCAGAACAGAGTTCCACGTTTCACTGCAGATCCCATGGTGTGGCCCTGCATAGGACTTTTTAAAACTCTTGAATTACTTACCCACTTTTAGAAATCGGGAGACATCCTATAAATATTTGGATGTCTGGGTTCTCTTGAAAAATTGGGACAGCCAGAAACATTGGGCTTTTGTCCCTCCTGACCTTCTGGAAGCAAATGATGGCTGCTCACGCCAGGTGGTGAATTCTCCTGTCTGACCTCAGCCTCCCTTCTCCCCCTTCACTTCACTATCCAATGCCTTATGGCAGCTGCCATTTATCACAGCCTCTCCACTGCTTCTTTATGGAATATAAAACTAGACCACGAAGCCCATGCATTTCAAGAAGTTTGGGAGAGAGTATGTTACTTTGTTGAAGAAAAGAGTGTTTTTACATGATTATTAAGCAAACAAAATTGGTGCCAAAATAATACAGCTGAAGGCACTATTAGGAAGTAAAGGGTTGTTGGTTCTCACACTCTGCCCAGTTCACTTGGTGTACCGTTCTGGTATTTGGTCCTACAAGAACTGCTCTAGAATATAAATCATCGTGGGCACAAATAATTCAAATGTAAGTTCAGTAGTTAGTATCCAAAGGGCAAGGTTCTCTGTTATCTGTAGAAGGTGAACTCAGGGATCTATATGCTATATAGGAAGAATTAAAACATGAGGCTTTATTTTGAAAGGCAGAGATCCTACTTTGCTTCCCTTGGAGGTTTGTGGCCAGGAATATCAAATTCCTCATTCTTAGAACAGGGGAAAAAAAAATTCTCTAAGAGATAGAAACATAATCTTTTACGAAACAGTTAGTGAATATCCAAGAGGTACATTTTCCTTAGTAAGATCTGGTAGGGCCTGAATACAGATTCATATATCCTGTTTATCTAGCAGTGTTGGCCTCCCCACCTCAACATGACTTCTCACTGTTACTCATAAAAATTAGACTTTATTAATCTTTTCACCTGCCATCATGTGTTTTTCTAGTCCCACTCAACTACTTCAGAAAAGTCACTACCTCCCTCTTACCAGCCACGAACTGCCAGAGGAGGTGAAGGAGGCAGAGGTAAAAGTTTCTAAAAGACAAAGTGTCATATGCAATGTTTACTATGTGTTAAGTATGATAACGTGTGCCAAGAACACATTATCCAATGTAACCCTAATAATATCTATATGTGGGTTGTATGGTTTCACCCTTTAGTAAACAAGGAAGCAGTAGCTCACAGAGGCACATCACTTCCTCCCTATTCCTCAAGTAAGCCAAATTCTTTCCCATCACATAGTATTTGCATATGCAAATTCCTCTCTGATCCTCAAATGACTGGCTCCTTCTCACCCAAATGTCACCTCCTCTGCAGTCTGTTCTAATACTGTGTCTGCCTTTCTGTGTCCAGGCCTCCATTAGATAAAAATGTTGTTCCTTCCTAGACATCTAATGAGTGGTCATTGGGTGAGTGAATATTGACTCTCAATCTCTTATGGTTCTTAGGTTTTTCCTGCAAGTTTCTGCTCAGAAACTTTCTGCTCTGGACTCAAAAACGTAACCTGGATATCAAGTTCACCCTGACAAGTGCAGCATTCAAGGTACCCCATTGTCTAGGGTCAATATACCATTCCAGTGTCATCCTACCCCAGCACCCTTCACTCCCACCATCCTATACAAATCACATTGGCTTTAAATACACCTCATGGGCAGTTTAGAAAGGAGAATGGATCCTAAGCAGGTGTGTAGTATAGGAAAGGGGTCTGCCAGCTCTTTAGCCAAGTGCTAGTCATGAAGGATGTGGTAAGGACAGCTGAGGGGATAGGGACATGAGGGTGGGATGGTAATCATGCTGGTATTCGGGTGGTGACTTGCCAGGCTTGCCCTTGAGGTTGGCTATTGATGACGGTGGTAACCGTGGTGGCAGTGGGAATTGGGATGGGTACTGACATGGTGATGGCAGTGTTTTGTGGCAGCAGAAATGGCAGTGGCGACAGGGATGGGAGTGACAAAGATGGTGGGCATCACATTTCAACAACTAGCATCTAAGCTTAGGTCATGGAGTTGACAAAGCCACCAGGTTCTTCCCACTGCCAGGTTTTCACCTAGCTCACTACCCAGTTAGGATAACCCAGGAATACTACAATTCCAAGGTCCTTCTAATCACCCCAGTGAAATGACCCAAGATGGATCTGTTAAGGAACACACAGAATTCAGGTGGAAAACCTGACTTTCTGGAGAGTGAGATGCCAGCACATCTGCCGCTTTACAGATCCAGGTGCCAGCCACCCCCCGCCAGTGCCCTGTCAACCCCACCTCCTCTCAGAGTCCCTTCCACCACACAGCATGCAGAGAAGTCAGCCAAGGGACAAAACCGCTTACTATGCACTGTTCCAAGGCAGCTGACCGACAAAGTATAAATAGCTCTGCTAGCACAGGCAACAGCCGACCGGAAAAAGCAGGCAGGAGTCGTTGATAATCTGGCTGTGGAGCCTCAGGCCTGAGAATGTCACCCCAAGTGCCCTGAGAGCAGAAAATGCTTGGGCATAGAAGGGGGACAACTGCTGAGCAACAGAGGGGGGGCCAACAGGGCAAAATGAGGGGCTTCAAGAGGCCTATCTGAGCTAGCTACAGTCAGTAAGCACTGAGCAGGTCAAATAAATCAAATGAGTGGACCCCCACCCTCCAGTCTCAACCACTTCATGAAGAGAGAAGGGGCTTAGGAAGGCAGATGCAAGCATGGCTTTTTTGGGGGGGCCTGCAATCCTTTATTGCTGCTTTAATTTATTCCTTCTTTCTGCCTGTATTCATTTTCATTTTTTCCATTTCATTTGCTTAGTAAATGTAACACTTTGATTAGGTGTTCTAGGAAATGAAAGCAGGACCTGATAAGAGGCAAGAGTCACCTGACTTAACTGTGAAGGAGGATGTGGCAAACGTCCACCCAAGGGCATAGTTTGTCGAAGTAGCAGGAAGTCAGAGGATCAGATGGAGTCACCGGGGAGGCTTCCCTAGGATGAAAAGCAGCAGGCTTTGCAGCTGGAAGAATGTCAGAAAAAAGGGTGAACACAGAAGTGAGAAGAGTTTGTTGGAGGTGAACGCAACAGGCTCAAGTGGGACCTTGGGAGCCGCTGGAGCTCTGGCGGGAGGTGTGGGCATGAAAGGAGATTCTGAATCCTGAGCTCTGAGCCAGGACTCAGCCTATTCACCCCTGCCCCCCAGCTGCTGACATGCGTGGAGGAGGCAGATTTTAAGATTGTTGGGTCACACACCTGAATCACCCAGGGAGAATTTCAAAATTGTCACCTCGACTCCAGCATCAGAACCCCTGAAGTAGGTTTCAGCAGGGCAGTGCTGGGAAACAACTCCATGGGTGATTCCAAAAACACCCATGATTAAGAACACTGCCCCAAAGGGACACAGAAAAGCCAAAAAGAAACAGATGGATGGATGATGTCCCAGGATGTTTCTTCGTGGTCATCACCCTTGATTCAAAGACCGTCACCCAGACCCATAACAGAATGTGCAGTATTTCAGCCTTGGCAAGGACTGCCGGCATGCCTTCCAGACTCTCTGGCTGAGCCCCGTTTCTTACGGCACTGCAGGCTCCATCTGAAGGCTGCTGCTGGCAAGCCTGTGAGGCCAGCTGTCAACTCCAGCCTCCCACTTCAAAGAGCCCTTGCTTCTGCACCTGCAGTGTGGGCACCCAACACAAACCCCAACACAGGTTCCCTCTGGGGAGGGACTCACTCCTCCTCCACCATTTCCCACAGGCCATGTCTTCAGGGCTGCGGTACCTCCCAACTGTCACATCTCCGCTTGGGTCGGACTTTGATCTTGTCTTCTCCCCACCTGCCCCAAGAATACTCTGCAGTAACTTGTGCTGAGGGGACCACACTCCAGGTTCAATGAGAAGTAAAGTTGGAGGTGGAACCAGAAGACAGGGAGGACAGAAGACAGGGAGCCCCATCCACGACACAGCCACCAGAGCTCTGGGTGAAGTGGAAGGCAAGTTTGAGTCCCTTCTCCTCTCTGACCCCCAGTGTCTTCATTAGTCAAATGAGCTGGTTGCACACTGAGGTCTCCAGAGTACCCCCACCTCCTCAACTCCTTATAATGTGTGGAAAACTACAACCTTGATGCTGCCAGCACTGTCTTCAGTTGGCTTTCGGCTGTGGGCCTCTGCTAGCAGAAACAAACTCGTCAGTGGGACTTGTGGTTACGCAAATAACACATAAATCTTCTTCTAAAGAGGAAGGGATGGAGAAATAAGAGGTGTACTGCATAGTGGTGAAGCCATCTGCCCAGGGGCTGAGGAAATGTTAGGGGCGGAGCAGAGTACGTATGAGAGAGGACAGGATGGGGTGCCTTGGTTTCCTCTTTCTGCCAGCTGGGCACTTCATGAGCGTTCTGGAGACTCGGGAAGGAAAACTGGACCCATGAGGACTCTCTATGGTGGTGACCTGGGAACATGAGAAGACCCCCCATGAAAGGCTTCTAGATAATAGAAACAGTAGTGCCTGTTTGTTTATTGTTTGCTTATTTGATTGCTTGGTGGAGTTGGAAAAAATGATACATGCATATGGTTCAAATCCAAAGTGCACAGTTCACATAGTTTAGACCAAAAAGCAAGTCTCCCTTTCCTCCTCCCCCCAACCCAGGCTACACAGGACCCATGTGTCCTTTCTTGGATATTCTGTGCACAGTGTGACCCTTTCCTTTACTGTGTTGTAGTTCTCTGGCCAGGCCCAAGCCTCAGAGAGGTCTTTTGAAATGTCGGTCACAGTGTCATTTATGCAATGGCAACACAAATGAGAGGCCTGTTTCCATGCTTAAGGAGAAAAAGTAAAGGGAGGGTCAGGGTGGTGGCCACAGTGGTCAGAGGACAACAAAGGTGACCATCAGACAGGCCACAGCTCCAAACAGAGGGAACAATGGGCCTGTGGGGTCCATGTAAATACCACGCAACAACTGCCTGTGTGCTATGGAAAAGTGCCCTCAGCCCCAGCTCTGGCCAGCAGGGAAGACAGAATCCCCACAGTGAACACTTCTCTTCCTCTCCCTCTATGGAGGGCCCCTGAGGTCAGTGCAGGCTGGGTGGTGTCCTGCATTCAGTTCAGCTCAGTTCAGCCCAGCCCAGCAGCCATGACAAGGGGGTCTCCAGGAGCAGCCATCAGGTAGAAGGCTTCTGTCTGCTCCACCATCTGATCAGGGGCTGCTTGTCCCTCCACCACACCCCTGAAATCCAGAGTTTGAAAGGAAGAGGAAGGGGTTCTAAGCAGTGGGGGCCTTCAGGGAGGGTGCAGACTTAAGGAAGGCTGCCGGCTCCATTCTCTCTGTCCTCCTGGGCATCAGCCTATCCAGCCTGACATCCCCGTTGCCATCTGGCCTGCCTGACTCTCTGCTTCTGAGCTGGCAGCAGTTTCTATGGGCCTGAACATCAGACCTCTGCCAGCTCATTTCAGGAGAGCCCTGTGGCCATGTCCAGCCCATCTCTAGGACCTGATTCCCTCAAGCTGTCCCTGCAGGTAGCTATGGTCATTTTAAGAACATCTGTTTATGAAAAATGCCATATGGTGTCAAGCCCTCTCCTGAGCTGCCACAGTGAATAGGAGATCTCTACTCTCACAGATCTTACATTTAGAGACATGGAATGAAAGCTGTGGAAAAAGCAATGTCTGGTGTGAAGCAAGACATCCTAAATCAGAACCTCTGGGTAATTTTGAGGCAGCTCCAGCATGAGAACCACTGCCTGCTTTAGGCTAGTACACTAAAGATGGGCTAATGGCCGGAGCAGGAAAACCCAACAACTCTAAAAATCAGGTTCCAGGCTGTGAGGCTTGAGAGCTTCCTTAGGTGCACAGGGACCACCAAAGGGGCGGGCTTGGATATCGAGGGAGTGGGAGGGCTGGAAGACATGGCAGAACTGAACAATGCCTGGACAGGTGTCGCTCCCACTCAGGCTCAGTGGTCCTTCCCAGTGGCAGGACAAGAACAGGGGGCTTACTGGAGAATGTCAGCTGATTTGAGGCCCAGCTTGGGTGGGCAGTTTCTGCCCCGACTCTACCTGGTTGCCCCTGGGTAGATTGCTTCTCCTCTACAGAAGGGAAGGTAGAAGACAAGGTTATCAGCGGTAGTATCATCGAAGAGCCATTAGTGGCCACCGGACGTGAAAGAAGACACCATCAAGTTTTCAACCGAGAATCACATTAGTGATTCAGTGACCTGCTGGGTTGAAGATTTGAAACACAAGCACTTCTTCCCACCCTAGCAGGTGTCAGAAGACTGCACCCCATGCCCAGAGCTGACCACAAGAACTGCCACAGGAATGACAAGCAAGCCATCAGGAAAGACTTTTCCAGAAAAACCAGCTAAGTCTGCCCCTCAGTACACAGTAGGTCTCAAGGTCCTCCAGCCACCTCGTGCATGATTCACATCTGCAGGCTGACTATTCTGTCCTGGTTGGATTCAATTTTCCTTTTTTTCTTTTTTTTTTTTTTAAAGATTTTATTTATTTATGTGACAGAGAGAAATCACAAGTAGATGGAGAGGCAGGCAGAGAGAGAGAGAGAGAGAGGGAAGCAGGCTCCCTGCTGAGCAGAGAGCCCGACACGGGACTCGATCCCAGGACGTTGAGATCATGACCTGAGCCGAAGGCAGCGGCTTAACCCACTGTGCCACTGAGCCACCCAGGTGCCCCGGATTCAATTTTCTTGTCCCAGAAGAGCTATGGCGACATCAGGACAACTCATTGGGTCCAATATGTGCCAGACTGAGAACACTGGGGGGAATATGACTCAGCCCCTGTCTCAAAAAGCTGCCATTATGACATGGAGATACATGTGAATCAGTCATCTGAAAACGGTCTTTGTCAGTCTAAAGACAGTTATTGAGTGGTGGTCTACTAGGTGCCTGGCCCAGAACAGGGGGCCCAGAACATGGCTGTCACAGGTTTGCAAACAAAGACTACAGTTGCATGAGATGTGTTCCACAATCACTGTGCAAAGGAACTATAGCAATACCGTGGGGTCCTCTAGTGGCAGAAGCATTGAGCCTGGGCTCCCCCACCCTGCCCCCTTCTGGGTCCATTTTCCCATCAATAGAAATGGGATGGACTCTGGCTGTTGGCTCAGAAGGCTTAGTGGCCACTCTCTCTACCAGGTCACTCTGGATCCCCTCTCTTCAACACTCCAGGCCTTCCCTGGACTCTCCTTATCCAAAACAATAGACATTCTCTTTTTCATCAGACCATGCTCAGCAAGACAAAAAGGACTAGTTGAGAAGGGAGGGGAGAGGATTGCCTTAAACCTGACACTGCTTATCCCTAGATGGAGGGGGAAGGGTAGATACTTGCCAATCTCTAGGACTCTAGGAGAGAGTGACTGAAAGAAATGAAGTCATCCGTTCCCCTGTGTTCCAGTGAGATGTGGACACTTGGTGAAGATGGAGAGAGGGTTCAGGGTGCTCTGGCGCCAGGTGCCTGGTGGGAAAAAAAAATCCTGGTAAAGCAGGAAGCCAAGTTATTGGCCAACACAAAGCAGCTGTCTTGGATCATGAAGAGGATCCTGGAGATTCTGGGGAACAGCGGAAGTTCCCCTGAGATGAATCAGGATGCCATGCCTCTGTGAGGCCTCCAGACAAGAGTCTGGATGGGACTCCTGACGTTGGGGGTGGCTATGGCGGGTCAACTGGGGCAGACACCTGGAGTCTTTAAGTGACAGGGGCTGCTGTGGGACCGAGGGGAGGGGGCCTCAGAGAGGTGAATATGATTGCTCAGAACACCGAGCACAAGTCCCACTTGACTTGACGGCAGTGAAGGCAGGAGTAAGCACCAACAGGTGGGTGCAAAGGAAGAGTCTGGCTCTTGTAAATCCCCAGATGGAGTCCCAAAATTCCATCACTGATCCAGTCCTTCAGCCACTCCCCACATACTGTGTGCCCAGGTCTGTGCTGGTAGAGAGGAGTGGGGCATCTAGGAAAAAATCCAGGCTAGTCCCATAGCACAAGGCAGTCATGGCTCACAGCACACTGAGGTACTTGGGCCCGGCCTCTGGGAGGGCTTATCAAGAGGAAGACACAATCCCACCTTCAAGACCTCATAGTCCAGTGCCTGTCTGCAGGGGTTCAACAAGTCTGGAGAAGGGACAGCACGGGCAGCTGGGCCTCAGAGGCCAGGTCAGGCTTTCTGATGCAGACTGTGTGTGCCATTTTATCAGTCCTGTTAACCAATCTATGTGAAAAGGATTATTTATTATTTTCATTTTTAAGTTAAGAAGATTGAATGTGATGGTTAATGCTGCGTGTCAACTTGGCTAGGCCGTGGTGTCCAGGTATTTAATCAAATGTTATTCTAGGTGTTTCTCGGAAGGTATTTTTTTCTTTTTTTCTACAATTAGTATTTAAATTGGTGGGCTTTGAGTAAAGCACATTGCCCTCCATGGTGTGGGTAGGCCTTATCAAATCAGTTAAAGGCATTACTGGAACAAAGATGGAATTTCAAGCAAGACAGGATTCTTTCAGCAGACTGCCTTTGGTATACATGTGTATGTGTGCACATAGATGCAAGCATGAACACACACACATACACACACACACACATACTGTTGCTTCAATTTCTCTGGTCAATCCTAAGACACTCAGAGAGGTGAAGGCCCAGAGGTAGGTAAATTTTCTGAGGCCAGAAGGTTGAAATCTGGGACAGCCTGAAATTGTCTTAGCTGTCCTGGTTCAGAATGAACTTTGCAGTGACTTTTGGAGAAATTTTTTGAAAAAGACAAAAATCAGAAATTTAGTCTGTTTAGTCAATAAAAACAGTATCCTTTATTCTGAGATATTGTTTCCTTTCTCTTGGGGTTAAAAATGCCCTTTCTTTGAAGAAATGATAAGCTATAGTTAGAAATAGTCGGTTTTCTTTCAATGACCTATGACAAAATTAACAGTTGGAAGTCCTTTCACTCTATTTTTCACTGTTCTCCTCAAAAAAACACAAAGTCTGGGACACCCTTACCCCAACCCAGTTGAAACACCCCCTTGTATGAGTGCCCTGGCTTCAGCTTGTATTTCAGCCATGGAGACAGGCTGTGCTCTGGTATGCCTACAAACATCAGTCATAGAAGCAAAGCAGAACACCTATACCCTGGTATAGTGTAGGCAGCAAAGGCCTAAGGGCTTCCTATCTCAGCTCCATGGGAAGGCTCAACTACCTTTGTAATTCTTCCTGTCCCCTGCAGTCAGTGCTGTTTTTCCTGGCACAGTATCCTGCTTGCTGCCAAGGAGCAGAAGTCAATTGCTTTGATTAACTTGTTCACCTCTTTGAAAATATACTTCACCTCTAGCCCTGGATATTGAATACAGCTAAGGAGGGAACATGGGCTTCTGTATTTCACAGCACGTCCACCCTCAGCCGTGCCCTGAGGTTTCCTCATAAAAGGATCCTTGCCAACCTGTCCCCAACCCAGTCTTCATTCCTATCATCTTCTGCTGCATCTCCTGGTATATCTGAGACTTGTTCCTTCAGGATCCAAAGATCCTGCAGGAAGGGGGCCCCAAATATCAGATGTCTCACACTCAGGCATGTGAACACACAGTTGTAGTCTGATGCAAGCTATAGGAGCACTCTACTTGGCAGTCAGCTTCTCCTGCAGTTCCCAGACCATGGAGAAGCCCACAGTTTCTGAAATTGTGACTATAGATCATGATACCTCTGTAAGGTCAAATATGACCAGGTAGAAGCCAAAGAATAGAAAATTGCTTCTTTGATTCAGACCTTCTTATCTCTTTTTACTTTAATTTAGTGGAAGCATTCCCTACCTTCTAGCATCCCACCTTAAACATGACAGCATGCTTCCCCGTGACCACGGATCATCTCTCTGGGTTACCATGATGTGTTGCTCCTGGACATTTCTGTCAGTGAGGGTCACCTTCCCTCCCCTATACAGACTGAGACTGACTGTTGCTTTTCTCAGCAGCCTGTCTGATGACCTGGCCTGACTGGAGAATCAGGACAGCCTGTAGGTGTGGTTGCACCAGAAGATTCTTAGCTCTTGTGAGAGGAGACAAAGGACAAACCCAAAAGGGTTTTACAGAGAGATCATAAGTTCAGATCCTGGCACAAGCACAAGATGTGTGAGACGAAGCACCAAGTGGGACATGGAGTCTGATGGGCAAAACACCAGGAAAACCATGGACACAGCCAGCCCAAGGATGCCCTGAAGCCAAGGGCTACAGCATTTTTAAGATTTTCTACCCAACCAACATGGTTGTATTGGATGTATTTGAAAAATAAGATGTATGGCCATGGACTATGGGCATGTGTGTTTTCTTTCTTTCTTTCTTTCTTTCTTTCTTTCTTTCTTTCTTTCTTTCTTTCTTTCTTTCTTTCTTTCTTTTTCTTTTTTTTCTTTTGTCTTTTCCCTTTTGCCAACTTCCAGCTAAAGTTGTTCAATGTGGATGGCAGACCCCTCCCCACCATCACCACCACCACATCACCATGCCTTCTATGAATCGTTTGTGAACCAGGACAACACAAACAGAAATGTCTTAGAACTTAGTGTAAAATAGGACTGGGCTTTGAAGGAAAACTTCAGAGACTTTCCCAATTCAAGTATCTGAGTTATAGTGTATGACCTTTATGACAGAAGCTTTGACTGCTGCCCAGCCTATGACTTTAACTGGAAGCCCTTCACACCTCTTCTATCACCACTTGCAGAAAACATTTACAACGTTACTAACAGTGGCCATTCACTGCACACTCAGCTTGTGCTAGGTGCTCTGCCAAGCTCCCGGTACACAAGACTTCATTTAACTCCTTTCTACAGCTCAATGAGCCTGTTAGGGCATGGTTAACCCTAACCCCATCATGAGGAAGCAGCCTCACAGTGATGTGAATTCCTCAGGCCCCACAGAGAGTCAGTGACAGAAGCAGCATTCAATGCCAGACCTTTCTGGCTCCAAAGCTCTTCCACATTCCTTCCCACTCCTCACAGGACCTGCCCATGCTCACCAGGCTGACTTTGGGACTGGTGAGAAGCTTCTCTGAGACCACTGGAGGACAGAGGCCCTTTCCACAATTCCAGTTAAAGCACTGAAGAAATTAGATTGTTTCTCCACAAAATGAATGAATGAAAGAACGAATGAATAAATGAATGAATGAAATCTTGTTTGGAAAACTGTTTGGCAGTATCTACTAGAACCGAACACATTTAGTCCAGCCCTGGTATATTCATCACACAATTATGTGTATACATGCACCAAGCGATATGCTCACATGTGTTGATCCCAGCACTGCCTATAGCATATCTAAATGTGAAACAACTGGATGTCTGCCGATAAGAAATTGCACATTGACCTACAATGGAATACTGCAACCAAAAGAGCCAACAGACCACAGCTCCACACAAGGGCATGGGCAAAGTCTGCTGCAAAGGATATGTGGCCAGGGGCTGAGACTGGGACCCTGACCTCCCCATGTTGTTATGTATTTGCGCTGTGTGTCTTCCCCATCAATCAAGGATCTCCTTCTGGGTGAAGAACTTCCACTCTTTTTCCCATTGCATTCTGGACTCCCCCAGGTTCTATCACCTTTGGGAACATTTCCTGACTACCCACTGCCAGTCTTAGTTAACTGCTCTTTTCCAATATCTCCAATATACTCCATGCATCTTTTTGCTCTACTAATCAGACCATCTCAACTAATCTTATTAGTTGTCAACTTATAGGGATTGAAATTAAGTCTTTTATCTCTGTGATGTTTGTCATGTGTCATATCTCTGTGATGTATAGGTCAGTCTATAGGGACTGACCCTAAGGAGGATCTCAATAGCTCCTTGTAGAATGAATGAATGATGTAGAGAAATCAGTCCAACACCTAGAAGGGCAGTATGGGAACTATAAAAGTACCTAGAAAGGAATAAGATATCATCAGGAAGAAAGGCCTTATGACCAAGGAAAGAAGTTGAAGCTGATTTACCAGACGCTGTGCAGTAGGGTGGACTCTCTCCCTCTGTTCGCACTACCACCCCCACACCGACTCTAAGGGACCTTTTTTGATACACTGGCACTAGGAAGTTCACAGGCTGGTTTTTTGGAAGATGGACCCAGTTGGTATAGGAAGCAACTTTGCAGTCTTTATTAAATCATAGGGAGAACAGGAAGATGATGAAATGAATTTTCTTTGAACAAAAATATAGCTCAGTTCCCATAGCACAGACCAAGGAGGTGATATCCAAGTGAACAAATCCTCCAAAATTTTCCAAACCTGTACTGTGCCATGTGTGATGCTAAGGATAAGAAGATTTACTTGGAATCCCATATTCTAATTATCTTTTGCCATATAACAAGCCACTCCAAAACTTGGTGCTTGATACAAAATCTATTTCATGTGTTCAGTTCTGTGGGTCAGCCATTTGACTTGGGGTCAGCTGGGAAGTTCTTCTATTCGCCTAGCCTGGGGTCACACATATATGACTGCAATCATCAAGTGACTCAACTATGGCTAGAGATTCAAAGATGTCTTCAATCATACATCTGGCAGTTGATTGATTTAAGAGCTTTAGCTAAGAAGGCTCATCTCTGCTCTATGTCTTACCTTCTAGTAAATTAGACCAGGCTTTTCACATGGTTCTCCCAAAGAAGTAATCCACGAGAATGAAGCCATTTACAAAGCCTCTTGAAGCTTGGGCTCAGATGTTATACAAAATCATATTCCATTGGTTATAGTAAGTCATATGGCCAAGTCTGAAGTTGGTATGGGAAGGGACTACTCAAGAACACATCTAAAGGAAAGGGAAGAAGGGCTCCTGGGTGGCTCAGGTGTCTGACTATAGATTTTGGCTCAAGTCATGATTTCAGGGTCCTGGGATCAAGTCCTGTATTAGACTTTCTGTTCAGTGGGGAATATCCTTGTCTCACATTCCCTCTGCCCTCCCCCTACTCATGCATGTTCTCTGTGTGTGTGTGTGTAACAAATAAATAAATCTTTAAAAAAAAAAAAAAGGAAAGGGAATAATGGCAGCCATTTGGCAAATCATCTACCACAGAAAGCAACTACAAAAGGTAGTGCTTATTTTCCCTACATACAAGCCCTTGACTATTTCCATGAAATGGCTACTATCTTTAATTTCCATCAAGGAAAATGCTGATCTCTGGGCAATTTCCCATACTGAAATGAGAAGATTCTAGGAGATGCAAGCATAGGGGTAGAACTGAAGAGTTTGGATTAAAATCAACTAAGCTCCAGATGCAATCAAGTTAGAGGTTCAATCAGGCATATGTGAATCTGTAATTAAGAAAAGAGATTTCACTTATTTGTGGAGCATAACAAATAGCATGGAGGACATGGGGAGATAGAGAGGAGAAGGAAGTTGGGGGAAATTGGAAGGGGAGGTGAACCATGAGAGACTATGGACTCTGAAAAACAATCTAGGGTTTTGAAGGGGCAGGGGGTGGGAGGTTGGGGTACCAGGTGGTGGGTGTTATAGAGGGCACAGATTTCATGGAGCACTGGGTGTGGTGCAAAAATAATGAATAGTGTTATGCTGAAAATAAAAAATAAATTAAAAAAAAAGAAAAGAAAAGAGGTCTAGCAGGATATAAACATTTGTGAGTCAATACTACAAACATCATGTTTAGGACACAGGACTGAATTAAGTCATTGAGAGTGTGAATGTATATAGAAAAGCAAAGTGGTCATAAAACTGAGCTCTCTTGCACACCTGCATTAAGGGATCAAAGAAATAAGGAGAAAGCAGCAGGGAGACTGAGAAAGAATGGCTAATGATGTAGGAAGGAAAGAAGAAAGTGTGGTGTCCTAGAATTTAAGCACAGAAAATATACCAAGAAGTAGTAATCCACTTCATCTAATTCTGCTTGTAAATTGAGCAAGATAAAGACCATAAATTTCATTTTACATGGCAAAAATCTGCCCCCAAATCTAGGTGACATTTGTTTGGTGATGAATTTCAAGCACAATACATGGGATTTTGTTTAAAGTGATAATTTGAACTCTATTAAAATGAAAAACTTCTCCTCAGTGAAAGATACTGTTAAAAACAAAGATAAGCCACAAACAGGGAGAAAATAGTTGCAAAACACATAGTAGATAAAAGACTTGTATCCAAAATATATTTAAAAAACCACTTATAATGTAACCCAACTAAGGGGCTTCTGGGTGGCTGTGAGTTGAGTGTTCAACCCTTGGTTTCAGCTCAATTCATGATCTCCAGATCATGAGATCAAACCCTATGTCAGGCTCCATGCTCAGTGTAGAGTCAGCTTGAGATTTTCTTCTTCTTCCCCTGCCCCAGCTCAGGCTCTCTCTCTTTGACTCTCTCTCTCTCTCTCAGTCTCTCTCTCAAATAAATAAATAAATAAAATATATTTTTTTAAAAATTTAACCCAATTAAAGCAAAAACGCAATTAAAAATGGGCAAAATGACTGATTCTAGGAGTGGGATAAGAATGTCCTACAGTGCCTAGAACATCCTGTAGCCCCAGAAAGTAAGAATGTGCTCAAAAAAACCCATACAGGGGTATGACAAAAGGTCACAAGAACCAAACGAAAGAGCTCCTAATGGATAAAGAACAATTTAAACAACAAAATACAATAATATTATATTGCAACCCAATGAATGAAGTAACTAGCATTTTGATTTAAATAAGGGATTGAACATATTAGTAAATAAATAGGGAAAAAAGAAACTCCCAAGAAGATTTCCAAATCATTTATGTAAATACTCACCTCTCAAGAAGCTGGAATAGGAGAGAGGAATAGAGAAAATAACTTTTACAGTGGAGAAACTTGATAAACACTATCTCAGCTTTGATGCTGATTAATGTTAACATCAACAGTGATAACTCATGTTGATAGAATGTATCCTTGATGTGATGTGTGAAATTGCAATTTACCTCTATGTAATTCCTCTCAAAAAACCATAACCAAAGTTTAATTATGAGGAAAACATCTGACAAATTCCAACTGAGAGACATATCACAAAGTACATAAATGGTACTCCTAAAAACTTTCAAAAGAATCTAAAACAAGTAAAGACTAAGAAATAACACAGACAAGAGGAGGCTAAAGAGATAGATGTTTTGATATAATATGGAACCCTGGATAATATCTGGGAACAGAGAAAGAAATTAAGTAAAAAAAACTAAGGAAATCTGAATAATCAAATAAATATTGAGTAAATTAAAAAGCAATTTGGGAAAAAAAAAAAAGAAAGAAACATTTTGTGACATCTTACCTGCCCATGTGCCATTCCCTTAGAGTTTGGTAGTGGTCTTAAAGAAATTAGCCTACAATCCCAGTGTGGGATCCAGCTCTGTGGTTCAGAGAGCAGAGTGGATCTCATTTTTAGACTGCTGTTTTTGTCTGTTCTAACTGAGTCTAGAGGCTACCTGCAGGACTGACACAAGTTGATTTTCTCTGTTTCCCCTTATTCAGAAATTGCTTACTGCACAAAAGAGACAACCATGACTTAAAACCATATGTCAAATGAAAGCCTTGTATCTTCCTGGGAAAAAGATTACAGTTGAGATATACAATAAAATACCCATAGCCATGAAGGATAAACTGGAAAGAGTTTCACTGAGAAATTGGGGTATTCTGAAAGCATATATATACTGAAGAATTTAGAAATCCATACACATATCTAGAGCAGGACACATGACCAAAAAAGGCCTGAGAATACCCTCAGCTTCTACCTTCAGCTGATCTCTCAAACAGGCAGGAAATGAAGGTGAAAGTAGAATAGTAAAGATTCTTGCCAAGTGATGAAGGAACGTCATACCACAGAGTCAATTACAAAGAATGGAAGTGATTAGTGTTTATTGTTGTTGTTGCATTGTTTTTTATTCATTTTTTGTTTTAAACTTGGGGGAGGAAGATGTTTGTATTTTTTTTTTTTTACTCCTGCCATTCAAGGAAATAGCTTTCAAAATCCTAGCAAAACATAAGCTAAAGGAACAGTGTCTTCAGAGACCACACATGACAAGGAATAATCTTTGCTAAAGAATTTTTTTTTTTTTTGAAAAGGTGCATAAACAAATAAAATGGTCAACTGCAGCTTTCAACAATCAAAAACAGAAATCCCGACAGAAGGGAAGAATCTGAGTTCCAAAGTTACCATGGTATAATATTCAAATATCCAATTTTCAATAAAAAATAATAAGAAACAAGAATGTATCATTGACTTACAGGGCCAAAATAAATCAATAAAACTAATCCCTTAAAAAGCCCAGATCCTGAATTTACTACACAAATACTGTGAGTTAACTATTTTTAATATGCTCAAAGAACCGAACAAAACATGAAAAAGAACTAAAACCAGGATATCAATAAAAAGATAATAATTATAAAAGAAACCAAACAAAAATTCTAGAACTGAAAAGTACACTACTAAATGGTAAAATAAAATCACTAAAAATCAACAATCTGAACAAGTAGAAGAAAAAATCATCCAACTTGGGGCAAGATAATTTGGTGTCTAGTTTGAGAAACAGGAGGAAAAAAAAGAGAGAGAGAGAGAAAAGAATGAAAAAAGTTAAGAAAGACTGAGGGACCTGTGGGACACAATCAAGCAGACAATATATGCTATGGGAGACACAGGCATAGAGAAAAGCTGAAAAAAATATTTGAAGAAACCATGGCTGAAATGTCTCAAATTTTATGAAATATATGAACATGAAAATCCAGGAAGCTCAACAAATCCAAGTCAGATAAACTCAGAGTACCACTGTCAAATGCCTTATAATCAAAATGTCAAAAGTCATAGACAAAAAAATCTTAAGAACAGCAAGAGAGTAGTGACTCATTACTTACAATAGAGTGCAACAAGATTTACAGCTAGTTTTTCCTCAGAAACCATGAAAGTCAGATGCAAGGAGGTGACAATTTAAAATGCTGAAAGAGAAGTATGGTCAATCAAGAATTCTATATCCAGTGCAACTATTTTTCAAAAAATGAAGGAGAAATTAAGATATTCCCAGATAAACAAAAGTTAAGGGGTAGGGAACCTGGGTGGCTCAGTGGTTTGAGCCTCTGCCTTTGGCTCAGGTAGTGATCTCAGGGTCCTGGGGTCAAGGCCTGCATCAGACTCTCTGCTCAGTGGACAACCTGCTCCCCCTCTCTCATTCTTCTTGCCTCTCTGCCTACTTCTGACCTCTCTCTCTCTCTCTCTCTGTCTCTCTGTCAAATAAATAAATAAAATCTTTAAAGAAAAAAAAAAAAGCTAAGGGGTTAATTACCAGTAGACCCACCCTGCAAGTAATGATAAAAAAAAAAAGTTCTTCAGGTTGAAACAAAAGGACACTAAGCAGTAATTGAAATCAGTAAAAATAAGTAAAGATCTCCAGTAAAGGTAACTACATAAGCAAATATAAATGCCAATATTTGTGAATTTTTGATTTGTAAATAAATCCATTTTTTATTTCTCACATGATTTAAAAGATGAATGCATAAAAATAATTACAGATCTATGTTGTTGGACACACAATATATAAAGGTATAATTTATGACAACTACAAAAAGGGAAGGTGGAGTTAAATAAATTGTGTTATTTAAGTTTAGCTGGTATCAATTAAAATTATATTCTTATAAATAATAATAATTAACTATTATAAATTTATCTTAGTATTAATCACTATAGAACCACTATCTTAAAAGAATACATAAAGGAACTCAAAAGACAGAGTAAAAAAATTAATAACACACAAAGAAGTCAGTAAATGAGGGACATAAGACATCTAGAACATACAGAAAACAAATAGAAAAAGGGCAGAAATAAGTCCTCCTTTATCAACTATTACACAAAATATATGTGGATCAAACTCTTTAATAAAAAGGCAGGTATTGGGAATGCCTGGGTGGCTCAGTTGGCTAAGCATCTGCCTTCAGCTCAGATCATGATCCCAGGATCCTGGGATTGAGTCCCACACTGGGTTCCCTGCTCAGTGGGAAACCTGTTTCTCCCTCTGCCTCCATTCCCCCTGCTTGTGCCCCTCACCTGACAAATAAATAAATAAAATCTTAAAAATAAAATGCAGGTATTGGCACAATAGATTTGAAAAAAACATGATCCAATTATGTACTACCTTCAAAACACATACTTTAGATCCAAAGACAAAATATGTTGAAAGTAAATAAATGAAAAAATGTATTTCATGCAAACAGTAACCAAAAGAGAACTGAGGTAACTATGTTAATATAAGTCAAATACTCTTACAAAAGACAAGGAAGTAAAAGGAATACTTCATCAGGAAAATAAAGCAACTATAAACACATACACACCCACAACAGAGCCCAAAAAGATATGAAGCAAATATTAACAAAATCAAAGGGAGAAATAGACAGCTATGCAACAGTTGTTGAAAATTTTATGCCCCACATTCAGTGATAGATCAGACACCTAGACAAAGGATAAATAGGGAAGTAAAGGACTAAACAGGACTATAAATGGACAAAGTATGACAGACATATACAAAGCACTCCACCTAACAATATTAGAAGACATATTTCTCTCAATAGCATAGGGAACATTTTTCCAGGATAGACCATGTATGTTAAGCCACAAAAGAAGTTTTAATAAGTTTAAAAATATTTATATATTAAATATCTTCTCCAAACAAATCAGAAGTTGGCTAAAAGTCAGTAACAAAAAGCAAACTGGTAGTTTCACAAATATGTGGAAATTAAACAACATACTCTTAAACTAGTGGGTAAAAGAAAAAAATCACAGGAAAATGAGAAAATATGTAGAGATAAATGAGAACAAAAATACAACACAACATGTACAGAACTGTTTTATCACTACAGTGCACACTTAAAACTAACATAACACTGTATGTTAACTAACTAGCATTAGAACAAAAAATTAAAAAAAATAAAAGTTTGTATGAACATAAAAAAGCACACAATATGTCAAATCCTATATGATACATTGAAGGCAGTGCTCAAAGGGAAATTTATAGTTTTTATATTAATTATCCTACATTAAAAAGATCATGAGTGTGCCTGGATGACACAGAAGGTAAATGTTTGACTCTCGGTTATGGCTAAAGTCATAATCTCCTGGTTCTGAGATGGAACCCGGATGGGGCTTGATGCTCAGCATGGAGTCTGCTTGAGATTCTCTCCCCTCACCCTGTGCCCTCCTGCTCATTCTCTGTCTCTCTTTCTCTCAAATAGATACATAAAATGTTTTTAAAAGGGAAGGATCACGAATTAGTAACCTAACTTTGCATCTTAAGGAAGTATAAAAATAAGAGTAAATTAAACTCAGAGCTAGCAGAAGGGAAAAAATAATGATGATTAGAGCACAGATAAACATAAAGGCCAAAAATCAATAGCATAAATGAAACCAAAAATTGGTTCTTTGAAAAGATCAGCAAAGTCAACAACCATTTAGAGTGACAAATTAAAAAAAAAAAAACACACAAATAACTAAAATTAAAAATAAAAGTGGACATTATTTCCAACCTTATGAAAATTAGAAAGTTAAAGGGAGTACTATGAACAGTTACACATTAGTAGGTTAGATAACTTAGCGGAAATGGACAAAATCCTAGAAATACACCAATTACCAATAGTGACTCAATAAAAAATAGAAAATCTGAACAGACCTATGTTGTGCACTGAATTGTATCCCCCACTCCCTAATTCATATGTTGAAGGCATAACCACTGATGTGACTGTATTTCAAGATAGGGCTTTAAGGAGGTAATTACAGTTAAATGAACTCACGAGACTGGAGCCATATAACAGGTGTCCTTAAAGAAGACACATCAGGGATGAGTGCATACAGATAAAAGGTCATGTGAGGACACAGTAAAAAGGGAGCCTATCTGCTAGCCAGGGAGAAACACCTTAGAAGAAACCAAATCTTAGAAGAAACCTTAATTTTGGACTTCTGGACTCCAGGAATATGAGAAAAATATTTTTGTTTCCTTCTTTAAGCCTCTCGGTCTGTGGCATTCTGTATAGCAGCCCTAGGAGACTAATACAACCTGTAATAGGTAAAGATATTGAATCATTAATAAAAAATAATCTCCTAAAGTGTTTCCAAGACTGTGGAAAAATGATAACCTTCATACATCACTGTGGCAATGTAAAACTGATTGAGCTACATGGAAAATGGATTTTCCTCTCTTGAAAAAGTTAAATATTAAATTACTATATGAAGCCACAATTCCATTGCTAAGTACATACTCAAAAAAACTAAAAACAGATACTAAAACTAATATGTGTATACATGTGTGTGTATGTCTGTGTATATATATACACACATACATTCATAGCAGCACTATTCATAGCCAAAGATGGAAACACCTCATAGGTCTGTCAGCAGATGAATAGGTAAACAAAACATGGTCTGCACATACAGTGGAATATTATTTAGTCATAAAAATGGAGTACTGGTACAATGTTACAATGTTGATAAACCTTGAAAACATAATGGTAAGTGAAGGAAGCCAGACATAAGATATCACATATTTGGTGATTGCATTTGTATAAAATATCCAGAAAAAGCAAATACATAGAGAAAGAAAGCAACTGATCCTTGTCATATTCTAGAAAGAGGATATAATTAGGACATTGATTAATGGGCAAAGAGTTTTACTTTGGAGTGATGGAACTATATAGAGACCATTATTGCACAACATTGTGAACATATTAAATCCCACTGAATTGTCTACTTTAAGATGGTTAATTTTCTTTTATGTGAATTTCATCTCAATAAAATTTTAATTTAATTTTTTAATTCAAATTTTTTTTAATTTTATTTATTTATTTAACAGAAATCACAAGTAGACTGAGAGGCAGGCAGAGAGAGAGAGAGGGAAGCAGGCTCCCTGCCGAGCAGAGAGCCCGATGCGAGACTCGATCCCAGGACGCTGAGATCATGACCTGAGCCGAAGGCAGCGGCTTAACCAACTGAGGCACCCAGGCGCCCTAATTCAAATTTAAATTTGAATTTTATTTTTTTAAAGGACAACATAATAAATTCTTGTATTAATGGAACTTGTTCTATATTTTAACTGTGGTGGTGACTACGTGAACATACAAGGGACAACACTGTAAAAAATAAACACACACACATACACGTACACACACAAGTATAAGAAAAATGAGAAATGTAAGTAAAACCTATGGATTGCATCAGTGTCAGTATCCTGGTTATGATATTGTACTATGGTTTTCCAAGGTGTTACCTTAGAATAAACTGGATAGGATTCTCTACATTATTTCTAGAGCTACATGTGATGCTACAATTATCTTAAAATTTAAATCTTCATTTTTAAAAAAGTCCTCTTCCAAGCTTCCATGACCTATACAGGGGGCTATTGGGGAACTCACAGAGATGGCCAGGTCACCATTTCACCATGACAGGCTAAAGAGATCTCCCACTGAAAAGGTCTCCAGAAGTTTTAAAAGATCTGTGATTTACCAGCCAGTATGTCAGAGCCTGTTCACTTCATGCTGCCACAGTTTTTCCCAAATTGCCTTATTTTACATTTTTCTATATGCCTGGGGATTTGCCTAGCTCAAGACATTATTTCCTCTTTCAAAATCAGTATTTTAATATAGTTCAATAGTATAGCTTAATGCTGCCCATCTGAGCTTGAGTGACAACTCATCTATCATATTCACACTTTGAGTTTGGAGATGGAAAAAGGAATATCATTTTCTTATATTGTCTCAATTCCCCACCCAGGGAAAAATAAAATAACGAGGGGCATCCATTTTTAGAAATAAATCTTTTTTAGAAAAAGACAACCAAAGAAGGTTAGTTATTCAATAGCTGGTTCAGCCTGCCTGGCTTCAGCTCTGGTATGGAAAGACCACTCACCAGGGAGTCAGGAGGTCAGCAATTTAACTTGCAGTGAGCCCCTGGGAAGCTGCTTCCTCTCTCCTGACCTTGCTTTTCTCATTTCTACTCTGCAAAAGTTAAATTAGTTCCTTTAAAAATTCCCTTCCAGTTCTAAAATCCTCTGATTTTTCTTGTATGCTATTATAAATCCTACCTCTGCCACTCACTAGTTTAACAATTCAACCCCTATGAGCTCCAGACAAAAATGCGTCCATTTCTACAAAATAATAAAAAAAAAAAAAATAAGTAAATGAATGGATGAATAAATGAGTAAGTTGCTAGAATTTGGGTAGTGATTTGTTGACTCTATAGACCAATTGGAAGAGAATTGGTATCATAATATTGAGTCTTCTAACCCATGCACAGCATTTATCCAGATCTTTTATCTAGTTAGATTTATTTAGATCTTTATAAAATTTCTCATGGCAATGTTTAGTTTCAGGGTACACGTGTAGCATTTTTTGGTCCAGTTTATCTCAAAATATTTTTTTGTTATTCAAAGATATTTTTATTTCAATTTCTGTTTCTTCATTGCCAGTATATGGAAGTGCAATTAAATTGTGTATATTGATTTTGTATCCTGCAAACTTACTAAACTCACTCATTAGTTCTAGTGCTTACTTGAAGATTCTAGAGGATTTTCTAGGTAGATGATATGTCATCTTCAAATAAAGTAGCTTTACTTCTTCCTTTTCAACCTAGATGCCATTTACTTCATTCTCTTGCCTTTTTGCACTAGAGAGCACTAGCTGGATCCCAACTTTCTCCTGTGGTCTCAGGCAGGAATTCTCCTCCCAAATAGAATTTGGGTTATCTCCAACCTAAGAGTAGAAGTTAAAGATCCTTCAAGTCAATGAAAATTTCATTAAGAGCTTCCTGCACAAGTGAAATTGTAACTGTGTCAGTTTCTTCCTTTCATAGGCCATCTTACAGAGTCCTGATGAAAACAGGAAAGACAGAATTTAAGGCACAGACACCTAGACTAACTCAAGTATTATAGAGACTATAGTTTAATTCAAGAAGTAGAGTAAGGTCCAAGAAACCCAGGTTATCAGTCTGTAACAATATCCACATGGGTTCTTTAATTCAGAATTGAATTAAGATAACAATAAGAATTGCTATGGAGGGACACCTGGGTGGCTCAGTGGTTAAGCGTCTGCCTTCTGCTTAGGTCCTGGGATCAAGCCTTGCACCAGGCTACCTGCTCAACAGGAAGCCTGCTGCTCTCTCTCCCAATCCTCCTGCTTGTGTCCCCTCTCTTGCTGGGTCTCTCTCTGTCAAATAAACAAATAAAATCTTGAAAAAAAATTGACTATGGATAATTAAGCCCACACTTTAAAGAGAAAACTACATGGAATTTATTCTAAACAATTTATGCTGCCTTTCCAAGGTTGAGTTTAACTATGTGGCTTTCTATAGAAGGAAACCACTGCATGCCCAGATTAGGAGGCGGCAGAGACCTACATGACTGGCCCTCCACAAGCACTATCTCAAGAGCCCCCTCTTTGATACTTAAAAATACCACGGCTAATTCCTTACATATACACACATCACACTTCTTTATCCATACATTCATTGATGAACAGTTAATGTTGTTCCCATGTCTTGGCTATTGTAGATAATGCTACTATGATCATAAGGGTGCATGTATCTTTTGAGTTAGTGTTTTTAGTTTCTTCAGATTTATTCCCAGAAGTGGAATTCCCAGAAGTGAATCATATGGTATTTCTATTTTCAATTCTTTGAGGAACCTCCATCCTGTTTACCTTAGTGACTATACCAGTTTACAATTCCATCAACAAAATCTTACCCTTTTTTCTACATCCACAACAAAATTTGTTCTTTTGCTTTTTGGTGATGGTAGTTCTAATAAGCGTGAAGTGATATCTCATCATGGTTTTAATTTGTATTTCACAAATGTTGATGTTAAGCATCAACAATATACACAAATGTTGATGTAGCTGTTGGCCATTTATATAACTTCTTTGGGAAAATGTCTATTGAGGTCTTTTGCCTATTTTCAATTGGGATATTCATTTTTTTGCTATTGAGTTGTATGAGTTCTTTGTATATTTGGGGCATTACCACTTGTCAGATTGTCTACGGCCATACCACCCTGAACGCCCCTGATCTCATCTGATCTCAGAAGCTAAGCAGGGTTGGGCCTGGTTAGTACTTGGATGGGAAACCAACCAACCACTTGTGAAATAAATGGTTTGCAAATTTTTTTTCCAATTTGTGGGTCATCTTTTCACTTTGCTGATGGTTTATTTTGCTATGCAGAAACTTTTCAGTTTGACATAATACCAATTGTTTATTTTTTATTTATTTTTGTTTCTCATGCTTTAGGTAGGATTCCCCCAAAATTATTATGAAGACCCGTGTTAAAGAGATTTTTCTTGTTTTCCTCCAAGAGTTTCATGCATTCAAGTCTTATATTTAAGTCTTTGATCCATTTCAAGTTAATTTCTGTGGGTTGTGTAAGACACGTGGTCAAGTTTCATTCTTTTCATATGTGAATATACAGTTTTCCCAGCATCTTTTATTGAAGAGATTCCCTTTTCCTATTGAATATTCTTGGCTTCCTTATCAAATATTAGTTGACCAAATATGCTTGGATTTATTCTGGACTTTCAATTCTATTCCACTGTTCTTGTCCAATTGGTCCATTAATCTATTTTTTATGCCAGCACCAAACTATTTTAATTACTATAACTTTGTAGCATCCCTTGAAGTCAGGAAGTGTGGTGCCTCCTGCTTTGTTCTTCTTTCTCAGAATTTTTTTAAAGATTTTATTTAATTTATTTGACAGAAAGCGTGACAGAGAGCATAAGCAGGCAGAACATCAGAGGGAGAGGGAGAAGCAGACTCCCCACTGAACAGGGAACCTAATGAGGGAATTGATCCCAGGACCCTAGGATCATGACCTGAGCCAAAGGCAGTCTCTTAACCAACTGAGCCAACCAGGAGCCCTCTTTCTCAGAATCTGTGGTTATTCAGGCTATTTTATGGTTATATTATAAGAGGGTTTTTTTTAATATTACTGTAAAAAACTCCACTAGAATTTTGATAGTAATCACATTGAATCTATAGATGACTTTTGATAGTATTGACATTTTAACAATATTAACTCTCCCTAACTGAAAACATAAGCTATCTTTCCACTTATTTGTGTCTTCTTTGATTCATTTCATCAATACCTAATAGTTTTCAAAGTAGAGATCATTCATGTTCTTGATCAAATTTTTATAAGTATTTCATTGGTTTTGATGCTATCTTAAATTAAATTGATATCTTTATTTGTTTTCAGAAAACTCATTGTTAGTTCATGAAAATAATACTGATATTTGATTTTATATTCTACAGCTTTACTGAATTTGATTAGTTCTAACAGGTATTTTTTGTTGAGTATTTAGGATTATCTCTATATAAAATCATGCTATCTGTTGTAGATAATTTTACCACTTTCTGTCCCATTCTCTTGTCTATTGTTTCTTTTTCTTGATTGATTATTCTAGCTAGAACTTCCAGTTCCATGTTAGATGAGAATGTTGAGAGTGGTCACTCTTGTTTCTGATCTTAGAGGAAAAGCTTTCAAACTCTCACCATTAAGTATGATGTTAGCTGTGGGTTTGTCATATATGTCCTTTATTGTGTGGAGATATATTCCTTCTGTGGCCAATTTGTTAAATGTTTCTATCATGAACAGGTGTTGAATTTTGTCAAATGCTTTCTCTGTGTCTATTGAGATAATCATGATTATTTTTTTCATTCTACTAATGTGGTGTTTCACACTGACTCACTTATATAGGTTCAATCATCAGCATTTATGATGCATAATCCCTTTAGTGTATGCATCATACACTAGTGAATGTTGTATTTTTCCATTTCTTCTGGGTTACCCAGTATATAGTTCTTCAGAGTAGTCCCTCATGATCTTTTGTATTTCTGTAGTATCAGTTGTAATGTCCCCTTTTTCATTTATAATTTTACTGATTTGGGTCTTATTTCTTTATTCCTTGGTTAGTCTAACCAAGATTATGTCAATATTGTTTGTCTTTTCAGAGAACCAACTCTTTGTTTGGATTATCTTTTCTATTGTTTTTCCTTTCTCTACTTCATGTATTTCTGCTCTAATATTTATTATTTTCTTCCTTCTGCTAACTTTGGATTCAGTTTACTCTTCTTTTTTTAGTTTCTTTAAGACATAAAATTAGGTTATTTGGGGGTGCCTGGGTTCTCAGTGGGTTAGGCCTCTGCCTTTGCCTAGGGTCGTGGTCTCAGGGTCCTGGGATCAAGCCCTGCATTGGGCTCTCTGCTCAGCAGGGAGCCTGTTTCCCCACCCCTGCCTGCCTTTCTGCCTACTTGTGATCTCCTCTCTCTGTTAAATAAATAAATAGGATCTTTAAAAAAAGGTTATTTGGGACATTTCTTGCTTCCTAATATAGGTCTTTGCTAATATGAATTTCCCCCTTGAACTACTTTCGCTGCATCCTATAAGTTCTGGTGTACTGTATTTCCATTTTCACTTGTCTCAAGCAACTTGTTTATTTTCCCTTTAGTTTCTTTTTTGATCAATTTTTTGTTCAGGGAAGGTTCTTTAATTTCCATGTTTCTGTGAATTATCCAATTTCCCTCTTGCTACTGATTTCTAGTTTCATGTCATTGGGGTCAAAGAAGATACTTGCTATGACTTCAATTTTCTTGAAATTTCTAAGACTTGCTTTCTTATCTAACATATGGTCTATCTTCTAACACAGTAACTAAAGATACCTACTCTCTAAGTATTCCATGCTTAATATAAATTAATCTATGCCGTATATTCCTACTGAAATAAAAACCTGTATATTCTCTATTTTTGTACCTCCCTTATTGAAAATACATGGCAGTTATTCTCTTTTTTATATATATTTATAACAGAAAGGTAAAGAATTAAGAACTTAAGCTTAGTTGCCCAACTTCACAGTCTTTGTGTCTCCATCACTAAAATGGGAATAACTTTCACCTCAGGGGGTTCTGTGGGTTATTCATATAAGTAGAGTAGCAACCACAACAGCCAGCAGGCAATGAGAACTCAATATCCTATTATAGCTATTAGAGTCTTGGTTGTCTCATAACCTATGAGGCAAAGCCAGAAACAGAGGCAAAACCTTGATTTGCCACCATTTTATTTCCACACTGACATCCAACTCTCTCCATCACTAATTCTATATATGGGGGATGCAAATCTCTAGGTATGTTTTGGAACTTTGTGAGTATGCATGGGGTTATCAATATGATGGATGACCCTTCTGCAGTACATGAAGGGTCCCAATCCTCCTTTGAACATGCTGTTAGACATTTATATAAGTGACAGACCTGTTTCTACTTGAATATTACATCATTTTATATATAAACACAAATTGTATTTACTCAATTTCATATACATTATATTTCCAATGCAACAATCATGAGAATCAAGGGAAGAAATACTTCTTTACCAAGAATTGCTCTTCCTTTAGGAAAATCGTGTAACAATGGCAATCCTTTTCAAGATATTTGTCATCTTAAGCACACAATACCTGGATCTATCTGCACTTGTGGCCATCACAATGCATGAATAAATGCATTCCTTATGTAAGAATTCTTCTGTAGCCCTTACCTCAAAATATTAAACATAAAGCTAACAATCTTCAATAAAGCTATTGCCTCTTTTCTCTTTGTCCACCTTTATTCATTTTAAGTAGGAATAAGCATCTGATAATGTCATTATAATTTCTAATAGAGTCATTCAGCCATTTATATATTATAACTCCTGGCATTTATTATAGACTGTTTTTCTTTTATTTCTCCTTTTTATTATAGTTATTATGGAAAATACTTTATTGACTTTTAAAAAAATCATGTGTACAAGTAAGTCAATCCTATGAATTTCTTTCTGGTATGGTAAAGAGAATGCTACAAAATATTTTCTTTGAGGTGGGTGTTGGGTCTGACAGTGTTGAGAGGCACTGCTCTATACTTATTAATTCCTCACCCAAGTGTTCTGCTCTATAAGAAAACCCCCTTAATAAAGGGAGGTTGGGATTAGATTGTGATGGAGACAAACTTAGGGCTGAGAAGATAAAGTGAACTAGACGCACATTAAATATTTAGAGGGATTAGAACAGCCGAGTCAGCAGAAACCTCAGGTTTTAGCACAGGTAACTGATGAGATCTCATTTCCATCAACCATATGTCGGAGTGTCAGCTTTCAAGCAGAAGGGAGACAACTTAGCAAGATTTTTGGTTTTTCATCACAGCTGAATATCAAACCATCTTCAAAAAGGTTAACTTATCATTTCATTCTTGCAAAGAAATAAGAATATTTATCTAAATTAACATTACTTATAAGAAATCATCTCAATTAACCTAAGTCTTCCCTCTTGGCCTAATAACTGATGCTCAAGAAGGATTGAAATAAGACCAAACAAATGAATGAATACATGACTATACAAATACTGGAGACTTCCAGGGCCTTAATGAAAAGTCACTGAAGTTATCAGTAAACACCTCTCCCAGATGGGGCCCACAACCACTTACACTGTGCAGAGTCTAGAGTGCCCTTGCTGGGCTTCTGGGTCTAAGCCCACTCCCTCTCAACTGTAACTCCACCTCCAACATGTCACAAACCCCTACACTAAAGGTAAAGGTTGTTTCCAAGGGAGGTGCCAGGATGAAGGGCTTCCCCATGACAGGGCCCTCCTACCATCACAGACTGCCAGAAGCTGACCTGACACACCCTGGACAATGAGGAAGAGTGGATAAACCTAAGAGATACTCAGGAGGGAAAATCAGCAGGACCTCCTCTGGTAAGTGAATTCTCACTAAACTATAAAGGACTTAGTCACTAGTATGCTAACTCTCAGACCCATGGGCTCTCAAGTCCAACCTCCAGTTAATGCCATTCCTTGTATATATTCCACACCTTACCATCTGGCCTCTGGCCAGGTAATTCTGGTAAGGAGGGGCTGAACTCTTCTGCCTATCTCTTGAGCCTCCTTCTGTCTTCAGATCTTGACTATAACTGGTATGAACCACTATCCCCAGCCCACTCCCACCTCCCAACACCAGAAAGTCTGGCCGTGGCAACAGCATAAGCTTTGGGGCTCCCCCCACTAATGGATGGCCTCAGATAGATCACTTAACTGGACTGAATTCCAGTTTCCCCATCTGTTAAACTGGAGGAGAGCCAGCACCCAGAAATGTGAGGGTTTGAGGAGTCAGCATTAATGAAAGGACCCAGCAAGTAAGAGCTGTCATGGTGCAGAAATATCTGCTATTCCCCCAAACTTTGCTCACCTGGCTCAGCTGCTGGGCCCTGGGTCTAAATCACCCTCACCCTTAAGGAACATCTTCAAAGCTTCCAAGTAAAGGGGAAAACTCCCCACAAATCTGGGGATCTGGCAATACTTCTCCTGTGACCCTGCCCCAGCATGAGACAGCTCTTAGGAACCGAAGCAGGACACGGGGAATCCAGCCAAACACGGGAGAGTAGAGGGAGGTGTGAGAGCAGGCAGCTGGAGGATGAATTGGGCAGCTGGAACAGGCAAAGTACCAAGGCAGGCACTGGGTGGGCAAGCAGAAGTGGAGATCCATAGACAGCCGGGGCCACAAGAAATTGTTAAGCCCAGGCTGGGTCATACGGCTACCTGACCTCACAAGCCTCCTTGGTCAATGGGTAGATAGACTTTGGGACACTACTTTATATCCCCCACAGATCCTGGGAGGATGCTGAACCCACAGAAAAATGATTGCCCCTGCTCCCAAGCCAAACTGAGAAGTAGGAAGGTGCTGCTTTGCAGCAAGGGCCTAAGGTGGACACTGGCAATGTGTGTGAGAAAGAGAAGGGAACTTGTCCATGAGTGGGGGGCCTGCATACCCACATGACCCAGCTCCCTAACCTCAGGGCTTTTCCACGTCACAAGGTTACCAAGGGTTCCCCAAATTGAGCCAATGTCCTTACCTGGTCTAACTCCAGGAGGGGGTAACTGCTCAGCTCTGCTTAAGCTGCTGGTACAGATTTGGGGATCAGAGAACTAGGGTCCATAATGTCCTGCAAGTGAGTTGGCAAACTCCCTGCCACCCCTCCCAGCAGGTGCTCACCGGACACTTCAGAAAAAGCTGTACCTCCCTACAACCCTCCCTTGGGAAAGGGGCAGCTTTGGGTTGGGCTAAAAGCCCCCATGTCATCAATCTCCAATCTGCCACCTACCTAGCAGGGGTGAGACCACATGAGACTGGCCAATGGGGAAGCTGACACTTAACACATATGCTGAACCCCTGAGCAGATGTCCTGGCCAAGTCAGAGGACATTTTCCTGGCCCTCTGCAGCATTAGCCAGCAGGCTAAGGTTGAAAAACAGCTGTAAGAGCAACTTACATGCTCTGTGACTTTAAAAGAGTTAATTTAACTTCTATGGACACTTTTCTGAAAGAAGAAAAGAAAAGAGAAAAAAGAAGATTAGAGAAAAGAAAGAGAGAAAGAGAAAGGGGAAGGGAAGGGAGAGGAAGGGGAAGGGAAGGGAAGGGAGGAGAAGAGGGAGGGAGGAAGGATGAGAGGAGTGGAGGGAGGGAGGAAGAAAGGAGGAAGGAAGGTTGGAGGAAGGAAGGAGAAGGAAGGAAGACAGGGAGAGAAAGAAGAGGGAGAGGGGGAGAAAGAAGGGAGGGAGAGAGGGACGAAGGAGATAAGCATTCAGAATCAAGGAAAGATTTATTATCAGTAGTAAAAGCAAGTAGTTACCCCCACTGGCCTGGTAGAATCTGTGTCACCACTTACTAGCTGTGTGACCTTGAGCAACTTAATTAACATCTCTAAGCCTTGATGGCTGATGTCTAAAACCAAGTAATGATGGTACCTACCTCAGAGGTTTGTTTTGAGGATTAAATGATAATCCACATAAAATGCTTGGCACATTCAACATGTTCAATAAATATTGTGGCACTGAATAGCTAGCGGGGGATATTGTAATTTTTAGTTTGAAACTGAAGCTTGGATCAGGTAGCAGGCTGAAAGTCACCAGCTAGACAGTGAGGACACCAAAGGCATCAAGAACCTTTGTCTGGCGTACCATGGGATAGGTAGCCAACCTGGTGTCTGGTAGTGTCCCAAGCACCTTTGAGCATCAACTGCATCAGCTGCCACTCAGGCACAGCCAAGGGGCCCATGCCAGGGCACCGCACACTGTGTTCACCAGCTGGGTGGGAGGAGTAAGCAACATCCCAGGACAGCATGATGCCAGCTGGCCCACCATCCTTCCTGGTCCTCTGAATAGACACGGGGTCTTGTCAGAACAACAGGAAGTGGGCATGATCCTGCTCCAGTCTCACCTCCCACCTCTAATCCCAGACTGAGTTTAGGGCGGTTCCAGGGCCTGGGATGAGGAACAGAAGGTGTTGTCCTGAACACTACTTACCCCCTCACCTGCATTCTCACACTGAGAGTCTCCAAGGAGAAATCTTCTTCTCATCTTCCTGGTTGCCATGATTTCATCTCTAGGCAAAAAAAAAAAAAAAAAAAAGAAAAGAAAAATAGCAACCCCAGCTGTCCTGTGTATGCCATGTGCCAGACAATCTTTTAAGAACTTTACATATGTTAACTCTTTAATCTCACTGCAACTCTGAAAGGGCCCTTTCCTTATGTTACAGATAGAGAAGCTGCGTCCCAGAGAAGTTAAGTAACTTGACCATAGGCACACAGCTAATACGTAGCAGTGCTTATGTTCAGATCCAGGCATGACATCAAAACCTAAAATTTTTTTCAATAATTTCAAATTTACAGAAAAAATTGAAAGAACAGTACAAAAAAATTTATAAACCAATTATTAACATTTCGCCCTGTCTTTGCTTTACTCTTCTTCCTCACTCTCTCGTCTATTTGAATATTTGAGAGTACATTGCTGACATGTCCCTTTACCTCTAAGCACTTCACAGTGGAAATCCTAAGAATAATAACATTCACTTACACATCCAGGATACAATCATCCAATTCAGGAAATTTAACACCAATACAATGCTATCTGCTACTCTATAGAAACTTATTAAAATTTCACCAATTTCCCAAGAATATTCTTCTTGGCTACTATTTTTTTATGGTGCAGAATTTTCATGTCTTTTTAGCCTCCTTAAATATTTAATGACTTCTTGGTCTTTCTTTGTCTTTTATTATATTGAATTTTTTTAATATTACAGAGTGGGGGTTTTTCCCCCAAATTTCCCTCATTTGGGTTTGTCTGATTGAAGTTTTCTCATAATTAAATTCAGTGTGCTCATTCTGGGTGGGAATCTCCAGAAGTGATGGTATGTTCTCAGTGAGTGATGTCAGGAGGCATAAGCTTGATGATTTGCAGCAGATCTGATGATGTTAACTTTGATCATTTGGTGAGGGTGATCTCTGCCACGTTTCTCCACAAAGTTACTCTTCATCTCTTTGTAATCAGTAAGTAATCCATGCGGAGTTGCTTTGAAAGTATGTGAATAGCCACTTGCCATCAGACTGTCACCTGTCTCCTGAGCAGCCCCCAATGTTTCGTTGAATCAAGTGGCACTCGGATGTGGTAGGGGCCAGTTTCCCAACTCTGCCACTCCTTCTGTATTGATTACTTGATTTTCTCTTCCCTTCCATTTCATCATTTATTGGCAGTATGGACTCATGGATTCTTGTTTTCTTTCCCATTTGGTAATCCATTACTATCATTTATTTTGCTGTTCAGAGTGTCCTGGATGTCACCAGTAGGCACCTGCTCAAGCTGGCGTCTGTCCCTTGAAGCATCCTTGTTGTCCTCTGCACACTCTCTCCCTAGAATAAGACATCCTAAGCTCATCTTGGGATGAGACAGCATTTTCACTGTCCCAGCCCTGCATCCTCATTTCCCTGAGTGGTCCTGGCTCCTTATAGAGGAGAATGGCATAGAGCCCAATGTCTGGGCACAGGTGTGTTCAAGGATACCTGTGTGACACTGGTTCAGTGCAGAGGCTGTTCTTCTAACCACTGTGCATCCTTCCCGTCATTCTGCACACCCACTTAGTTTTCCTCCTCACAGGGACAGCTAGACTACAAGCAGTCATATTTGAGGTACAAATACAGAGCGTCTTCATCATGATGGCTTTTGTTTTGGGTCCTACTTCTGGCTTGGTTTTTTCTGGCCTTTATCTTTCTTGTTTGCTCCTCTCTTAACATACATAGTGTACTCTGTTATTTTAACAAGCCCACCAGTGCATCCCTCCCTAAAGGCAGCCAAATCTACACCTCAAAGCTCCCATCAGTCTTGCTGCAGCCAACAGAAAGGTCATTAAGAGGCATCAGGTCATTAGTAAAAGATATTCCCATTTTCCAGCAGGACCTGGTGAGCACAGCACAAAGGTAGAAGAGAGAAAGAACAAAGGAATGTCAGTGTCAACTCCACTGTGGACATGCCAGCCTGTCCTCCTGGAGGTATAGACTGAAATCTCTGAAAATCAGTGTTTGTCCAGAGGGACAAGTGCATATGTGTGCATGAACACCTGTGAGTTAGGCACTTAGAATATCTTACCTGGTGGGGAGCCCTTGACAGGAATGAGACAGGGAGCTGCAAATCTCACCCTGGACCAGCACTCTAAAGCACTGCAGCATGTTTCCAGGGAGTTATTCTGGACCTTGCTCTGCAATATACAGTGGCCCCTGCCTCCTGTGGCTATTTACTTTTAAGTTCATCCAACTTAACCTGGATTACAGTGTAGATCCTCAGTCACACTAGCTACATTTCCAGCACTCTGCCCAGGTCCAGACCCCTCTTTTATTACAGAATGTCCAATCAGATGATAATGTTCTGGGCTGAGGAATTCAGACAATGTGGGCAGCATCATGGCGATGTGAAGGACACCCTCTATGAAGGCCATGGACCTGAGGCCAGAGAAGCAGGAGCCCTCAGACAGCAACTGGAAGCCAGCTACACTGACAAAGCAAAATCCGTCCATTGTCCACTCTCTGCCCAGTGTCTGTCACACATAGAGAAGCTGGTTGTTAGCACCGCTGGGAGAAGGGTATGCAGTATAAGCCTCAAGGGATTGGAGCCCATTTCATCTGCATGTCAAGGAACAGGGAACCTGGGGAATCTTGCTTACAGCACCCCTTCTTTCTGCTCTTGGCATCAGTGTCATTTAGGTGGGCCTTTCCTGACCACCACATCAAAGCAGCAACCCTACCACCTTCCATCTTTTCCTGCTTAGTTTTTCTTAGCACTTGCCACTCCGTGGCACTGCACAGATTCTACTAACTTGTATTGTTTAGTGTCTGTCTTTCCTATGACATGTGGGTCCACGCAGGCAGGATATGCATTTCATCCATTTCTGTATCTTAGTTCCCAGAGCTGAACTTTGCTTTTGGCTGCTATGTGATAATTGTGTGCTCAGTGATTGAGTGTAACTACAGTTGGTGCATCCTTGTTAGCCTCCAGCAATCCCTTCTGGAACCACTTTGAGGGTTAAATATTACACATATTATCTTCCAACAAAGCTAAACTACCTCTAAGTCATCAAAAGAACCACTTACTCTCTCCCCACCTCCTCTGCCTCCCCACGCATGCATGTAATGCACACACATGCATGCATGCAAACATGTACCACACATACCACACACACACACACATGCACACACACTTACACATGTACACACTCACGCATGCACACATACACTCACACATACCACACATACCACATACACACTCACGCATGCACACACACTCACGCATGCACACACACTCGCACATGCACACACATACATTCACACATACCACACACACACTCACACATGCACACACACACTTACGCATGCACACACACACACTCACACATGTACACACACACTTTCTGACCCAAAACACTTTTGTCCAGCAAACACTAATATTCCCAGCAAATTCTTAACTACTTCTTTGATTCTCAACACAAATGCTGCCTCCTCTGGAAAGTCAACCCTGACTCCCACAGACTGACCAGAGGACCCGTGACACCCAGGACACATGTCCTACAGACACATCCAGCCACTAGAATTACCTGTTAACATATTAGTATCCCTTCCTGGGCTGACTTCTCTCAGACCAGGATCAGATTTTCTCATGAAGTCTTTGTTAAATCTATTCTATTTCTGAATAAATCGTAAATTCCTGTAAGTAACCCCAGTAGCTTCCCCAGCAACAGTTTAGTTGGGTCTTTACACCCATGTGAAGCCTAAGTGACTGAGGTCCCTGCCAGAAGCTCTTGTTGTCTGACCTCACACCATTTTCTTGGCTCTGGGGTCCCGAAATGCTCTATGACTAGCCACTGGCAAAGTCAAACTGTTTATTTGCAACATCTCAACATAATGTTTTCTTTATATGTTCAGCTGATGGTAATCTGACCCGTAAAGGGCTCTTTTCATATTATGGCAATATTGTTCATTCTTGACAAAACTAACAAATATGCCTGTATCTGCTTCTTTGCCCCAAGCTAGTTATTAGGTTAAAAATAAATATGCAATATGCAGCTTTTTTTTTTACAGAATATTAAGATCTCAGATTTCATTCAGTCATTTATTCACTCACTCATTAAACATATGTAAGCCATCTATGTTATTATTAGTAATGATTAAATCAGTAGTACAAAGGCAAATCAGCCATGAATCCTGCAGTCAGATAACCTATAGTCTGTCTGGAGAGATAAAGTATATAAACGAAACATAAATACAATGAAGAATGAACTAAATGATGTAAGGTGGAAATAAGGTGTTTGAGAAAATACCATTTCTAATTGAGTGGACCTGTTTGCTAAAGGACAACCAGCAGCATGAACAGCTCAGTGTTGAAAGAGTGAGACATTTATTTTAACTGGTAGAGAGAAATTTAATACGCCTGAAGAGTTTGTCCACTGGCCTTCCCTTAAGCAGTAATGTAGTGTCTCTCCCCTTGTCTGCTGCCCTGGGCCATGCCACTGGCCTCCACCATGCTGTCTACAATCAATGAGGCTCTGAGCCTCCTGGCAGATGTGCACACGGGCAGAGCTGAGGGTGGTGGGTTTGAAAACAGACCCCATCCTCAAAATTCTAACATACCTCCCTCCTGACATGATGCCAGAAGCAAATTCTCTGCCTTTCTTGTTCAAACCCTGAAGTGAGAATATCAAATCGACTCCCCAAAGGCCCAAGATAAATGATTTGTGCAACCTCGATACAACTTTTAAATATGGCAAACAACTGCCTCATAAGATAAATGTATTTGATAAGTTTAATTTCTGGGCAAACACATACATAAAACCACATGCATTTCGGTGAAATGACATTCACATAACCTTAAAAATAACAATAAATCAGGAAATCTCATATAAATAAATAAATAGAATATGTTATGTTACCAGTCCCTAATGAGGGTAGTTAGATAAATAAATCAGTAGACTAGCAAAAAGCATGCTCTGATTTTCTGGTTAGACATGGCTGGTTAAAAATAATTTGCATTGTAAATGTTCTTGTTTCCGCACTAAGTTTATGCTTCTTGCCACTGTGGAGTCTCTTCGCTCACCTCTGCATACTGGAGCTAAGGTGAACACCTCCGCCTCTTTGTTTACTTGCCTTGTCCTGCTGAATAATTCACTGCTTGATGCAAGAATTTCCAGGGGCTGCAGAGCAGAGCTGGGACCTGGGGAAAGTGGTAAAGCCCAGAAGTGCCAACTTTTTGCCTTTAATTAAAATTCCTGCCCAGCACTGCTCCCATGCTCCAGCCAGGGAAACAACCCCTCCACAACATTCTACATGAACCCAAACAGTTTTACAAGCCTCCAAGCTGGCTTCCCCTACTCCACCCCACCCCCCGTGTTCCTGCCAGCCTTGTGTAGTGTGAAATGTCTTATAAAGTAGAACAATTTATAGAGAATCATGTTGACAGACAGCAAAGCTGTCAAAAGCAACAACAACAACAAAAATCACGCACTGTATGCCAACTCTCCAGCATCATTGACTGGATATGCAGAATAGGGAGGTTTAAGTGAAATTTGAGAATGTGCCCTTTACAACTCAGTCACACCCATGAAAATAGTCTTGAATGTCCACACCTTTCACCTGCACAGGTCAGTCAAGAGGGCTCAAATGTATCCTTCAGACACTTTCAGCATCAGAGTTTAAAAACATACTTTCATTGAATTAGTATTCACTGCACGTTTGCTAAGTGCAAAGGCCTATATTGGAGATGCAAAGGTAGGTTACATGCAACCCTCCCCTCGAGAAGTTTACAGCCTATTGGGAAAGAGATAAGTCAACAGGCGAGTGCTAGACACTGGGATAAAGTGTAGGGGCAGAGAAATGCAGGGTTCTTCAGGTTCTTATGCTTACATTTGTGGCAAAAAGAACTTATGCTTATTTTATGCAACTTTAGTGAGCCAAATCTGACTTGAATAACCGAAGCCAAAAGTCCCCTATCAGCCAATTCCCAGACAAGGTATGTTATGGACCCAGAATCCCTTGAACGAAGGGGATGGGTTCCATTGAGGAAAGATCCCACTTTGGCACCAAATAGTACCAAAATTTTTGCTCTTAATCTTTACCCCAGCCTTTGTTAAAGCAACCTATGGCTATTTACCGGAGTGTCTGTGAACTGAGGGAAGTGAGAAAATCAGACTTTGGGGAATTACTGGACATTGGCTCTGACCCAACACTAATTCCAGGAGACCCAAAACATCACTGTAGTTCACCAGTCAGAATAAGCACCAACGGGGGTCAGGTGATCAATGGAGTGTTACCTGGGGTCTATTTTATAATGGAGCCCATCATGAGGCTATTTCCGCAGTTCCAGAATGTATAATTGGAATAGGTATATGCAGAAATTGGCAGAATCCCCACAATGGTTCCTTGATTTGTGGAGTGAAGTTTATTATGATAGGAAAGTGCAAATGGAAGCTACTAGAACTGCCTATGCTTGGGAAAATAGTAAGCCAAATAAATATCTGATTCCTGGAGAGACTGCAGAGACCATGCCACCACCAAGGACTTGAAGGAGGTAGGGGTAGTGATTCCCACCACACCCCCTTTCAGTTCACCTGTGTAGCTCATGCAGAAAACAAATGGGTCTTGCAGATGGCAGTGGGTTATCATAAATTAAACCAGGTAGTACTCCAGTTGCAGTTTCTGTACCAGATGTGGTTTCATTGCTTGAGCAAATTAACATCCTCTGGTGCCTGGTATGAAGCTATTGATCTGGCAAATGCTTTTTTCTCCACACCTACCCATAAAGCACCAGAAGCAGTTTGCATTCAGCTGGCAAGTCCAGCAATACACCTTCACTATCCTACCTAAGGGGGATATCGACACCCTAGTCCCATACTATAATTTAGTCTGCAGGAATATTGGTCACCTTTCTCTTCCATATGCCATCATGCTGGGCCACTACATTGATGATGTTATACTGACTGATATCAGTGAACAAGAAGTAGCAACTACTGTAGACACTTTGGTAAAACACTTGTCTTCTAGAGGGTGAGAAAATAAATCCCACAAAAATTCAGTGTGCTCTCATGATAATAAAAGTTGTTGGGATCTAGTGATCTAGGGCATAGTGAGATATCCCTTCTATAGGGAAGGGACACATTGCTGCATTTGGTACCACCTAACATCAAAGAAGTGTTACCATATCTAGGGGACCTCTTTGGATTTTGGTAGCAACATGTCCTCATTTGAGTGTGTTACACTGGTTCGTTTACTGAAGGACCCAAAATGTTGCTAATTTTCAGTGAAGCTCTGAACAAAGAAAGCTCTGCAGCAGGTCCAGGCTGCCACACAAGCTGCTCTGCCACTTGGGCCATATGACCCAGCAAAGCCAATGGTGCTTGGAGTTTCGATGGCAGGCAAATGCTATTTGGAACCTCTATCACGCCCCTATGGGTGAATCATAGTATGTACCCTAATATTTTGGAGCAATGCTCTTCCATTCTCTTTGAATAACTACTCCCCTTTTGAGGAAACAGGCTTGCCTTATTACAGGGTCTTAGTAAGGATTGAATGCTTAACCAGGGGCCACCAAACTACTATACAACCCTGGCCACACATCATGAACTAGGTGTTGTCTAACTCACCAAGCCATAAAGTTGGGTTAGTTATCAAGTAAAGTGGTATACATGAGGTTGGGCTCCTCAGCGGCCTCACCTGGATTCCAGCTCCAATCAAATTCAAGACTTCCCCAGCCTGAGTATAAAAGGCCAAGTTTTTAGAGAAGATGATGGCAGAGTAGGAGGACCCTAGACTCACCTCCTTCTACAAATACAATTTGATAACTATTAACTCACCCTAAGTACCCCCCAGAAATCAACCTGAAGCCTGGAAGAACAAGCTCCACAACTGAAAGTAGAGAAGAGGCCCACATCAAAAAGGTAGAGGCTGTAGAGACACAGTTTGGTTGAGAAATGGATCATGGCCACTGCCATGGGAAGGGGACTGCAGTTGCTGAGGACAAGAGACAAAATAGCCCACAGGGGGAGTCCAAACAGGGAAGAAAAATCCCCAGAGCAATTGGCTTGGAAAGTGAGAAGGTCCAGATTTTGTGAGTTCTTACAACCAGCTGGGCTAAAGATCACTGGATTTGGCTAGACTAGAACTCTGAGGGCACCACACTGCTTGCTCTCTGAAAGAAAGCAGGGCAAACAGCCCATGGACATACAGAATGAAAAACAGCAATCTGACGAACACCTGCAGCACAGAGTGGGGAGATATTTGTTCATCTCAGAGCATGTCTGAGAGAGACGGCATTTATAGAGCGACCCTTCTGGAAACAGAGGAATTGACAGGTGTCATTTCCCTCCCTTACCCCTTAGTATAAGCTTAGGGGCCCCTGAAGGAACCAGTGCAGTCCCAGCCCTCATGACCTAATCTGCTTACATCAAGCTCTGTGCCCCATGTTCTGATGGAACTGCCCTTCCCAGCCACATTTGCCTCAGTCCCAGTACAATGAGCATCCTCCCTCAGAAGACCAGCCCAAACCCCTGCCAATACCATGTCTTCTGACCTTGGAGTTTTGCAGATCCTCAGTTCCAGTGGTGATGGTGACAAGTCTAATTTCACAAGCAGACCAGAGCACAGCTAGTTAAAACATGCCACATTCAGAACAGGGACCAAGCACTGCCCATGGCAGTTAAAAAGAGCCTCTGGAGATGACTGACCTGAGGATAAAGTGGTCAGGACACAACAACAGAGTGCATGCAGCACACACTGGAGATACTCTTGGAAATGCCAGATCTTAGGGAATAGAGGAAAATGCACAGCAAGATCCTATAGCATCTCTTCTTCATAAGGCCATTACCCTCAAGAAGAGAGGACATAGCTGACTTTCCCGACACAGAGAAATGGGAAGAGACTCAGAAAAAAATGAAATACAGAGGAATTTATCCCAAATGAAAGAAAAGAACAAGGCTATGGGGAGAGATCTAAGTAAAAGAGATACACATAATATGCCTAACAGAAAATTTAAAGTAATGATCATAAAGATACTCACTAGACTTAAGAAAAAAGTAGAAGACATCAGTGAGACCCTTAACACAGAAATAAGGAATAACATAGCAGAGATAAAGGGCTCAATAAGTGAGATTAGAAACAGGTTTGATGGAATGAACAATAGGGTGGAAGAAGCAGAAGAACAAATTAGTGATCTAGAAGACAGAGTAATGAAAATAATCAAATTGAACAAAAGAGAGAAAAAAGAATTATGCAAAATGAGAATAGATTTAGGGAATTCAGTGACTCCAACAGACGTATTAATAATTGTATTATAGGAGTCCCAGAAGAAGAGAAAGAAAAGGGAGCAGAAAATTTATTTGGAGAAATAATAGCTGAAAATTTCCCAAATCTGGGGAAGGAAACAAATATACAGATCTAGAAGGCACAGAGAACCTCCAACAAAAAACAAAAGCAGATCCCCACCAATATATATTGTAATTATAATGGCAAAATGTAGTGATAAAGAAAAAAAAATTTAAAGAAGACAAAAGAAGGCAGTTACATACAAGGGAAAACTCATAAAGCTATCAATGGATATTTCAGCAGAACCTTTCCAATCCAGAAAGTACTGGCATGATATACTCAAAGTGATAAATGGAAAAAATCTGCAGCCAATAATATTCTATCCAGCAAGGCTCTCATCCAGAATAAGAAGAGAGATGAGAGACAAAGAGTTTCCCAGATAAACCAAAACTAAAGAATTTCACAACCACTAAACTAGCCCCACAAGAAATATTAAAGGGAAAGGAAAGACAAAAAGTGACAAAGTAAAGATAAGAAGCACAAAAGGAGTAAAAATAAATATTTCTGAGAGAAAATTAATCAAGAAACTTATAAAATAAAAGGATATAGAATATAACAACATACCTAAAATGTAACGGGGAGAGGAGTAAAGAATGGGTTCGAACTTAAATTACCACCAACTTAATAGACTGCTATATGCAGAAGAGATTATATAAAAACCTGATAGTAACCACAAATCAAATCCACTAATAGATATGCAAATAATAAAACAAAAGAAATCCAAATATGTCTCTAAAGAAAACCAGCAAACCAAGAAAGAATCAGAGAAATTCTTCAGAAACAACCACAAAACAAGTAACAAAGTAGAAATAAATACATTCCTATTAATAATTACTCTGCATATAAATGGGCTAAATGCTCCAATGAAAAGACATAGTGTGACAGAACAGATTAAAAACCAAACCAGTCAAAGGAGGAGTCAAGATGGTAGAGAAGTAGCATGCTGAAACAACATCAGGTAGCAGGAGATCAGCTAGATAGCTTATCAAACCATTGTGAACACCTACAAATCCAACAGGAGATCGAAGAGAAGAGCAACAATTCTAGAAACAGAAAATTGACCACTTTCTGAAAGGTAGGACTGGCAGAGAAGTGAATTCAAAGCCACGGGAAAATAGACCATGGCGGGAGGGGCCAGCTCTCAGCAAGCGGCAGAGCAATGGAGCACAAAATCGGGACTTTTAAAAGTCTGCTCTACTGAGGGACATTGCTCCAGAGGCTAAACTGGGGTGAAGACCACAAGGGGTCAGTGTGGCTCTAGGTCCTGTGGGGTCACAGAAGGATCGGGGGTGTCTGAGTGTCACAGAGCTCATAGGTATTAGAGTGGGGAAGCCAGCTAGAGACAGAGCCGCAGAGTGAGCTCTTAACTTGGGGTTACCTTGAACCATAATCTGTGGCACAGGCCACTCCTCTGTGAGTGGGGTCCCCACAAGATCCGGGGTTACAACCCCTGGAAGAGCTAAGGGGTCTGTGGGTTTCAGAGACTCCAGGTGGAGCTGTGTGTCAGAAATAGAGATGCTTGGTCACAGGCTGGGTGAGCTTAGAGCACGGCTGGAGGCCAGGGAGATGGGAGTGATTGAGCACTTTTCTCAGAGGGCACATTGAGGAGTGGAGCCCCAAACTCTCAGCTCCTCCAAGCTGGAGATTGGGAGGCTGCCATTTTTATTCCTGGCCTCTGGAATTCTACGGAAAGCATTCAGGGAACAAAAGCTCCGGAAAGCGAATCTGAGAGGATTACTTAGCTTGGCCCCTGGTAAGGGCAGAGCAATTCTGCCTTGGGCAAAGACACTTGAGAAGCACTACAACAGGCCCATCCCTCAGAAGATTTACAAGAAATCCAGCCAAGACCAAGTACACCTACCATGGAGAAGAGCAGAATTCCAGAGGAGGAGAAAGCAAAGCATGGAATTCATGGTTTTCTCCCCATGATTGTTTAGACTTGCAGTTAATTAATGTTTTTTAACTTCTTTTTCTTCTGCTTAATTTTTTTAAAAATTTCTTTTTCTAAAAAATTTCTTCTGCTTAATTTTTTTAATGTTTTAATTTTTTTAATTTAATTTTCTTTTAAAATTTTCAACTAGTTTATCTTAATAATTTTCATAAAAAATAATAATAATTTTCTTTGAAGCTTCATTATTATAGTCATATTTTATCCTTCATTGTATCTAACTTTATTTTTTTGTATACACATAGGGTTTTTTCTTCTAAAAAATTTGTGGTACAACTTCTTCTAATAGATCAAAATATACCCTAATTCTAGTTCTGGGCTTGTTCTAGTCTCCAGCCTGAGCAAATTCTCTCCACTTTCTTTTTCTTTACTCTCCCAACAAACTTACTTTATCAACTCGCTTTTTAAAAATTAAAAAAAAATTTTTTTTTACCTTTATAGGCATATTCCATCCCTTCATTGTGTTTACCCTTATATATGTTTTTCATTCTTCAAAAATTTGGGAGGTAGTTTCTTCTAAGAGACCAAAATACTACCAAAATTAAGTGGGTGACCCTGTTCTAGTCACCAGTCTAATATATATATATTTTTCTCATTTATATTTTTTTGTTTTCTTTTCTTAATTTTTTTTTCTCTGAACTTCTTTTTATCCCCTTTCTCCCCCCCCCCCCCATGATTGGGGTCTCTTCTGATTTGGTTAAAGCACATTTTCTGGGGTCTTTGCCACCCTTTTAGTATTTTATTTGCTCCTTCATATACTCTTATCTGGACAAAATGACAAGGCAGAAAAATTCACCACAAAAAAAAAAAAAAAAAAAAAAAAAAAAAAAAGAACCAGAGGCACTACCGAAGGCTAGGGACCTAATCAATATGGACAATGGTAAGATGTCAGATCCAGAGTTCAGAATGACAATTCCCAAGGTTCTAGCCAAGCTCAAAAAAGGGCATGGAAGATATTAGAGAAACTCTCTCCAGAGAGATAAAAGCCCTTTCTGGAGAAATAAAAGAACTAAACTCTAACCAAGTTGAAATTTTAAAAAGGTATTAATGAGGTGCAATAAAAAATGGAGGTTCTTACTGCTAAGATAAAAGAGGAGGAAGAAAGAATTAGTGATATAGAAGACCAATTGACATAGAATAAAGAAGCTGAGAAAAAAAGAGAGACAAACAAATACTGGACCATGAAGAGAGAATTTGAGAGATAAGTGACACCATAAGATGAAACAACATTAGAATAATTGGAATTCCAGAAGAAGAAGAAAAAGAGAGGGGAGCAGAAGGTATATTGGAGAGAATTACAGTAGAGAATTTCCTTAATATGGCAAAGGGAACAAGCATCAAAATCCAGGTGGTACAGAGAACCCTCCTCAAAATCAATAAGAATAGGTCCAAACCCCGTCACCTAATAGTAAAATTTACAAGTCTTAGTGACAAAGAGAAAATCCTGAAAGCAACCTGGGACAAGAAGTCTGTAAGTTATAATGGTAAAAATATTAGATTGGCAGCAGACTTATCCACAGAGACCTGGCAGGACAGAAAGAATTGGCATGATATATTCAGAGCACTAAATGAGAAAAACATGCAGCCAAGAATACTATATCCAGCTAGGCTATCATTGAAAATAGAAGGAGAGATTAAAAGCTTCCAGGACAAACAAAAACTGAAAGAATTTGCAAACACCAAACCAGCTCTATAGGAAATATTGAAAGGGGTCCTCTAAGCAAAGAGAGAGCCTAAAAGTAGTAGATCAGAAAGGAACAGAGACAATATACAGTAACAGTCACCTTACAGGCAATACAATGGCACTAAATTCATATATATCTCAATAGTTGAGATGTAAATGGGCTAAATGCCCCAATCAAAAGACACAGGGCATCAGAATGAATAAAAAAACAAAACCCATCAATATGCTGCCTACAAGAAACTCATTTTAGACCCAAAGACACCTTCAGATTTAAAGTGAGGGGGTGGAAAAGAATTTACCATGCTAATGGACATCAGAAGAAAGCAATGGGGGCAATCCTTATATCAGATCACTTAGATTTTAAGCCAAAGACTATAATAAGAGATGAGGAAGGACACTATATGATACTCAAAGGGACTCTCCAACAAGAAGCTCTAACAATTTTAAATATTGATGCCCCTAATATGGGAGCAGCCAACTATATAAACCAATTAATAACAAAATCAAAGAAACACATCGACAATAATACAATCATAGTAGGGCACTTTAACACTCCCCTCACTGAAATGGATAGATCATCCAAGCAAAAGATCAACAAGGAGATAAAGGCCTTAAATGACACACTGGAACAGATGGACATCACAGATATATTCAGAACATTCTATCCTAAAGCAACAGAATACACATTCTTCTCCAGTGCACATAGAACATTCTCTAGAATAGATCACATCCTGGGTCATAAATCAGGTCTCAGCCAGTATCAAAAGATTGGAATCATTCCCTGCATATATTCAGACCACAATGCTCTGAATCTAGAACCCAATCACAAGAGGAAAGGAGCTGGAGAAAGAACAACAAAGAAAGCCTAAACCCAACAGGAGAAGAGAAATCATAAAGATCAGAGCAGAAATCAATGAAATAGAAACCAAAAAAACAATAGAAGAAATCAACGAAACTAGGAGATGATTCTTTGAAAGAATTAATAAGATTGATTAACCTCAGGCCAGACTTATCAAAAAGAAAAGAGAAAGGACCCAAATAAATAAAATCATGAATGAAAGAGGAGAGATTGCAGCCAACACCAAAGAAATACAAACAATTATAAGAACGTACCTAAGCAACTCTATGCCAACAAATTCGGCAATGGAGGAAATGGATGCATTCCTAGAGACATAGAAACTACCACAACTGAACTAGGAAAAAATAGAAAACCTGAACAGACCCATAACCAGTAAGGAGATTGAAACAGTCATCAAAAATCTCCAAACGAACAAAAGCCCAGGGCCAGACGGCTTCCCAGGGGAATTCTACCAAACATTTAAAGAAGAATTAATACCTATTCTCCTGAAACTGTACCAAAAAATAGAAATGGAAAAAAAAACCTTCAAAACTCGTTTTATGAGGCCAGAATCACCTTGATCCTAAAACCAGGCAAAGATCCCATCAAAAAAGAGAATTACAGACCAATATCCTTGGTGAACACAGATGCGAAAGTTCTCACCAAAATCCTAGCCAATAGGATCCAACAGTACATTAAAAGGATTATTCACCACAACCAAGTGGGATTTATTCTAGGGCTGCAAATTTGGTTCAACATCTGCAAATCAATCAATGTGATACAATACATTAATAAGAGAAAGAACAAGAAGCATATGATACTCTCAATAGATGCTGAAAAAGCATTTGACAAAGGACAGCATCCCTTCCTGATCAAAACTCTTCAAAGTGTAGGGATAGAGGGCACATACCTCAATATCATCAAAGCCATCTATGAAAAACCCACCGCAAATATCATTCTCAATGGAAAAAAACTGAAAACATTTCTGCTAAGGTCAAGAACATGGTAGGGATGTCCATTATCACCACTGCTATTCAACATAGTACTAGAAGTCCTAGCCTCAGCAATCAGACAACAAAAAGAAATTAAAGGCATCTAAATCAGCAAAAAAGAAGTCAAACTATCACTCTTTGCAGATGATATGATACAAGATGTGGAAAATCCAAAAAACTCCACTCCAAAACTGCTAAAACTTATATAGGAATTCAGTAAAGTGTCAGGATATAAAATCAATGCACAGAAATCAGTTGCATTTCTTCACACCAACAACAGGACAGAAGAAGGAGAAATTAAGGAGTCAATTTCATTTACAATTGCACCCCAAACCATAAGATACCTAGGAATAAATCTAACAAAAAGGCAAAGAATGTATACTCAGAAAACTATAAAGTACTCATGAAAGAATTTAAGGAAGACACAAAGAAATGGAAAAATGTTCCAAGCTCCTGGATTGGAAGAACAAATATTGTGAAAATGTCTATGCTACCTAAAGCAATCTACACGTTTAATGCAATCCCTATCAAAATCTGATCCATTTTTTTTCAAAGAAATGGAACAAATAATCCTAAAATTTATATGGAACCAGAAAAGACCTCGAATAGCCAAAGGAATATTGAAAAAGAAAGCCAGTTGATGGCTTCACAATTCCGGACTTCAAGCTCTATCTACTACAAAGCTGTCATCATCAAGACAGTATGGTACTGGCACAAAAACAGACACATAGATCAATGGAACAGAATAGAGAGCCCAGAAGTAGACCCTCAACTCTATGGTCAACTAATCTTCAACAAAGCAGGAAAGAATGTCCAATGGAAAAAAGACAGACTCTTCAACAAATGGTGTTGGTAAAATTGGACTGCCGCATGCAGAAAAATGAAATTGGACCATTTCCTGACACCACACACAAAAATAGGTTCAAAAAGGGTGAAGGACCTCAATGTGAGAAGGGAACCCATAAAAATCCTTAAGGAGAACACAGGCAGCAACCTCTTCAACATCAGCCACAGCACCTTCTTCCTAGAAACATCGCAAAAGGCAAGAGAAGCAAGGGCAAAAATGAACTATCGGAATTTCATCAAGATCAAAAGCTTTTGCACAGCAAAGGAAAGGGTGAACAAAACCAAAAGACAACTGACAGAATGGGAGAAGATATTTGCAAATGACATATCAGATAAAGGACTAGTATTCAAAATCTAAAAAGAGTTTAGCAAACTCAACACCCAAAGGACAAATAATCCAATCAAGAAATGGGCAGAGGACATGAACAGACATTTCTGCAAAGAAGACATCCAGATGGCCTGAACAGACATTTCTGCAAAGACATCCAGATGGCCAACAGACACATGAAAAAATGCTCCAAATCACTTGGCATCAGGGAAATACAAATCAAAACCACAATGAGATACCACCTTATACCAGTCAGAATGGTGAAAATTAATAAGTCAGGAAATGACAGGTGCTGGCAAGGACGCGGAGAAGGAAGAACTCTCCTACAGTGTTGGTGAGAATGCAAGGTGGTGCATCCACTCTGAAAAACAACATGGAGGTTCCTCAAAAAGTTGAAAACAGAGATACCTTATGACCCAGCAATTGCACTAGTGGGTATTTTCCCTAAAGATACAAACTTAGTGATTCAAAGGGGCATGTGCACCCGAATGTGTATAGCAGCAATGTCACAATAGCCAAACTATGGAAAAAACCTAGATATTCATCGACAGATGAATGGATAAAGAAGATGTGATATATATATATATATATATATCATATACATATATGAATAAGTGTGTATATATGTACACACACACACACACATATACATACATACCATGGAATACAATGCAGACATCAAAAGAAATGAAATCTTGCCATTTGTGATGACGTGGATGGAACTAGCAGGTATTATGCTTAGCAAAATAAGTCAATTGGAGAAAGACAACTATCATATGATCTCTCTGATATGAGGAAGTGGTGATGCAATGTGGGGGGTTTTGGAGGTAGGAAAAGAATAAATGAAACAAGATGGAATTGGGAGGGAGACAAACCATAAGAGACAATCTCACATAACAAACTGAGGGTTGCTGGAGCGAGGGGGGGTTGGGAAAGGGTGGTGGGCTTATGGACATTGGGGAGGGTATGTGTTATGGTGAGTGCTATGAAGTGTGTAAACCTGGCGATTCACAGACCTGTACCCCTGGGGCTAATAATACATTATATGTTTATAAAAAAATTTTTTTAAAGTCTATATGCTGCTTACTATAGACCCATTTCAGACCTAAAAACACACGCAGATTGATAGTGAGGGGACAGAGAAACAACTGTCATGGAAATGGATGTCAAAAGAAAGCCAGAGTAGCAATACTTTTATCAGAAAAAATATATTTTAGAGCAAAGACACAAAGAAGGACATTATATAACAATAAATGGGACAATCCAACAAGAAGATATAAATGTGCACCCAAAATGGGAGCACCTAAATACATAAAACAGTTAAAAAAAGAACCATAAAGGAATTTAAGGAACTATTGATAATAATACAATAATAGTAGGGGATATTAACACCCATTTACATCAATGGACAGATCATTTAAATAGAAAATCAATAAGAAAACAATGGCTTTAAATGACATACTGGACCAGATGGGTTTAACAGATATATTCAGAACATTCCATCCTAGAAGTTTCAGGTGCACAAGGAATATTCTCCAGAATAGATCATGTATTATATGACATGACAAGTCTTAAAAAATTTAAAAAGATTGAAGTCTTACCATGCATCTTATCTGAACACATCACAATGAAACTAGAAATCAACCACAATAAAAAAAATCCACAAATACATAGAAGTTAAATATCATGCTACTAAACAAGAAAGAGTTTCTTAGCCAAGAAATAAAAAAAAGATCCAAAAGTATTCAGAAACAAATGAAAATGAAAACACAGTGGTCCAAAGCCTTTGGGATTCAGCAAAAGCTATTCTAAAAGGGAAGTTTATAACAAAGCAGGCCTACCTCAAGGAGCAAGAAAATCTCAAATGAAAAACTTAAACTTACACCTAACAAAGCTAGGAAAAGAACAACAAAACACAAAACCATCAGAAGGAAGGAAACAATCAAAATAAAAGCAGAAATAAATTATATGGAAAGAAAACTTGAAAAAAAAAGTAGAACAGATAAACAAAACCAGGAGCTGTTTCTTTAAAAAATTAATAATAATAAGCAAAATTCATAAATCTCTAGCCAGACTCATTTAAAAAAAAAAAGAAAAGGATCCAACTAAATAAAATTACAAATGAAAGAGGAGAAATAACAACCAACACACAGAAATACAAATAATTGTAAGAGAATATTATCAAAAACTATATGCCAACAAACTGGACAACCTAGAAGAAATGGATAAATTCCTAGAAACATATAGCCTGCCAAAACTGAAGCAGGAAGAAATAGGATATTTGCATAGACAGAGTGCCAGCAAGGAAATTGGAACAGTAATTTAAAAAAAAAACCTTCGAACAAACAAAAGGTGAGAACCAGACAGTTTCACAGGTGAAGTCTACCACACATCTAATGAAGAGTTAATACCTATTCTTTTCAAATTATTTCAAAAAATAGAAAAAGAAGGAAAACTCCCAAACTCATTCTATGAGACAATTACCCTGATACCAAAACCAGATAAAGACACCACGAGAGAGAGAGAGAGAGAATTACAGGCTAATAACTCCGATGAACATAGATATAAAAATCTTCAAAAAAAAAAACTAGCAAACAGAATCCAAAAATCCACTAAAGAAATCATTCACCATGATCAAGTGGGATTTATTCCCAGCATGTAGATCAATCAACATGATACATCATCTCAACAAGAAAAAGGATTAAAACCATGCGATCAAAGCATTTGACAAAGTACAATATCTATTGATGATAAAAACCCTCAACAAAGTAGGTTTAGAGGGAACATACTTCAACATTATAAAGGCCATATATGGAAAAATCCATTGCAAACATCTTACTCAATGGGGAAAAACTGAGAGCCTTTTCCCAAGGTCAGGAACAAGACAAGGACGTCCACTCTCACCACTTTCATTCAACATAATACTGGAAGTTCTAGCCAGAGCAGCCAGATGACAAAAAGAAATAAAAGGCACCCAAACTGTTAAGGCAGAAATAAAATTTTCTCTACTTGTAGACAACACGATATTCTGTATAGGAAACCATGAAGACTCTTCCAAAAAATTACTAGGACCGATAAATGAATTCAGGATACAAAATCAATGTGCAAAAACCTGTTGCATCTCTATACAAATAATGAAGCAGCATAAATTAAAATTAAGAAAACTGTCCCATTTGCAATCACACCAAAAATAATAAGACACTTAGGAATAAGCCTAACCAAAGAGGTGAAAGACCTGTACTCTGAAAACTATAATGATGAAAGAAATTGAAGATGACACATACTCGTGAATTGGAAGTACAAATACTGTTAAAATATCTATATTATCCAAATCAATCCACACATTTAATGTAATCACTATCAAAATACTAACAGAATTTTTCAAAGAACAGAACAAAAAAAAAATCCTAAAATTTATATGGAACCACAAAAGACTCCGAATCGCCAGGGCAATGGGCAGGGGCAGGGGGGGACCAGGCAAAGCTGGATGTATCACAATTCCAGACTTTAAGATATATTACAAATCTGTAATAATCAAAACAGTATGGTACTGGCACAAAAACAGAAACATAGAATAGAATGGAATAAGAAATAAACCCATAATTATATGGCCACTTAATCTTCAGCAAAGCAGAAAGAATATTCAATGGGAAAAAGACAATCTCTTCAACAAATGATGTTGGGAAAACTGGTCAGTTACATGCAAAAGAATGAAACTGAACCACTTTCTTACTCACACCATACACAGAAATAAATTCAAAATGTAATAAAGACCTAAATGTGAGAGCTGAAGCCATAAAAATCCTAGAAGAGAGCACAGGCAGAAATTTCTCTGACATCACTCATAGCAACATTTTTCTATGTATGGATGCTCAGGCAAGAGAAACAAAGTAAAAAATGAACTACTGGGTCTACATCAAAATAAAAATTTCTGCACAGCAAAGGAAACAATCAACAGAACTGAAAAGCAGCCTACTGAGTGGGAGAGGATACTTGCACATACATATCTAGCAGGTTAGTATCCAAAATATATAAAGAACTTTCAGAAATCAAGACCTTACAAAAACAGAAAAATCCAATTAAAAATAGCAGAGGAAATGAACAGACATTTCTCCAAAGAAGACATCCAGATGGCCAACTGACATGATTGTTACATCATTCATTATCAGGGAAATGCAAATCAAAACTACAATGAAAGGGGCGCCTGGGTGTCTCAGTCGGTTAAGCATCCACCCTTGGCTCAGGTCACAATCTCAGGTCATGTCAGGCTCCCTGCTCAGTGTGGAGTCTGCTTTTCCCTCTCCCACTGCCCCTCCACTCTCTTGCACTCACTTTCTCTCAAATAAATAAACAAAATCTTTAAAAAAAAAAAAACTACAATGAGCTATGACCTCACACTTGTCAGAATGACTAAAACCAAAACACAAGAAACAAGTGTTGTTGAGATTGTGGGGAAAAAGGAACTCTCTTGCACTGGTCATGGGAAGGCAAACTGGTACAGCCACTATGGAAAACAGCATGGAAGTTTCTCAGAATGATAAAAATAGAATGCCCTAAGATCCAGTAATCTTGCTACTGGGTATTCATTCAAAAAAAATACAAAAATGCAATTTAAAAGTTTACATATGTCCCTACGTTTATAGCAGCATAATCTAGAATAGCCAAATTATGGAAGCAGCCCAAATGTCCATTGATAGATGAATGGATAAAGAAGATGTGGTGTAACATATGGATATATATATACACACACACACACACACACGTATATATATATATATATATATATATATATATATATATACATCTATAAAGGTAGATGTACACACACGATGAAATATTATTCAGTCTTCAAAGGGCTGAAATCTTGCCATTTGCAACCATGTGGATGGAGTAGAGAGTATTATGCTAAGTGAAATAAGTCAGTTAGAGAAAGACAAATACCATGTGATCTCACAGATATGTGGGATTTAAGAAACAAATGAGCAAAGAGGGAAAAAAGAGAGAGAGGAAAACCAAGAAACAGACTCTTGACTGTTAAGAACAAATTGATTACCAGAGGGGCAGAGGGAAAGGGGGTGAAATAGGTGATGAGGCTTAAGGTAGGCACTTGTGATGAGCCCGAGGTGTTGTGTGAAAGTGTTGAATCACTACATTGTACACCTGAAATTAATAGAATACTGTATGTTAACTATACTGGATTTTTTTTTAATGCATTGTTTTTAAACCCTTTTTGATATCAATGGACAAGGCCAACGGTACCTAAATTCAGCCCAACTAATAACATTCCCACACTAAAAGAACCACCCTTTCCCTGAAGCCATACCAGGCTTATCCGCACAGAAGACTCGACACCCATCTTGGAAGCTTTGGGGATACACAGCTGTGCAAAAGCCAAGGGTAGAGTGTGCTGAATTTATACTCAGCAAATTACCATTGCTCACAGTCATACATGTGGACACTGGGACTTGAGGGCCCCTTTAATGGCAGATTAATACAGTGAAATTGAAATGGTAGTGCTTCTGGGAGTTTGCCCTATTCTACGTGGCACTCCCTGCGTAGCTGATTTAATGCTGTGGCTGGGAGGCCTTCAGCATGATATATTAATTTATTGGCATTTAGATTTATGGGCTTCAAGACATGCTAACCGAATATAATTAAAATTAGCCAACCTGACCCTTGCTGTCCTCAAGCCTGTAAGACAGTTGAGAGAATTTATATTTCTCTGCAATTATGGGAGTGCTTTGAAATCAACCTCATTTCAGGGCACTGTTTTTGCTCTGTTCAGTCAGGAGGGAAGAAGGGAAGAGCACATATTGGCCACATTTTAAAACCCTTATTCAAGTTCAGAGGCACTTTCCTGGCTTACTCTACAGATTTGATAATGTAGTGGTCTTTTAAAGATTGCCAGAGAGGCAGTGACAACAAAAGGAGAAAGATTAATCAAAAGGCAGTCGGGGGGTTCCAGCTGAACCGGTGACAGAAACGGCATCAGACAGAAGTGTGGCATGCACTGCACCCTGTCCCACCTGCCTACCCCAGAGAACACATCAGGAAGGCTGCAAAATCTTGAGAATTCCCACTAACGCCTTCAAACCCAGAATGAAGAAAACTGGGGATGAAGGGGTAGGGGTGAGGGTATTTCCTTTCCTTATTGAGGCAGTGGAAGTGGTTGCCAACTACTGAGAGAAAAGTGGATATGGTTGAATGTGAGGATGGACCTCCCTGCAGGGAAACGGAAACACCCTGCGGGAGGAAAATTCTGAGGTCACCTCTGAGGTCACCCTCAAGGTATGTTAATCCCTCAGCATCTAAGGCGACCACTGGCCCAATGTTCTCAGAGAGAGCACTCCGGTTCAGTCTCTCCATCATGCCTCCAGCACACAGAAACCTAGTGAAACGCTGAATGAATGCACAGAAGCCCCGGGAGGAGAAGCAAATGGGCTCCAATAACCAGAATCAGGAGCATGTCCCACAAGCCAGCAACAGCGTGGACACCACTGCTGGAGCGGGAGCCCAGACGACATGATGCAATCACACAAGCAACAACAGACCAGCACATTCCTTACATGCGCCCCAGTAATAACAAGGAGGAGGGGGGCAAAATGTGCAAGAACAAAGACCCAACCTAGAAAGTAACCTGACTTGAGGTGCGGAAGCAAGTGCCACATTTACTTTAAACTGAAGAGCAACTTGAAAAGGCCTGATGGGTATAGTGAGAGAACCGAGATGGGAGGCAAAAGCAAGGAAATGAGAAAATAGAACGCGGACACAAGGAAGCAAATTAATAGCAAAACAACATCATTACAGAACCTAATTAGAAACAGCAAGAAAGTGCATAAAATGTACTGAAAATAATTGCTCATCTTCAGGAAAATCTTGAGGAGATATTTATTTAACAACATATACAGCACCTATGTGGGCTCAGACTGTTCTAAACACATTATTATTAACCATTAATCTTCATTATAATTTTCCAAAATAGGGCTAATTATTATCTCTATTTTACAGAGAAGGAAAATCAGGCTCAGAGAGGTTGAGTATCTCATCCAAGGTCACACAGCTAAGATGCTGCAGTCTGGCTCCAGAATCCTTACAATTAACCACTTCACTGTGACTAATGATAATAACAATAAAAATCCTTGAAAATAATAATCATTACCACCTGTATATGGCTTCTTCTGGGCTGGGCACTGTTTTAATAGCTTTATAAACATTAAGTCTTTTAATCTTGGGGACTGTTGTGAGAGAGGTGTGTCTTCCCAACTTTATAGTGGTGAAGCTAAGGCTCACTGACATTAGGTGACTGGATAATGAACACACAAAAAGAGGAAAATGACAAAAGAAATAATTGTGAGGGAAAACAGATAAAAAAAAACAATCAAAATGTGTCCAAAACATGTCCCAGATAATAACTCAAAAAAATGTCTGAAATTAGGAAAAAAATAATCTATAGATTTAAAAAGCACATTTTAATCTATGAACTATAAATAAAGTAACTGATTTTGAAATATCTTATTTTCTACCTATTATAATTTAAGGATAAAGAAATAATTCTCCAGGCATCCTGACAGGCATTAAATAACCTAGAAAGGTAAAAAATATCAATGTGGCTTCAAATTTCTCCATAGCAACAGCGACATCAAAAGACAACAGAGGAACATCTACAAACCCTGAGAGAGAAAAACTGCAATACCCAGCCAAGATAACATTTAAGTATAAAAGTCAAGATACCTATGAACATTGGGGAGGGTAGGTGCTTTGGTGAGTGCTGTGAAGTGTGTAAACCTGGCGATTCACAGACCTGTACCCCTGGGAATAAAAATATATGTTTATAAAAAATTAAAAATTAAAAAAAAAAGTCAAGATACCTTAGAATGCTTTAACAAGCATTAGGTTGTTAAAACATCCAATCATGAAAAATACTTAGAAATTACCAAATCCCTGTCTTTCCTTAAAAAAAAAAAATCTAGACAGTAAAGAGACTTATTAAAATAAAGCATTCAGAGATGGAAAAATCATTTAAAAACTGGTGGTGAGCAATGAATCCATTTATGTCTATAACTAATACTAAACAAAGCCAAGAATTCTGCTTATAACATAGAATAAAGATGTATGTTCAGATAGAATTTTTAAAAAAAAATTACAATGGGACAGTGTTGAGAGCATATAGAAAAAAATATAAATAACCCTGATATTCTTCTTTCCTAACAGAGTCAATCAGCAGTGTATATAATGGAGAAACATAGCCAAAAATTGTTTCAGCTTCTTAATGGTTTTCATAAACTCTCTTAAATTTAATGGATTTGGGGGCACCTGGCTGGCTCAGTTGGAAGAGCATGCAACTCAGGGTCCTGAGTTTGAGCCCGATGTCAGGTGTCAAGCTTACTTAAATAAATAAAACTTAAAAACAAAACAAAACAAAACAAAAAATCTGAAGGAATTTTGCTCATTCTGTTTCCTCTAGCAGTCTCATTTATTCCTCATTTATAACCAGGAATAAACTAGTAATAAAACTAGTAATGACTCGTTGAGCACTCGTTCTGCTCCAGACACATCCTGCAATGGGCAGCACTAGCTGCAAAGTTTTTTTTGTTTTTTTTTTTGTTTTTTTGGTCTACAAATTTGTATGTGCAAAAAAAAGTACATATTTTCTAATCTTTTTTCATTAAACATAACTTCTCTCTCAAGTCCTCATTCTGCTGCTCCCAGAAAAATTAATCGTATGTATTTCATATGTATGAGGTTTCCCCCCTCAAATCTACACAGAATTTTCTTCCTCCATTTTTCACAAAAGTGATATCTAAACTCTGTGAAATGAAATAAATGAAATGCTGTGACTATTACACAGGCCTGAGTGCATAGGGTGTTTGGGCTCTGTGGAGAGGAAGCTCAGTGCCTGTGGGCCGCTGCCACGCTCACCAGTATCTGGCCTGTCCACCCTCCACTCTGCAGTAAGAAGGTGCTTTCCCACCTGACTGCAGTCTCTCCTTTCCAGCAATGTCTTTCTCACGGCCATTACCTCCTTTCAGACTTTCAACAACCCATGGATGCCCTCCAGCCCCATTCTAGAGCATTTCATGGTTTTCTCAAACCTAGACCTAAGCCTAAACCCATCTCTCAGCCAGGTACTGGGGCAGACTGAGGGGTGGTGGAAAATTAGGAGGCTTGGAGGGTCTTGGTGCCTCCCTGAGGGTCACCCTGCCCTAGCCCCAGGAAGGAGGTCCAAGCCCTTCTCCACTCTGAGATAGATTCCACATCCACCTGAAGTAGCTGCAGGTCCTCCACCCTTAGGACCAGGTAGCCACGCATCACTTCCTTTGGTCTACAGTGCCTTCCTGCCACTCTGGTTTAGAAGACACCCCTAGGGAGTGAATCCAACATGTTTCAGCTTCAAGGTCTAATTTTAATAGGATGAGGTTCTAAATTTAAAGCAGTGGGGTTAAAAGAGGCATCGTGGAGAATGCAAACTATACTTGTTACTATGTCAAAATATTGCTAGCCCTTTTGATACAATGTAAGTGCAGCCAACCATACACAGAAACACATGGAGAGACCAAAATCCCAGTGCTTAGAGGGATAAGCTTCCATTTCTGGAAAATTCCCTCCTGCTGTCCTCCATTTCGCCCCATGTAGGACAACAAGGTCTCACTGTTCCTGCTTTCATGGCCCACCCAACTCCCTGCAAGCTCAGCATCCTGTGGCTCTGGGTTCCGTGGTGCAACGGGTTCCGAAGAAAGTGTAGGCGCTGAGTGCCCAGTACTGCGGTAGGCATCAGGGATCCTGTCCCTTGTCCCTGGAGGGGATACAGCAGGCAGCTTCAATTCCGTGAGGAGCACCAGGCAGTCATGCTGTAAGCAGCCCCTAGAAGCAGGATCATCCACACAGATGGAGCCAGCCAGATTCAAGTAGGAACTACATCTGAGCCAACTGGCCAACGTGTTCAACATCTAATATTAAGAGATAGCAGGGCTCGGTAATCCCACAGCCAGCCTGCCATGCTTGTTTCAAGCTATTGCCCACCTTTCCTGGATCACCTCTGCACAGCAAATGACTCTTCTATGGAAAATTAAATGAGAACATTTCCCTTCACAGCAGTTGTCCCCCCTGTGTTAAACTCTCTCTCCCTCTCTTTCTCTCTCTCATTGGATCCCAGTAATCAGTGCTTTTGTCTTCTAAACAGGGGTGGCAGTAGTCCTCCCTGGAAGCAAACCCCTTCCTCATGGCCATTAGACCTAGAGATGCACAGGAGGCTGCTCCTGGAGGCCTCCTTTTCTCCAGGACAGCAGCACATGGTGGCATTCAGACAAAGCACACAGACATGGCATCAGACAAGGGCTCAGATCTGGCCCTGCCAGCAATCTGCACCATCTCCTTAGGGAGCTGCACTTGGCAAAGCCTCAGCCTGCCTCTGACCATATCCTCCTCCCAGGATCCAAGGGTCAGATGAGAACTGACCAGCACCACTCAGGCAATGCGCTGGCTGTCAGGACATAGGCCCTCCTTGCCTTTCCCCTCTCTCTCCCCACCCCAGCCCTAAGCCTGGCTCGGCTCCATCCTCTGCATCTTTATTCTACCAAACCTCCAAGGATGGAGAACTTGAAAAGCAAGATTATTTCTGGAATAATTCTATGTTGAGAACCCAGATATTTCTAGAAAATGAATTAAACAGATAAATTTCCTTGAAAATTTCCTCAGCCATTTCAGAGCTTGGCCTGCCATGAGCAGATATCTGTGGTGCCTCGGGCGGAGGTGGGGGCTCACAGCTGAACAGCCCCACATGGCGGTCTCCTTCCCCACACTCAAGGACAGCAAAGTTCCTGAAGTAGGATGCTCAGAGGGTCACATTCTATGTTATTTCATTTAATCCATGCACAGATCTCTTGAAATGTTATCCATGTTCTACGGAGGGAAAACTGAGGTCAGAGGGTTAAGGGATTGATTGGTCCAAGGTCCTGGGACAGTAAGTAGAAGGTGCAGGGCCAGGAGCAGGCCAGCCTGTCCCCAAAACCCATGTGCTATGTAGTTGCCACCACCATGCACGCAGCCTTTCACCTGTCGGAGACCCACTCTCTCGGGGTCAGGTCAGCGATGCAGACTGAAGCAGACATGGAGGTGAATGTTTCATGGACATTATCTTAAACTACTCTCACAGCCTCTGTCTGTGGTGGGAAGGTCCACCTCCTGTTCATACACCAGAGGACTGACATACAGTTAAATGACAAGGCAGGAGTCACGCAGATACCCCTTCCCCACCTCTGGGTCCAGGGGAAGGAACAAGATGAAACAGAATTGTCTCCTCTAGCAGTTGCCCTGATACAGCTCAGAGATAAGTATCTGCTCCCTGGTCCTACCACTCAACAACTTTCCAAACCGACACAGAAGAGCCCTCTGCCAGCACCTGCACATTGGACCCAGCACGCACTGTGATTGTTCAGGCAGTAAGAAGCTTCACATTGCCTCTCATAGGCCTCATCTCCCTCCTGCTCCTCTGAGTCATGCTGCATGACAAAGTGTTCAGCTCTTGTGGCTACCCTCTCCCCATCCTTAACTTCTTTTCACCCCTGGACCACTGCAGTCTGCCCTTACCCCACTACCTAGTGCTCTAGCCAGGCATCCCACACCTTCTAATGTCCACATCCTACACAGCCACAGGCCTGGAATCCTCTCTCACTGTCCTGAACCCTGCCTTCAGCTGCTAGTAAGACTGTCCAACTACAGGGGTTTAACAACAGAGGACTAGCCCTCTCTCACAGATATGAAATCCCATAACTGGACTGTCCAAAGCTGAGTGGTGGCTCCACGATCATTAGAGACACAGCCTCCTCCCACCTTTCTGATCAGTTCTCCTTAGCATGTGGTTTTGTTCCTCTAGCAACCAGATAGTCAAACATGGCTGCCGGAGCTCCAGACATCATATCCAAGTTTCAGGTGGCAGCAAGGAGGAAGAGAGGAGACGAAAAAGCTTTCTCAGGAGCCCTACCTAATAATTTCTGTTTACATCCTTTTGACCACTCCAATGTGCTAGGAAGCTGGGAATGTTATTTTTCACCTGGGGCTACTGGGTGGTTAATTACTGAATAACCCTTCTTCTCTCCCTTGGCTTCATGGGCACCTGCTGTCATCATACTTGTGGTTGTCCTGCCCCTGTCTCTTTCCATGCTGGAGGTTCATGGACCTACTTCTCTCCTCTTGGTCAGCCTTTCCTGAGACAATTTCACCCACAGTTTTTCTAGGTAGGACTTTTTCATGTCCTTCCTGGAGCTCATCATGGTAGCCCTCAGTCCCCTGGTACCTGCATTTCTTCAGGCTGCTGGCCCATTAGAGATCTGCTTCTCATGACCTATCTATCTCTGGTCATCATGAATTCCTTTAGCTCTGCTTTTCCTCACATTATCTACCCTGGGGGCCCTCAAGTCCTCTCAGCAAGCAGAGCCAACTGATTGGATGACTTTCCAGAAAAACTATGCTTTCTTCCCCTGTGACAAATCTATTTCTGCTACTATCCTCTGTCTTACCTGTTGTGCGTGAGGGTCAAGAAGAGCTGGCGGGCCAGGAGTGGTAGATGGTGAAGACCAGCATAGTACTTCCTGCACAATCATACTCACTGGCTTCATGCGGGGTCCCATTGGAGGTCAGCAATTGTGAGTTCACCTGTCCTACCATGTGCCTCTTTCCAGCAGTGCTAGGCTGGGAAGCAGCAGATGAGGAGAAAGCAGAATGGAAGTAGGGTCCACCTAGGAGTGGGGCTTCACCAGACTGATTTGTAAATATGGGAAGTTCAGGGTATAGGGAAGCAAGGATGCACTGAGAACTCTAAGCTGGGTCAGAAGGAACGAGAAGGCAGAAAGGGAGGACATGGAGAGGGACAGAACTGAGGTCACAAAGTGGCTGAGGCACAGTGAGTGGAAGGAGAGAAGACTTACAGAGAGCTGAGGACGGGTGGAGGGAGGGTTCTCAGAAACTCCAAGATCCCATGCGATGTGGGGCCTGGGTGGCTCACCTGGAACCCCAGACAGTCCCCAGAGACACGTAGGTCAAGAAAGCCCAAGGCCAGCATGTATCAGATGGGTCATCAGTCTGAAAGTTGGCACCACTGACTAGGCAGAGAGCAGATCATGAGACAACAAACAGCAGTGACTGGACAGTAGGAGATTAGAGCACCAGAGGAGCAGTGTGTGGTAGGACAGGGACCTCAGTGGGGGCAGAGCTCTGACAAGAGCATATTAGGTCCAGGAGGCAAAAGTGGAGAAAAGATGCCCAACCCCCTCTCCACTAGAGGTAAGGAAATCAACCAACCTCTGGTGGGGGGGGGGTCCTTTCCATCAGGAGGAACAGGGTAGGAGGTGTGCATGTGTGTGGTGGGGATGGAACACGCAGCAGGGACTGGCCAGAGCAGCTGAGGGTGGGCCTGCTGGGAATCTGAGAGTTTGGGTTTGGTCCTATAGGTGATACCCCAGGTCAGGCCTAAGAGAAGCACTTAATTAGACTTTTCTAAATGAAGTAATTGGCTTTTAACAAATAACAAAGAAAACCACAAACTGAGGATGGTCCTCTTGATGAGTATGTGTATGGAGTGTCTGAAGGTGGCTAGAGTGGCCAGGGGAGGCCAGTGAGGGGGTACAGAGGGCCACGAGGATTTTATAGCAGGAAGATGTGAGGAGAGAGGCCAAGGCTATGATCCAGAAGGAACCTACAGTACTCAGTCAGTGAACATGGGTAATCAAGGATGGCCCATCTGGCTTTACACTCTTACAAGAAGGCACAGAACCAGGCTGGCACAGGAACTCTGGAACAACTGAGAGGAGTGCGTGTGTCCGTGTGTACCTGCCCCTGCAGCTGGGCCATGCCTGTGCTCACGCTGTGCCATGCCCCAGCGGGCTCTCAACCACCCATCCTGAACCTGTGCACCGCCTGGCCTCCAGCAGCACCATATGAGTTCTAGTCTAGAAGTCGAGGTTCCCATCTGAGGATGCAGGGCTCTCCCACTGGAACCCAGGATCTCCTTACACCAATAATAAGGTACCCACTGGGACAGAAGACTTAACTATCAATATGCTAGAAACCATGGAGAGGAGTTGATCAAATGAGGACCAAAGCTAATTAAATGAGGGAAAGGAGCCAATGAGTGTTCTTGGGTAGGGCCAGCAAAGGTGAAAAAAGTACTTTGGGGTCTGGGCTCTAAGAGTGATTAAAAAAAAAAAAATGTATAAGATTCTTGAGCCTATCCTTAGAAATATGGCAGTTGGCTAATAGCAAGAGCTGCATGGGATTCTGTGCTAAGATCTGTGCCTGGGGATCCCACCTGCAATCAGCAGGATGTGAGGAGCCCAGGCCCTGCCAGGAGGTCTGGAAAGTCTGGAGGGCATGCAGAGCACGGAGTTGCAACAACAAAGGGGTAGAATGACAGTGGGCTGTCCCTGGAGTGGGTAAAACAGGGGATTTACACTGGGATCAATCCCGCTAAGTGCCTCTCCTCTGGCCATTTGGCCATGAGGGGCTCCTGCCCTGGGCCCCCAAAGGCAGCAGACCAGAGGGCAGCTTTCCTCAGTCTGGCCTTTGCTTCTTCCTCCATGATCCCTGCTCCGACCTAGAGGACCAATTAGACGTCCAGTGCCACAGAAGCACGGCAGAATGCAGGTAGAGAAGCGACCCCATGGGGCTAGGTTGGTGCCATGGGGAGAGGACACTGCGTCTCACAAACATGTAGCCCAAAGAAAGACAGGGCTGGGGGACCCAGATGGTGAACTCCCACATGGATTCAACAACAACCCCTCCAGGCAAGGGAAGTCCCCACTCCTGGGCCACGTGGCCTGGCTCCATCCCAACCTCACATGGAGTTTCTCAGAGACAGGTACAGGTGCTTACTGCTTCTAATTCCCAAACAGGTCATCCCGTAGCTTCTCTTGACTCTGGACAACGCCACCAGGCATCGGCAAGGAAAGTGGACCAGAGGTCACTTACAGCGGCTCCCCAGCCCTGCGACCTGCAATCACACTCCCGTCCCTGCACAGGCAGCACCCAGCTCTCCCCTCCCTGCTCTGCTGGGTTTGGGGATTCCGGGAGCTGTAGGCCCCAGGGAAAGTCAGAGCAGAGCAGAGCAGTCACTGCTTCCGACCCAGACCCTGACCTGTCCCCCAGCTGAGTTCTGGCTGCAGAGCTGGGATGGTTCAGCCACTTGTACTTTGCCGCTGCGCTGCCTCGGGCCAATCGCCAGACCTCTCTGTTTCTCTGGCGTCTCCGCAGCACTGTTTACTGAAGAGAAAGCGCAGCGGCTGCGCACTGTGGCTCACACGGGCTGGTAACCGAGGGGCCAGCAATGCGGGCGGCGCAGAGCCCCCATTGTCCCCAGGAAGGGGTCTGCCTCCCGCACCGCCTGCGTGTAGGGCAGGGCCGGGCCTTGGAGGTTTCCCCAGTTTTTGTCGGAAGGGCCCGCCCGCTGCAACACCCACCGCGGGTGCCTCGAGTCCCTTCGGCCTCCGGGCCATCGGGCTCCGGGGACGTGCCCGGCTGCTCCGGCTCAGAGCCACCCCGTGGCCGCCCGGCACCGCGCAGACGCCTCTACCTCCCCCTTCGTTCTTTCCTGCTCAGCTACGCCTGTTTTCCGGGCCTCAGTTTCCCCATCTGTGCAGCGAGGTGTGGAAGACCTGGGATGGCTGAGAACCCAACGGCCTGAAAAATCCCAATCTTTTCTCTCCAGTGCCGCCGAGCCGGGACGCGCCTGCGGAGATGCGCGTGCTGCGCGCGCTCTCTAGTGGCCATTGCTCGCAGCTGCACTGTCCTCGTGTGGAGGCCCCGCGCTCCTTTTTTGAACTGATTAATTACAGAGTCAATAGGGAAGGGGATGGGATAAATAAACCTCAGAATGCATAAGTAATAGGTGAGTGATAATGAGTGGGTGAACACTTGAATGAATGGACATCAAAATGAAAGCACGGACAGAGTGAGTACCCGAGCGGCAAAACCAAGTCAATTAATGGCCTTGTTTGTGAGTCCTTTCAAACATGTCATTTAGAATAAAAAATCAGACGCCTACAAGGCCATGTGCATGGCATAAAAGCTGCCCACCCTCACCCCATCTGCCTCACACACCCCACATGCTCTCCCCTCTCAGTAGCTCTGCACTTAACCTTTTCCCCTGCATAGAACCTCCTCCCAAAGGCTCCATATCTTTGGGTTTGGTCCACACACAGCCGTTCCAATCCAGTTGCTTCATCCCCTTCCTGGGGAGCTTTGCCTCCACCTGGTCGCCTCCAGCGTCTGTCTTCCTCCAGCCCTACACGCTGACCCCCACACCTATCTTATGGTCCTATTCCCAGGGTCTCCTGAGTGCCCGCATAGAACAGGTGCTTAGGACAAATTTTTTAAAAAGCAGGCAGTTTGCTGGCACCCTGACTCCACGCAGACGCCAACTCTTCCTAGAAATGAGCTTCTGTTCTGGCCCCATCCACCTGCCCTGGAGCTATCTGAGCCCTCTGGCCCCAGGACAGAAGGAGAAGAGGAAGAAGCCAGGCACATGGGAACCAACCTGGGAGAGTCCAGACTGGGGCTCCCAGAGGCTGGCAACCTTCCCCCCCCTCAATCCCAGGGTGGCGAAAGGCACTGGAGGAGGCTGAGTTATTCAATGCAACCTATTCCCCCTCCCAGCCTGGCCCCCTCCTGGCAGGGCCTCACCTGGGAAAGAGTGGTTCAAGGAGCTGTGTTAATTAGCTTTGATGATAATCAGAAAGCCTCAGCAGCTCAGGGTGGCTTTGCTCAGCCTCCAGTGATAACAGCAGGACCTCCTTCTTCCCCAGGTCCTCACAATCTACTTCCCTGCTCCCTTGATTCCAGGGAGCCTGGCAGATTTCAATGTGGCCCAGTTAAAGGGTCTCCAAACGATAAAAATAGCATGTGATTCCAAAAGGGCTTCTTCCCTGTGACCCCACAGTGTCTCCAGAGATCAAAGCTAGGCAGGGCCGTTCCCAAGCTCGTTTTTATTTCCCTGTCTGTGTAGTCAGATCCACTTCATCTCTGCTGTCCAGAGAGCATCGCCTGTCACCTTAACGTTCCGGTTGGTTCGCTGTTTCTGAATTTGCACACAAGAAGGGAAGGACGTGATGTGCCTCCTCCCTTCATTTAATGGGGAGAGGCAGTGGGCCCCCAGGGACACTGGTTTGGGCAAAGTAGACACGCTGGCTGGGAGTGGGAGATCAGGGTTCCCATTCCAGGCCAGGCCCTCAGGGTGTCACTTTGCCAATCCCAACGAGGCCCAAGTGTGGTTTCCCTGCATCCAGGAGGACCACAAAGGAGTTGGTGGCAGCATCATTGGGCCAGCAGCTTTGCTTCTGCATGCCTGGAGCTGCCCCTCCATTCAGTGCCTGACTGAGCATCTCTTGTGTCCCAGGTCCCCAGGGAATCCAAGTCCCAAGAAAGTAATTTTTTTTTTTTCTTTAAGGATGAGGAATGGGACTCAAACCCAGGGCCACCTGGCTTCAGAGCCTTTCCCATATGTTAATCTCCATTTTCTCCCACTCCCCTTCCCTCCCAACCCCTTGCTGCCTACAACAACATCCCCTCAAATGTCACAGGGGCTGCCTTGAACTCCTCCAATGACTGGGAACAGAGGGCGGAAACGGGAGGAGGGCGGTGAGGAAGCAGCTCCTTCCAACGACAGTTCAGTGGATATGGCTTCATTTTAGCAAATGTTATTGTAGAGCGGAGAACTGTCTGCCCATAAAGCGATTCAGGGAGCGTGTCACACACGGTGACCCTATAAGTAGTGGGTAGCCGCTGCTCCATCCCCCCTCCCCTGTCCTCTGCATGCTTAGCATCCTTGGGTCCCTTCATGACACCACAGTGTGAAGTTTCCTTCTCCACTGCACCCACTTTCTCCCACAGTACTGATTTTTTTTTTTTTTTTAAAGGAGGCAGTCAGCTAGGCTGGCTTCATGCTGAGAAAGCCAGCTCCCCTGTCGTGGAAGGTCACAAAATCTCTTTTAGCCTCAGCTGGACTCCTTGTGTGGTCTGCAGATCAGTGGGAGATGTGGACAGTTGAACCACAGAATTTGCCTCCTCCGACCAGGGTCTCTCCTCTGTGACGTCTCCCATTGCTTTCCTACAGCTTCAGTTACCTGTGTCTGCCCCCTTGGTCTTCAAACCAGGGACGCCCTGGGCTTTCTGTCCCCGCTCTCATATCCTGCAAGTGAAGAAGGGAGCCTCCCGCATGCCTCCCTTCCCCCGAAGGCCCGCCGCAATGTCCATCTCCTTCTGGTCACTGTCCCATGCTTTCATGTGCTTGTTTCAGCACTGTGTCCAGAGTCTACCGTTCTGCCTTGTGGCAGGGTTAGGTGAACAGGAGCTACTCCACCCTCACTGTCTGCAGGAACTGCACCCACCTCCATTTCTCACTTTTCTTCTTATAATCTAGCCTAGTTCTAAACACCTCAATTCATCAGTGCACATTCCATCACCTCCCCAAGTAATCGGTTCCAAAGAATAATAACAGATGGTGTGATGAAAATAAGAACAAAGCACTTTTCCTATCATCTTATTTTATATTTTAACCATCAAACTCCACCACAGTTCCTATTCTAGCCAAAAGTGTCTCAACCTGGGATGCCCAAAGTGGCCTTAGTCTGCACAAACTTGTCCTTCATCCACAGCCTGCACAGGAGTTCTGGGACGCCTGCCTCCCCTTCTAACCCCACCATCCAGCACCCTAAGGCAGGCGGGACTCTAAGAGGCAGCCAAGACCTCTTTCCAGCCCCAGCCCATGGACTCTAGTCACCTTTTGCAACAGGAACTCTGGAGGAGGGTGAGGTCTCCAATGTTCTGCCTCCCTGCTTCTGGGCAGCCTCTTGGCTTTTGCCCAGCCTTCCCTCCATGCACGGCAGACCTGTCTTCAGAACCTTCTTAGGGTCCTGGGTGGAGGTAGAGGGGGCAGGGATGCTTCCTCTCTTTGGGGCCAATAAGCCTAACATTTTACTGTGGCAGGCACACAGATGCGCCATTCATACTCCACACAAGGAAAGACTCAGCAACAGGAAAGGGACTTGCCAGCGCCCCGACACTAATTCCTTCAGGTCTGCCTAGATTTCAAGGCAAAGTCACTCTTCTTTCAGCTATCCCCAGCCAATAACTGTGTGTGTGACAGATGTGTGAGAGCCGTTTCCCCAACATAGGACGGGGAGCAGGCAGGGCCCCAGGACAGACCAAGCTGCTCTGGAACCCCTCCCTGTTCACATGGGCTGGTAGAGATGCATTTAGATCTCTGTGTGGTCTGGGAGCTCCCCAGCCCAGTTCTGCTCTGCTCTTTTCCTTCTGTGAGGGCTACTTCCCCATAAATCTTCTGTTTTCCCAACTCCGTTCACTTGACACAACTATCCTGAGAATCCTCTTCCCAGCTATCCCAATGCCCCTTCCCACTCCACCCTCAAGCCACCAGCCTTACCCCGTCCCTGGGTCTGCACAGAGGGGTTGCTCAGCATGTCAGCCAACAACCAGGATGCATAACACTTGGACGCTTAAAGAGCTTACACTCCACAAATACTTGCTGAATGAATGAATGAGTGAATGCTGCCAGGGGAGCCCCACAGAGAAAGGGGAGAGCTGCCCTGTGGGGGATGCCCAGGAGGACAGGACAGGAGGGTGTGCACCCAAATCCCCCACAGAGGCCTCTGAAAGGGAGGTGATTTTAATCACAATAAGAGGGGGCAGCCTGTGCTGCAGAAGTGACAGGTTTTAATTTGTAATTGTTTCCATCCTCATTTCCCGCTTCTGCTCCACTGACAGGCTCCCTGCACTTAAATCAGCTTTGTCCTTTGTGCCCAAGGAGAAATGTAGAAATCCAAGAGCGAGTCAATGATTTGTGTGGAAGGCCTGTAAGGAAAGACAGATGTGGGTGACAGGAGACAGGAGGCCAGACGAGGAAGAGCTGGGGCAACCAGACGCCTGCCTTTCTTGGTGACCGTAGCTGCCACGACCAGGGTGCAGGATCTCGCCAGGCAAGGACTTCTCCGCACCACATTACTCTGTGAGCAAGGTCTTACTATGTCCCTTGTGAAGGTAAGAAAGCCAAGGTACAAGGAAGGGGCATGACTTGCAAGAGGCTGAAGAGCAGATGTGTGCGGGCGGTGAGACACACACATGGCGGAATGACCCCAGTGCTCTAGCTCCACAAAGACAGCAAGCCTGTGATTAGACATATGCTAAGGCCCTGATCCCCAGGCCTCTTTACCTGCTGAAAGCTGCCTGCAACCCCCCGTGTCTGCACTGAGCTCTGATGGGCACAAACTCAGTAGGTTAGCTTGTGTGCACAGCCACTCCATGCCAGGCAGTGGACATGAAAAAGCATGTGGCTGCTTCCGCTCCTGGACACCATGTCAGGGTAGAAGACAGTGGCTGGGTGGCCCAACACATGCACCAGGCAGACTTGTTCTTCAGAAATGAGGAGCAGGGGCTCTCTGAAGAGGCGAAGAGACAAGGCTAAGCTTCCTGAGAGATGGTCTATAAAAGCTGGTTCTAGAATCAGCATTGTCTGGCCATGTACTGTGTGTGCAGAGCCAGTGGGTACAGGAAGGTGGAGAGCAGGCATTTGGAGCTGGCAGTGAGCAAGGTCTTGGGGACAGGCTTACCTGGAGAGGAAGGCACCGGTGAACACAGAAGGTTTGAAGGAGGAGTACGAGGTAGGTGATGTGTCACGTGGGTGAACATGGCTTGCAAGCTGTTTGGTGAGTCCCAGGGGATTCAAGTCTCTGAGGTGGATGATATGCTGGTGGAAAGCTCTTATAGGTGCCCTTCCACTGTTCACTCCTTTTCTTCCTGGCCCTGGGAATCCAGTGTAGGGTACAAAATGCTGTTTAAAAATATGAAAGTCTATCTGAGTAGTAGCCTCTCACTACCTGTAGCCAACCACATTGGAAGACAAGAAAGGACCAACATTGGAAACAGTGGGTCAGAAGGTGTCTATCTTGGGCGTTGAAATTTCCCTACCACCCAACACAGTGCCAGGCACAAAGCAGGACTCAATTAATATTGTATGAGTGTGTGGATGGATGGATGGAAGGATGAATGAAAAGGGGTTACATCTGTTCTACTGTAACCCACACAACTCATCACAAACACACATGTTCACCAGCACACCACAGACTTGATACAGTCACACACTCCTGCATACTCACAGATTCATACCCATGCGCATATAAAGGAATGCTATCCACACGTGGGCCATATTGATTCTAGAGATGTGACTTAGTCACAGATGCCAATCCATAGACAATGTATGGAGGTCAGAGGTCAGTTAGAGCAGGTCACCCATTAGTGGCCCTTGATCAATTTCGTGGGTCTTGACCAGCATTCTTTGAAAAGGGGAAAAGAAGAAAATAGAGAATTGAAACTGTCTAGAGGTATGAGAGTACATGCTAGCTGGAAACACTCATCGTTGTCCATGGGTGTCCTGGCTTGCAATGCAACTCTAGTTTCTTAGAGTGCGGATGGGGGTCAAAAACTCTCAAAGTTCCCACATATCCCGTTTTGTAGTATGGACAAACAGAAGAAAAAGACCTATATCTTGGCTCTCTTTAAGCAAGTGCAATGCAGCCAGGCCACATGAGGCCCCAGCCAGTTGGCTGTTATCTGAGATGTATCTTTGCCAAATCCCAGCTCTTGATACTCATGAGGGTGAGCTGGCCCCTCCTTCATGGGTTTGGATCTGCCCACTGGCCCCCATCCTTCCCCTGCTGCTCAAATGGTTACAGTTTCTTCCTTGAATTAGTCAGGGTTTTCCAGAGAAACAAAGCCAATAGAAGATGACAGAGGGTATATGTAGATACATATACATGCATACGTACATACATACATAGATTGATGATAGGTACAAGAAAGAGAGAGAGAGATTGAGAATCTTTGTTGTAAGGAATTGGCTCACGTGACTGTGGAGACTGGGAAGTCCTAAGATCTGTAGTCCAAAGGCCTAAGAACCAGGACAGCCAATGGTGTAGGTCTCAGTCCAAGCGTGAGTCCAAAGGCAAAAGAAGATCAATGTCTCAGATCAAAGACAGGCAGAAAAGTGAATTCTCTATTGCTCCAACTTTTACACTGTTCAAGTCTTCATGCGCTGGGTGAGGCCCACCCACATTGGGAAGGACAATCTACGTGACTTAGTCTACAGAGTTAAATGTTAATGTCAACCAAAAACACCCTCACAAACACACAGAAGTAATGTTGAACAGAATACGTGGGCACACCATGGTCCAAACAAGTTGGCACATAAAATTAACCCTCACACTCCTTAAATGCATGCTTTATCCTGCTGCGGTTACTACGGCAAAGCACTTAGAAGCCGGGACATTATTTTTTTGTTGACCCATCCGCAGCCTGTCCCTTCCGCATCAGAACCTCCGTCCTCTGGTAGCAGGCACTCTTCATGTCTCCCTCATGCTGACCTGTTGGGCTTAAAACAGGACCAGCACACAGCAGGTGCTCAGAAGACACTTGTTGAGAGAGTCAGGGGACGAAGAGGCCAAGAGTGGTGAGTCCCGGGTGCTTTATAAAAAATTCTTAATATTTTGCAGTATTTTCTAAAATGTTTAAAATGGATTGTGTCTTACTTATATTACAAAAAAATAGAATAAATGATATAAATTTTTTAATGTCAATTTGTGAAAATTGTTGCGTTCCCTTTCCTACCAATATTTTTCAGCCTGGGACTGACAAAAGCATGTTTCTTTGCTGATCCCTTACGGGCCTTCTGATCTTGTGTCTGAATAGTGAGTCTCATTGTTGAAGGCAAAAAGATCTGTTGTTCTCATTGTTGAAGCAAAAGATCTGTTTCTTATGAACCCAAAATTGTGGCTTCTGTTCTCCCATCTAATCCTCATATCAAGCCTTGAGCAAGGCAGGCTGACCACACTTTGCAGATGGGGAAACTGAGCTGGGAGCGTTCCTGGAACAGGCCAAAGAGCCATGATCTACAGCCCAGCCACACCGCATGTGCCCAACCCAAAGCTGACAGGGGGATCCAGATGTCTGCTGGAACCAACGCTAAAGGGAGTCATTAGTCCTATTTTCTGCCCAAATCCCTTTTAGGGCTTTCTTTTCTTATTATGCCTGTGTGCTTGGGGAGTGAATGTAAGTAAGCATGTTTGTATGGGCTCTGTGGGCAGATGTCATGCATACACAATCTTGCATGTGGGTTCAGACATGTATATGCAGCATGTGGTTGTGTGTTCATGTGTGTATTGTGTGTGTGTTATGTGTGTTTATCTGTGGGTGTCTTCTCTAGTGTGTGTGTGTGTGTGTGTGTGTGTGTGTGTTTCATACTTAGGGGAAAACACAGAAGAAGAAAAAAAAAGTGATACCTGTTCCCAAGAAACTTGTAGTGTGATTAGTGAAGAGACCGAACACACAGGCATCTGGGCCTCTGAAAAGTCAGGTCATATGAGCCAGTGTGGCCTGGGCACAGGCCTTGGACCACACAGGCCACCCTTATCAGGCTCCATCACATATGAGCCGGGGATCCCATCCCACCAGCTGGACATGCACTTCCTCACCTCTGCTGTGTGGCAAACAGTGCAGCCTCCGGGGAGAACATCCTGAAATGCAGTGCCTGGCCCATGGGAAAGAGCCAGAAGGAACAAAAAAGTCGGCTTCAGACTTCGTTCTGGGGAAAGGAGATCGCTGTGAATAGGAGCAGTCGGGAAACCAAGGGGAACAAGCCAGGGTTCAGCTGGGTCCTGGAAAATTCACCGAAAGTGGGTATGGCTGGGGAAAGACATGAGAAGACACAGACTGAAAGGTCATCCTTCCATCAAACCAAGTCCCGTTGTTTCAATGCCAGGCAGAATGCAGCCCTCGGGCATGACATGGGGCATCCTGCAGTGCCGTGGGGAACCTGGTACCAGCAAGCCACAGAACCCATCTGCTCCTGGGGAGCGTGG
>NC_139030.1:4666666-4809777 GCF_964662115.1 Mustela nivalis | reverse complement strand
TCAAATAAATAAATAAAATCTTAAAAAAAAAAAAGATTTTATTTATTCATCTGAGAGAGAATGGGAGAGGGAGCACATGAGAGAGGGAAAGTCAGAGGGAGAAGTAGACTCCCCGCTGGACAAGGTGCCCGATGCAGCACTTGATCCCCAGACTCCAGGATCATGACCTGAGCTGAAAGGAATCGCCCAACCAATTAAGCCACCCAGGTGCCCCAGTGAATTATTTTTTTAAAGATTTGGGGCGCCTGGGTGGCTCAGTGGGTTAAGCCGCTGCCTTCGGCTCAGGTCATGATCTCAGGGTCCTGGGATCGAGTCCCGCGTCGGGCTCTCTGCTCAGCAGGGAGCCTGCTTCCTCCTCTCTCTCTCTCTGCCTGCCTCTCTGCCTACTTGTGATCTCTCTCTGTCAAATAAATAATAAATAAAATCTTAAAAAAAAAAAAGATTTATTTAGGGGCACCTGGGTGGTTCAGTCAGCTGGGCAACCTCCTCTGGTGTCCGTTCAGGTTGTGATTTTGTGAGCTGCAGAATCAAGCCTTGGGTCAAGCTGCACACTTAGCCAGAGTATGCTAGGGATTGTCTCTCCTCTCTCTCTGCACCACCCTCGCTCTCATGCTCATATTCACTCTCTCAAATAAATAAGTAAATCTTTTTTTAAAAAGTATTTACTTATTTGAGAGAGTATGCATGCAGGAAAGGGGCAAAGGGAGAAGCAGAGGAAAAGACTCCCAAGCCAACTCACCACCAAGCCTAGAGCCCATTACCAGGCTCAATTCCCTGACCCTAAGATCATAACCTCAGCCAAAACCACGACTTGGACACCCAACAAACTGAGCCATCCAGGCACCCCACTACCCAATGAATTTTTAAATTAAAACAGTAAGAAAAAGAAAACCAACACAAATATTTCCATTCAAAAGTCAAGTATATACTAATGACACAATAAAATACATTATCATTAATAAAACCTCCATACAGCCTTCTATGTCTGATTATAGGACAGAAACTAAATGGAATGGTATCTTCAAAATGCTGAGGGAAAAATAACTGCCAATTCTGATTTTCATGCACAACTAAAATAGCATTCAAGAACAAGAGCTAAAGATTTCTAACAAACAATTATAATTTACCACCAAAAGATCCTTCTTAAGGATATAGTTCAAGAAAAAAGAAAGTGATTCCAAGAGAACAAATGCTAGCAAAAACAAACCAAAAAAAACTAAAAACCTGGCAAATGTGGTAAACCTAAACAAATATTAATTGTATGAAACAAGATTAAAATGCTTAGTTCGAGGAACTGAAGAGGACAAGGTAGAATTACTGGGCGCCTGGGTAACTCAGTTAAGAGTCCAGACTCTTGGTTTTGGCTCAGGTCATGATCTCCGGGTCCTGAGCTCAAGACCCACTATGAGCTCTGTGTTAAGATTCTCTCTCCCCCCAAGGGGTACCTGGGTGGCTCAGTGGGTTAGAGCCTCTGCCTTCAGCTCAGGTCATGATCCCAGGGTTCTGCGATCAAGTCTCGCATCGGGCTCTCTGCTCAGTGGGGAGCCTGTTTCCCTTCCTCTCTCTCTGCCTGCCTCTCTGCCTACTTGTGATCTGTCTGTCAAATAAATAAATAAAAATTAAAAAAAAAAAAAGGTTCTCTCTCCCCCTCCCTGCCCACCACAACCACCCCATCCTGCCCATGTTGTCTTTCTTAAAAAAAACAAAAAAAACACGGTAGAATTATAACAGGGAAATAGGAAATACAACAAAGAGACTGATTAAAGTTATTCACCCATCACAGTAGTCTTTTTTGGAAATTTGCCCCTTGACCATCCCTGCCTCCAATAACCCACTGAATTACTGTGTCAGCAAACTAGCACAGTGTGGTCCCACAGCCCTCACTGAACTGATGGCCTAGAGGTAAGGAACTGACTCAAGCAGAAGCAGAGACAATCTCTAGAAATTACTAACAGACTACCAAAAGCAAACAGTAGGAATCAACAGGTACTGAGTTGTACTAATGAAGGGCTACATGTCTTATTGATGCTTTTTATATCTTCTGAAATGCTTCCTCCCTTTTTTCTACCTGTCCAAACCATCTTTTAGACTCAGTTTAAGCCTTCCCTATCGCCCTCACCTGGTCATCCTTCCCTCTATAAATGACAGAAGTAGAAAATAATTATCCTCTCTGCACTGACAGTATGCTAGGCATTTCTTCTTCTTCTTTTTTTTTTTTTTGTTTTAAAGTATGTTAGGCATTTCACATACATTACCACTTAACCTAAATACACTAGCATGACAGCACTTGCTATCACTCCACTCACCACGACAAAGAACCATCCTCCTTAAAGGATATTATTTCCTATTATAGCTTCCTAACTCGTCTCTGTGTGTACATGTGTCCCTGCAGCCAGACTACATACAACATGCTGAAATACAGGAACCATGTCTTCTACTTTATTCTTCTCACCATCCATCTCTCTTCCCTGTACTTCTCCCCTCCCCTTTCAAAATATACTCTTCCCTTCTCACTACTAATTACTACTTTAATAAAAGCTACTGTTATAGTAGCTTGCACTGTGCCTACACTCTGCTAAATGTTTTCAAACATTTTACTTAATCTTCAGAACATCCCACTTCAGAGAGATATTATCTCCCCACTTCAGAGAGATGGAAAAAGGCTTGGAGAATTTAAAGAACTTGCTCTCTTATAGCAGCATGAACCTAGATCTATAAAATATCACAGCCTTCACTGTAGTTCCCCACCCACCCCACAATCACCTGCTGTGGCAGTTTGTATATTATGCCAACCTGGTTAAGTTTAAACTACATTTCCCAGAATCCTCTTCCCATATGGCTCCAGGTTAGAGTTGGCCAGAGGAGGAAATTACTCTGAAGATCAGGGTTAGATAAACAGGTACAGAGTTGCCAGCAGATTTCACCATATGTTTGCTCTCCCCTGATCTGCATACAGCTCTTCCTGATTGCACCTTGTGACCAAACAGCACCCGCAGGTCCACCACCAAAAACCTGACTGGAAACCACAGAAGAGGTAGCTATACAGAGGCAACAGCTTTCCACAGACTTTCCACCAGCTCTACTATATGGTTCTACCCATCACCTGGCATACCAGACTCCTCAGATTTATCTACACTCTCACTTACCCATTGTACCACTGCTTAAGAAAGCTGATGACTGATTTTGATCTGCCAATTCCCCCTTAAAAACTCTGCTTTGAGTTTCTCCCACAACTGTGTAAGGTTTTACTCCTTTCACAAATCTCTTATTCCCTAATAATAGTTCTCCTTCCCTGACTGAACCCTAACTAATGCAAGCACTTGAACTGCCTCCCATTTAGATATTTTTAAGTAATATCTATACCCAACATGGGGCTCAAACTCACAACCCTAAGATCATGAATCACATGCTTGATGTAATGAGCACTATGTATTATGTAAGACTGATAAATCACTGAATTCTACCTTTGAAACTAATAATACACTATGTTAATTGACTGCATTTAAATTAAAAGAGTCACATGTTCTACCAACTGAGCCAATCAGCTGCCCCAAGCCTCCTCCCAATTCAATGACCAAGAAATCTCTGCAAACTTTCCTTCTGAAATCTTCCTGCATAACCAAATCTAGGTCACTTGGTCTTTTCACAGCTTCTAATCAAGCCTTTTTTTTTTTTTAAGATTTTATTTATTTGATAGAGACACAGGAAGAGAGGGAACACAAGCAGGGGGAGAGGAGGTAGGAGAAGCAGGCTTCCCACCAAGCAGGGAGCCCAAAGCGGAGCTCAATCCCAGGACCCTGGGATCATGACCCAAGCAGAAGGCAGATGCCTAAAGACTAAGCTGCCCAGGCACCAAAATTTGTATAGTTCTACACTGCCCATCCTTGCTTCCAAACAAGCTGAAGTGTCCCGGATTCTAAAGAAATCACAAGGCACATGAGTGGCCCAGTTAGTTAAGTGTCTGCCCTCAGCTCAGGTCATGATCCCAGGGTCCTGGGATTGAGCCCTGAGTCAAGACTCCCCCTTCAGCAGGGAGCCTGCTTCTCCCTTTCCCTCTGCACCCCCACCCCCATGCTCAAGGGCTCATGCTCTCTCACTCTCAAATCTTTTAAAAAAAGAAAAAGAAACCATATCTCCCTACTTGATCCTCCCATTTACAAAAAAAGCAAGATTTAAATGACAAAAAACACTAGAGTGGGTATCAGATTAACATATTAGTATCAATTTATTAACTAGGAACAAAATAAGCTAAGAACACTTAGGTACGTCTATGCTCTGGTCAGAGATGTGAAGATGGAGAAACAAAGAACAAGGATATGGAAGGATTCTGAGAAGAAAAATATTTGTTGATGTGTGGTTTGTCCCAAATGTTTTTTCCACTGGGAAGGAGGGAAGCTTCTTCTTCTTTTTTTTTTTTTTCTTTTCTGTAATCATTTTGGGCTTATCCCAATATATCCATAAATTATTTAAAAATTTCTAGTGGGCATTAAAGACTGAATGTACAATTTTTCCCATACTTTTCTGCCCCCTTTTCAAAAAGATCTTCCTTCCCTTTTCAGCTACAGTATTTCCAAAGTCCTGGTTTCCTATTCATAACATGAAAATAATTCAGTTCTTTGTTATTTTCTAGGCTACGCTGGATTTTATCACTAAACTGCCACAGATGATTCTGATTTCTATCACATTAGTTCTGAAGAGATTCATTCACTCTTTCAACAAGCATTTTACTGAAAACCTACTACACGTCAAGTCCAACGCAAGGTATCCAGCTATAACATAACTTTAAGAGATCTCATTCTGACAAATTAGTCACACTTAAAGAGAGCTCCTTATGCTCCAGATGCTGCCCTATAACAAATCATCCCTGGACAATTGTCATCTTAACAACCGCCTCAAGCAGAAGATCTTCAATCTCTTGATTCTCTATTTTCTATTATGTTACGGGTTTCACAGGCTAGTCAGGTCCTTAAGAAATCACCTAGGGCAACTTTTTCAAATTCAGAAATGTTGAAGCCCTCTGTCACAGTTTATTTCTAATTAATGTCAGATTTGACACTGAACTTGGGCTTTCCTATTCACCATCAGTGTTCAACAAACAGTATGGAATATAGTTTGTGGTACTCCCTTCAGGAAAACTCTAGCAAGAAATCCCTCTGGCGGGGCGCCTGGGTGGCTCAGTGGGTTAAGCCGCTGCCTTCGGCTCAGGTCATGATCTCAGGGTCCTGGAATCAAGTACCGCATCAGGCTCTCTGCTCAGCAGGGAGCCTGCTTCCTCCTCTCTCTCTGCCTGCCTCTGCCTACTTGTGATCTCTGACTGTCAAATAAATAAATAAAATCTTTAAAAAAAAAAATTAGAAAAAAAAAAAAAAAAAAAAAAGAAATCCCTCCGGCACGTCCCTGAGTAAACCTCTCAACAGTAAGGTAATATGCAACAATCCATGACTACAGGCAAACTCTGTAATACTAATTAATAAAACACATTACACGGTCTCAGAATGCATAACTAATCTACCCTTTCCCAAATCATGAGACAAGATTATATAAACAGGGAACAAGGTGGGTTTAGGGGTGAAGTTGTTAGAATGCAGCCATGTACTGCCTACAGACTAGATGGTTAACATCATACCATCTCTCAACGCAGATTTTTATCAACACTAAGGCTGGGCTACCTTCTACATCTTTTGTTTCCTTTTAGTTCTAAGCAACTCAGGAATTTTATATATAGTTTGATGTACCCGTCTTAATATATAAGATATATCATATCTTACAACAAAGGATCAAAGGATCTTATATCATATCTTATATCATGATATATTTATATATTAAGAAGGGTACATCAAACTATATATAAAATATATGTCATATTATACAACAAAATATTACTAATTTTAAAAAGGAGTCCACAGGCTATTTTAAAATGCCCAAATTGATTTAAAAATACATTAAAGCCATCACATGAATCATGATGTTAATCTCTCCTTAAATCAGAAACATTAGTCTCATTTCCTGCTGTATTAAAACAAAAAAAAAAACCAACAACAACAAAAAAAAACATTTTTTGTATTAAAACTCCAAAGGGGTGCATGGGTGGCTCAGTCAATTAAGCCTCTGACTTTTTTTTTTTTTTAAGATTTTATTTATTTATTTGATAGGCAGAGAGAGAGGGAAGAAGGGTCCCTGCTGAGCAGAGAGCCTGATGCGGGGCTCGATCCCAGGACCCTGAGACCATGACCCGAGCCAAAGGCAAAGGCTTAACCCACTGAGCCACCCAGGCGCCCAAAGCCTCTGACTCTTGATTTGAGCTCAGATCTTGATCTTAGGGTCATGAGTTCAAGCCCCACATGGGCCTCCATGCTGGTCATGGGGCCTACTTTTAATAAAAGGGAGCAGCACCTGAGTGGCTCAGTCAATTAAGCATCCCACTCTTGATTTTAGGCTTAGGTAGTGATCTCAGGTTCCAGGGATCAAGCCCCATGTCAGGCTCCATATTCAGCTCAGACTGCTTGAGATTCTCTCTCTTCCTCTGCCCCTCCACAACCCCTCCTGCACATGCTCTCTCTAAAATAAATTAATAAATCTTAAAAAAAAAAAAAAAACCCTCCACAAATACCATTAAAATGCAGCCAAGTCAGTCAAACTTAATTAATCACAAACTTACCAAATAATGATAATTAAGCACCTTCAGATCAAATCTAAAATAGAATATGATTTGAGAACATTTAGCAATTATTAAACAACAGCACAGAAGCAGTTATAAACTGACTTCATTTTAAGCTATAGATCTGTTCCCAAAAACTTATAAAATAACAAAATCAATTCATACTTTTTCCATCGGCTCCTGTTAATAACTCCCCAAAATAATTTTTTAACAGTTTTCCACAGCACTGCTTCTGTGGTAGAGCTGTTCACAAATACTTGATGTTCTCCTTCTGGGTATTTGGAAATATTGAACTTTTCCACCCTGTTCAATTCAGATACAGCCATGAAACTTCTGGCCAATACCATGTGAGTGGAAGTGGTGAATGTTTCTCCCAGGTAAAAGCTTTAAAAGCCAGAGTATGCTTTTCACACATTCTATTTTTCTTCTGTCCTGGTATGAGATTGTAATTTATAATTAAAAAAAAAAACATGTATCTGGTCTTTGTCCCCATTTCTGGCAAAGAGCTCAGAAAAACCAAGTCTTTTTTTTTTTTTTTGAAGTAAGGTCAACTTGCAATGTTACCTTAATTTCAGGTGACTAATACATTGATTCAACAGGTTGTACTTTATGATATACTCATCAGAGGTGTAGCTAGAATAATGTATCTGTCTTTTGTTGTTCATAACACCTATAAGCCACACCTCAGTTTATATTAATGAGATGACTTTTGAAAAGCTCCTAGTGATGGAAGCTGGTTGCCAAGAGGAACCATGTGATTAGAGGACTGGAACTTTGAGCTCCTTGCCGTGGCTTTCAGGGAGGGAAAGGGGGCAGAAGATTAAGGTCAACTACAAATGCCTAGGTAAGAAGCCTCTGTTAAAAAAACAAAGAGAATGGGATTTGGAGAAGTTCTGGGTTGGCAGACACTCAGAGATGTTGGAAGAGTGGCACTAGAAGAAAAGATGGAAGCTCTATGGCCTCCTTCTTTCCCCAAACATTGCCCTATACATCTCTTCCAACTGCTTGCTTCTGGGTTATACCCTTTTATAATAAACCAGCAATCTAGTATTTTCCAGAATTCTGTGAGTTGCTCTTGCAAATTTACTGAACCCAAAAAATCCCAAAGATGGAAACCTCTGATTTACAGCCCATTGGTCTGAAGCACAGGCAACTACCTAGCCTTGCCACTGGGTCTGAAGGGAGGGCAGTCTTAACCTGTAGAATCTGACAGTATCTTTGGCTGGTATTACAGAATTGTTAAAGGTGTGGAAACCCCTCCCACATACACATTTCTGGTTACAAGAGGTTCCAAGTATTGAGTGTGAAGAGGTTCAGAACAAGCCCCCTCCAAATATACCACTTTGGCATGTGGATTAGTTCGAACTGAAGTCAATCCAGGCCCCAAAGATTCAGGAAGAGCTTTTTACCTCCCCTTAACTGCCTAAAAGAATTTAGAAAGAGGGTCCAGTCTATCTAAACTATCACCAGAGATAACTGCAAAGAATATGGGGAGCCATGGTAATTGCAAGGGAACTAGCAGGACCTGGAGATCAAATTCCTCCCCTCTGGCCCACTGTCTGCACAAAGCATGGCAAAATGTTTACCAAACATCTGCTCTTACCATCTTCCCATAAACTGTTGTCTTCCTCCCCCACTTTGAAGTATCAGACCCCTACCCCTTCTCCTCTGCTCAGGACAGCATAAGCCTCAACTGCCTGACTACCTGTAGATTTCATATTCTCATGTGGCTCGCATACTCAATTCAGTTCATCAGTCTTATGGCAATTTACCAAAGAACCTAGAAGGATTAAAAAAAACAAAAAACAAAAAAACAAATTTCCTTCCCAGGAAGCACAATATAAAGGAAAAACACACTACAGTGTATTTTTCCTTTACCTATAGCAACCGTATATGTTCCAGATAATAGCTGCTAGCAAGTGAGGCCCCAAAATAAGGATTCACAGTCGGATTCAAAGTAAGGATTACACTACGGAGCAGAAGCAGTCCAACTGACCCTCAGTGAACACACACCATGAGCAAAAAGTAAATCTTTGGGGACGCCTGGGTGGCTCAGTGGGTTAAGCCTCTGCCTTCGGCTCGGGTTATGATCTCAGGGTCCTGGGATCGAGCCCCACATCAGGCTCTCTGCTTAGCAGAAAGCCTGCTTCCCCCTCTCTGCCTGCCTCTCTGCCTACTTGTGATCAGTCAAATAATAAATAAAATCTTTAAAATTAAAAAATTAAAAAAAAATAAATCTTGTTTTAAGCCCCTGATTTTGAGGGTTATTATTCATAGCCTATTCAGAATGATAATCTAAAACTTAATTTAAAAACTAGACTGAAAATTCTTCATTTCATTCTATTTCTCAATTCTCTGACCAAGTACATTAAACTCTTTCAAATTACTTCTCCTAGATACTAGAAATATTAACATACTCCCTATACCATTTGCTTAAAATGGACCGGTTCATACTCATTTCACTGAAAATTGCACTTGATACAAAGAAATCATTCAGATTTACCCAAATATTTATCAGAAATCTCTGATTTAACAATTATAAAGAATGAGAGGTTAAGGGGCACCTGGGTGGCTCAGTGGGTTAAAGCCTCTGCCTTCAGCTCAGGTCATGATCCCAGGGTCCTGGGATCGAGCCCCATATCGGGCTCTCTGCTCGGCAGGGAGCCTGCTTCCCCCTCTCTCTCTGCCTGCCTCTCTGCCTACTTGTGATCTCTGTCTGTCAAATAAATACATAAAATCTTAAAAAAAAAAAAAAAAGATGAGAGGTTAAGTACAGTATCTGTAGTTGAGTGTATTTTCCAAAAATTATGTTGGCCCTACCCCCAGAAAATTGCAGTGAAGCTACTTCCAAGGAGAATGCTTCATGTAAATAATGTGGAGGCTGAGAAAGGCTAAGGAACCCTTGCTCTAACTAGAAGAGCAAAGCAAAATCCCCAACTATGAACAAGATTCTTAACACCTCTAAGCCTCAATTTCTTTGCCTGTAAAAATCAGAATATGATCTACCATGGCTACTGTAAAATTAATGTGTGTAAGGCTTCTGACATGTAACAGACATTCAAATGCTACTTCTTCCTCTCAAGATACAGTCTGAAATTTGTAGAAAATTGTGTGATATCCTCAATGCCAGAAGACATGCCTTTATGAAACATAAACAAAAAATAAAGCAAAGACCAGGCTGAGAACCAAAACAAGGATGTGAGTGGGGGGGAAATGGGAAAGACCAAGGATTACCAAGATAATAGAAATTCAACTACAGAAATACTCATTAGATGAAAAATATTTTTTAGTACACACTGGAGGGCAAAAGAGCAGAACTGTGAATGTGGTTATACAACCACACTGTGTCAAATACAAGCAGCTCTCCTAGAATGCTAAGTAAAATAATAGAGATGAAAATACTGAGAAATTATGACAAACGTGAAGGATGGAGAATGGAAACCTGAAAACTATATACATTGCCAAAGAACCATAATACAAAGAAAAAACAAAGACATAGATTAGGGGGAGGAAAAAAGTGGGAAGAACGGAGATAAACAATGACTATTAGCTTTCAATCTACATTCTTATTCACTTAAATATCTGTATAATACATACATCCATGAACTCAGAAATAGAAGGCAATGAACCAATATTTTCTTATCCAACCTCCTTAACAAACCAACTTGGCAAATTAACCAACACTCTCTACCTCTCTATAATGTCTTCTGATAAAATATTGGAACATTCAATATTAATTAAGCTTATTTTTTATCAAACCAGTACATTTCTGCACTCATCAACATACCAAGAATCAAATATGTTTATGTATTTTTTATAATTATACAGTTTAGATATTATATAAACCAATGAAATTGTGACTGTGAAGACAGTTTTTGTTTCCATGAAAATGAAGTGGAGTGTTTAGAAAAACTCAAAGGCTAGTTTCAAAAAAACTATTGTTAAAGTGAGAATAGGTGAATAAACTGTAAAAGACTAAAAGGAATAATCATACAATTCTAGATGGATCACATAACTCAGACTTCATTACATATCCATGTTTTTTTAAATAAAATATTTAAAGTAAAAATGTGTCATTTTTAATTCCCCTTATATTTTTAAAAAATTAAACTAACCATCACCATTCCTAATCACATAAAAAAAATGATTTCTACATACATTAAAACAGACATAACCTAAGTGAGCTATGGGAGATTTTTTGGAACACTTTTTATATGCAAGGCCCTATACTAAACATATTATCTCATTTAAACCTCATGACAAATCTATAAGTACCATTATCTCTATCTTACACATAAATGAGGCATAGAAAGGATAAACAGCAGAGCTTACATTCAGATCTTACTCCCAAGTACAAACTCTTTACTGATTACTAATTTTTTCATATGTTTTCTATATTTAATTTTTTTCAATAAACATTATAATCACCATCAGTCATCTGTAGAGTTTACTAATGTTAACTCATTTCAAGTACTGTCTCCTCTTCAAGGTCTTCTAAAATGCTCTCCCATCCTGGTACATAGCAGGCACTCCATGAATGGTAATGGCAGTACTCTGGCGAGCAAATCTAATTTTCTGGTTGCCCTAATAAAGCAGAGAGGCAACAAGGTGCAATTGTTAAGAGCACAGATTGTGGAGCTAGGCTGCCTGCATTCAAGCTCCACCTCCACCAAGCACAAGAAGTGTGAACATGGGCCAGTTACTTACTATCTCTGTGCTTCAATTCCCTAATCTGTAATAGGAGTATAATAACAGTAACTAATTCACTGGGTTGTTAATGGGGAATAAGTGACTATTTTAAATCAGTGCCTAGAAGGTAGAAAGTGCTTATATTTGCTAAATAAACAATACCACAAAGGAGAACAAAGAAAACAACCAACAAATTAAGAAGAAACCTTTTGTAAATGATCAGTGATTAGGTAAGCACCACCTTCCAAGAATCTTAGGACACTATGAAAAGAGGTCCCTTCTGCCTGTCAATTCTGTATTTATTCAATAAACATTTGGCTCCAGTCATCTAGGTGCACCAAAATCAACAAAACACTGCCTCTGTCCTAGAGCTAACTTCCTAGTAGAGGACAAGGAAATAATTATAGAACAATGTGGCGAGTACCATGGTAGAGGCAGGTGCAGTGTGCCTGAGGAGCATTTAGAGGTAGTGGTGATGAGGAAACCTAATTTGGTAATTACCAAAGAATGCTGATAAAATCATATCAACCTATTTTTTAATTAGTAATTATTGATTAAAGTCCACACAAATCACTAACTGTACAAATGGGAAAAATTACCTTTAAAAAAAAACCTCCCAAAGTTTATAAACCACATAATGCTTATAAAATTAATGGTACTATGAATCTCAAACAAAACACTCTTCAGCACTTAGAAGAAAGGCAGTGTGCAAGTCAGAGAAAAGATTCCAAAGATTCTACCTTATCCTGGCAATTGGGAAGACAAAGCGTAACCAAAAAATTAAACAACAATCTAAGAGTTAAGTAACAATAAACTGACAACAATACAAAATACAAAGCCAATCCATGATTAGTATCATAAAAAATACAGTCAACCAATATTCCCAATAAATATTGGGAAAAAGGCAAAAAACAAAAAAACTATACAGACGCATTTCTTATAAATATAAGTACGTGTACAGATAGAAAGCTATACCTCACACAACACTAGAGAATAAGGGGAAAGATTCTTCATTTCTATATATACAGTTCATCCTGACTTACAAAAAGGTGTGAAAAAACTTCATGTAAACTGTTTAATGAATTAAATCATATTTTTAAAAGAGATTATTTATTTTAGAGAGAGAGATGAGAGCACTTGTGCCTGCAAGCACCCATCAGCTGTGGGGGAGGGGAAAGGAAGAGGCAGAGGGGGAGAGATGAGACTCCCAAGCAGACAACCAGAGAGGAAATCAAGAGTTGGGACATCTAACCAACTGAGCCACACAGGTGCCCCTAAATCATATTTTTAATAAAAGAATGTGTAACTTAAGTAAATCCTATTACAAAACTTCTCTAAAGCAGTAACGTAAAAAAAAAAATTTTTAAACCAATAACCTATTAAATGTCAGTTAATTAGTTGGGAAATAAATTCAATTTTATATTACATATATTTGATTTATTTCTACCTGGCTTAATTAAAATGAGGTTCACCTCTAAATGTAGCCAACATACATCAGAAATCATAGTATTCATAAAATATATAACTCACAGGAATGTAATATACAGCATAGAGAATATAACCAATAAAATTATAATAACTTTGTAAAGTGACAAATGGTATCTATAGTTATTGTGGAGATCATTCTGTAATGTAAAAAATATTAAATAACTATGATATATACCTAAAACTAATAGGATACTGTGTATAAATTATATTTCAATAAAAATCAATTCATAAATGTTTACTAACTTGGTCATTACAGAGTGAGAACACTGAGTGAAGTCAAAAAAATTTTAATTCTTAAACTTCATAGTGGTGGAATTACCATTAGAATGCAGATATTCTCACTCTCAATCCAGTGCTCCTTGCATTAAACCAGAAAATTCAGAGTTTTCTCAAAATGTTTTTAGTAAATCCATTCTTCCTTTACTATATATCTAGTTATTTTTGTCTGTCAACAAATATTGGCTAAGAAAAACTTAAACACACTCCTTCAGTGAGAGTCCAGGAAAAGAGAGGCATTGAGTTTTTCCCATTTTTCAGAAGCCAGGTTTGGTTTTTTTAAATTCATAACAGGCGATACCTTGAATTCACAACTAAAAATGTTAATTTATAAATTTTAATGATTAAAAATTTTAAAACCCCCCAAATCAGAATCTGATTAATATAGTTGTATAGGATATTTTATAATTCCTGTGATTTTTGTTTCTATATATATATACCAACAAAAGAGTAACACTGAAATTCAAAAGTTAGCCTAACAAGAGTCAGCAATATATGCTACAACTGTTCAGTGACAGATTATTGGAGAACAGCTAGCACTACAGTGCTAATTTATCATGCCACAGATTGCTAACTGCAGTGGGGAAAATAAACCTTACCTTAACCCCCATAACCAAGTGATCAAACTCAGCATCACAAATAATGGGACTTGACAGTATATCACCTGATGGGAAGCAATGTGAACTACACAGTATCACTTAAGGGTTATTCTTGCCCAAAATATTTAATTTGAAATTAATCAAGCCTTTAAAGCTAGCTTACAGTTAACTAATTCAGGGGAACAGAGGAACACACTAAATGATACTATGGGGGGGGTGGTACGGAATCAGACAAATAGAAAATGTTACTCATTTTATAAGACCACTGGTTTGATCTTAAAAAAAAGAAAAGAAAAAGCAACTTCATTTTAAAAGGCGGAGGTGAAACTGTTCTAGATTCAAAGAGATCAAAGAGATTTAACCACCAAATGCAGTGAATAAATCTTGTATCTTGGTCTGGTGTGACTGGGTATGAAAAAACCATAAATGACCAAACAGTATACATAGAGAGATTTAAATATGAGATTTAAGTATGAATGTTAGGTTACATTAAGAAACTATGGGGAGTTGGGAAAAGGGGGTGTGGGGTTATGGACATTGGGGAGGGTATGTGCTTTGGTGAGTGCTGTGGTGTGTAAACCTGGCGATTCACAGACCTGTACCCCTGGGGATAAAAATACATGTTTATAAAAAAAAATTTTTTTAATAAATAAATTATTTTAAAAAAACTATCAACTAATTACTGATCAGAAAATATGAACTAAAAAAATTAACAATAATGGTATTTTGACTAAGTTAGGAAATGTCCACCTTTGGAAATGTATGCTGACATATTTAGGGATAAAGTGTCATAATGTTCACAGCTTAGTTTCAAATGGCTGAACCAAAAATAATACACACATATTTACAGATAAAGCAAATACAAGATGTCAATACTGAATCTAGAGGATCATGGTACGGATGTTCACTCTATTAGCAGTATGTTTGAAATTATATATGCTTGATATTATTTCATATTAAAAAAAAAGTTGGAGGAGGGTACTGAGGAGGTCAGAGAACTCCAATTCTACAAAGGAAAAAAAGATGAACCCAAAACCAAAGCTGTCAGAACCTTAACGTGGCTTCATTTTAACACAGCATCTATTAAGCACAGTGGTAAACTTACCACTCTGGTAGCAGCAAGGTGAACTAAAAATGAAAAAACCATTAATAGACTCAGTCCCTAATGTAATCCAATTTTTAAAAATAAGCCTTTAACAGTTACTTTTCTCAAAAGAGACACATGGAAATCACGCCAAGATAACCATTCTATAATGGAATCACACTCAATATAAATCAACAGGACTCAAAATAGTTCACATTTTAACCAAACAAATCAACCTATGAACTAACCACTTGTCAACTCTATAATTTAACCTTTTCTTCACAGACAACACAAAAATATTCAACTACAAATTTTCTTAAACCTGATAATATACTGCAGAAAATCAGAGTACTGTAATTGGATACATTCCTTAAACATTTCTAACTATACATTAAGCCTCCGCTATTCAAATAATCCGCTATTTTCTTCTATAAAAAGAAATATCCTTTTTCCTAACTATAATCAAAGAAATAATACGAGCTAATGTTAAAATGACAATTTTTGGTTTATAAGCACTTATCAGTCACCACACACCAATGAAAGGGGAAAAAAAATCACACCATTACAAGATAACTTTCTATGATATTCTAAACACTAATTTTGACAACTCAGAAATATTGCATAAGACTGCACCAATTACTAAGTATGTTCAGCCATTGCCACACAAGTCAGCAACAAGTTTTGCAATAAGGAAATCTCAAGCTAATAACCTAACTGCGAGTTCCCTGTATTTGTCAAGAACAAACTGCACAAGTAAAGTTAACTTTTCAGGAAATATGCATTTTACCAATTATATTTCTTTTTTGTTTCATCCTTTTTTAATTTTATTACATTTCTTCTTTTAATAAAAGTTAATTTCTTTTTTCTGTTATTTTTTTTTTCTTACTGCAAACGGGTAAAGGTGCCCAGCGCCACCCTTTAAAAGTAATTTTTTAAAAGAAAAAAAAAAAAAAGCCAAGAAAATGATTTGGCTAAGCTGCAGCAAAACACACTGAACAGCCTAAGTACAAGAAAATTACATCTACCTACGTTTAGAATTTACTCCCAGGAACAAACTCTCCAACTATTCTCATTTTCCTCACGTAATTTTTTTCAAGACTCAAAAATACAGTCCTACAGAAAATACATATATGGGAAACAGGGCTTCCCGAATTACCAGGTGCATGACCTTGGGCAAATTCCCTAATCTCTCCGAGACTCAATTTTTCATCTGTAAAATGGGGAGACACGTACCGACCTCATTGTGCTGAAAAGACAAAGTCAGACAAAGCAAGACAACTGCCGGCCAAATGGTAAATCCTAAGGCTTGAAGAATCACCACCCCCCCCTTCCCAATCAGTAGATTATCACAATGTGACAGTGCAAAGACAAGCACTTTTTCGCTTACTGCATATAACACTTCTCCCGGGGCAGCTGCAATCTTCCTTCTAAAATCCATGCAAAGTACGTGTCTGACAGCTACACAGCCCAGCAGTCTACTGCGCTCAGACTTGAGGCTCAGGACAAGATGCGGGGACCCCCGAAATCTCTCCACCCGGAGGACAACCACCTGGCGAAACCCCCGCCTGGGGAGCTGCGCACAGGCCCGCCGCGGCCCCCGCCCCACACAAACACAGGCACGTACCGGCCGTTCCGCGGGGACGTAGGGAGCCGCAGGCCCGAGGAGGGGCAGCTGCTGCCTCCGAGCCCGCCCCTCCGCCCCCGCGCGGCCTGTCACCGCGCCCCCCTGTCGGGGGAGGCCGCGGGCCCCCGGGGGCCGGAGGGGCGCGCGAGGAGTCTGGCGCGGGCCGGATCCCTCCTTCACATGGAGCCCGCGCCGGGCGGGGTGGAGTGCGCGTGGACGGTCGCTGCCGACCGGGGCCTCTCGGCTCCCCTCGGCTCCCCTCGGTACTTCTAGACGCCGCGGCCCCGAGGCCCGCGCGAAGCTGAGCAGGAAAGGAGGAAGCCGTGGGCCGGGCGCCGCCAGAGGCCGGAGAAGGGGCAAGAGCGGCGACTCCGCGGTTGGAGGTGCCGGGCCTGCCGGTCGTCGTCCTCGCCCTCGTAGCCGCCGCACGCCGCACGACCCCTGAACACCGCACCCAGCGGCCGCACCACTTTCGTCAGGCGCCGCCGCTGAGGGCAGCGGGCCGCCACTACACACGGACCCGTGACGTCGGGCGTAGCGCGGCGCACGTCACGGCCGGCTCGCCTGTGCGCGCGCAGCCCTCCGCCCGCCGGGAGCGGAACCCGCCACGGGCGCGCGCGCCCAGCCTGCAACGCCGCACGCAGGCCGAGAGGACCGTGCCCGCGCCTGCGCAGTGGCCGGCTGCGCCCACACAAGCTCTGCTTCCCCCGGCGTTGGGCAGTGCGGGGATTCCCAGCCCGGGTCAGCCCCGGCGCGAGCCCCGCCCCTATCTCCCAGCCGCGGCTCGGGTCCCAGTGCGTCCGGCACACGCACGCGCGCCTATAACCCCCACCTTCTGCGGGAGTCCTCGGCGCCCGAGACTTCCAAGCAAACCCAGGGGAGCGTCTCCTGCTTGGGCTTTGAGCCCGGCGCGGAGCAGCAGAGCAATGAAAGACTGAGAGCGACTCTGAGTCCGTAGCATGTTGTTTGCAGGCAACAAGCCTGTTGATTTTCGGACTTAATTGCAGATTTTTTTTTCTTTTAAGTTTTTATTTATTTATTTGACAGAGAGTGAGATCACAAGTAGGCAGAGAGGCCGGCAGAGAGAGAGGAGGAAGCAGGCTCCCTGCTGAGCAGAGAGCCCGATGCGGGGCTCGATCCCAGGAACCTGGGATCATGACCCGAGCCGATTCCAGAGGCTTAACACACTGAGCCACCCAGGCACCCCCAGAATTTTTTACTGAAGGACTTTAGAAATTATTGTCAGCTTGTCAACTAACAGTAAACCACGCCCCCCCACACACAAGGTTCAGCCTTCTAAGTTTTACAGCTGTTCTCTGTTTAGTTCCTATCACCATTCGAGGTCAGTCCAGCAAGTACTACTTTCCCAGTTTAACACATGTGGAAACAGCTCAGAGATGAGTTGACACCCCACCCCTCGAGCTAATAGCATAATCTGAAACCTGAATCTCTTTTCACTAATTCCTTCCTTCACTCTCCATCGCCCTCAGGATAAAACACAATTCAGTCGTGTTGGCGTTGGAGGCCCACCGCGAAGTGACCTGTATTGTTTTTAGCCCACGCTACTCTGACCCAGAAAACATCTTTTCCGCCCCATCTATTCTTTCCTCAAGTACCCCCCTTACAACTTCCTGTACCATTTTTTCCCTCGCTCAGCGTCTACTTGGTTTCTCCGTACATTATGGATCTCACCCCTTCCTGTGTATTCCAGACCACATTTTTATTCCAGCAACTGAATTGTGAGAGATGGGAGCCACACCTGCCAGGCCTGGAGGTGAGCAACTGCTCCAACTCAGGGAGTCCTAGCTCCTCAAGGGAGCTGGCATCCGTGGGGCAGGAACTGAGGGAGAGAGTGTTGTGTAATAACAAAATATTTGGGTCCCCTTCCTCAAATTCTCATTACAGACCCTTTCACAGAGATGTAAAAGGCACAGGAGCGAAGTTGTTATTTGACAAGTGTTTGTAAGAGAGAGAGCCTCAAAACAACCTAAATGACTATCAGCCTGAGCTGATAATGGTTCATCTGCTCTGCAGAGAATTAGGCAGCCAACACAAAGAAGGGCCAATACCAAAGGACCTCAGAAATACAGAGCTCAACAGAAAGTCAATTTGCCCCCATTTGTTTAGAAAGTAGGGGAATTTAAAGCTTCAGTACACATAAAGTCAAGGTTTTTAAGTGTTTTGATTCTAACATTCTAAGCCTGGTATGCCACAGAAAGGAGTTCTTAGTAGTTCATAACTCCCTAGATCAGAGTTTGCATGGCATCATGGCTGTGTTCTCTGTTCGGTATCATCAGGACCTCAGCTGGGCTGGTTCTTATCTGGGCGTTCTGGGGAAGATCTGCTTCCATCCTCATTCTTGTTGTTGGCAGAATTCATTTCCTTGTGGTTGTAGAGTTGAGGTCCCTATTTCTTTGCCTATTTCTTTGTTCTTAGTATTTTTGAGGTCAAGATTTAAATCCTGTATTGTTTTCCACAGTTCCTGGCCTGACTGCATAGCAAACACTCAAAAATACCTGCTTACTAAGTAATGTAGAGATGAATTTTTCCTCATACTTCTGCTTACTTCTTCCCTCACCAACTTACCTGGAGACTTCATTCACATCTGGTTCCTCAGAAAAGCCCTACATGAATATTAACATTTTTTTTTCTCCATTCTCTTTTTACATTGGTGACTTTTTCTCTTGCTAAGACATTATATCTCCTGCATCTTTGGCGATTTTAGTAAATATGATTACAAATTTGTGATCTTAGGATTTTTTTTTCTTGATGAAACTTCATTTAACCAGTATTTTTTTTTTTTTTTTTTTTTTTGCTTTCCTGCTCTGTGCCAGAGATTGCAATGATGAAGTGATAGGTTCCAACATTTCTCAGGAACTCTGGAATCTTGTGAGAAGGGAAGATTGCTAAGTGGATTATTATAATAATGACTTGCCCCGTAGCAGGGCTGTGTGTGTGTGTAAGGTGCCCCAGCAGCAGAGAAGTCACAGGTGCGCCGAGCAGTGAGGGAAGACTTCAGAGGAGAGGCATGGTATGTGAGTTTTCTATTCCTGCATAACCAACGGCAACAGACTTAGTGGCTTAAAACAACACCTATTTAGTAGTTCATAACTCCCTAGATCAGAGTTTGCATGGCATCATGGCTGTGTTCTCTGTTCGGTATCATCAGGACCTCAGCTGGGCTGGTTCTTATCTGGGCGTTCTGGGGAAGATCTGCTTCCATCCTCATTCTTGTTGTTGGCAGAATTCATTTCCTTGTGGTTGTAGAGTTCAGGTCCCTATTTCTTTGCTGGCAATCAGCCAAGTCCTGCTGTCAACTTCTAGAGGGCCCCCCCCACCCCGCCTCTGGCATTCTTTGCCATGTGACCCCGCCCTTTGTTCTCAAAGCCAGCAACAGAGAATTTCTTGAAAATCAAATTTCCCTCACATGCTGAATCTCTGCCTGACTTCCTTTTTTGTTGCCAGTCAGAGAAAACTCTCTGCTTTTTAAAAGTTCATATGATTAAATCAGCCCCTCCCAGATAACCCGTTCTTAAATCAGTTGTGTTGGGGTTCCTGGGTGGTGCAGTCAGTTGGGCATCCAACCATTGGTTTTAGCTCAGTCATGAGACTGAGAGCTGTGTGAGGCTCCACGCAGAGTGCAGAGTCTACTTGGGACTCTCTCTTCCTCAGCCCCTCACCCCCTCTCTAAAATAAACAAATCTTTTTTTAAAATCTACTATGTCATACCACATAATCTAATCATAAAAGTATAGTTCATTATATTCACAGTACCAAGGGCTATGCAGGCCATCTTTACCAGTGGGATCTTCAGGGACATATGAGAGTCCTGCCCATCACACATGGTGAGCTGAAACTTAAATTCAGGAAGTTATTTGCTGGGAGAAATAAGGATGGAAGAATGGGCATTCCAGGCAGAAGAACTCAAGTGTACACAAGCTTGGAAGTGTAAGAGAATAACCCTGTCCTGGGAAGGGTAGGAGTCGCTGGCCTTGGGATATTGGGAGAAATGTAGCCAGGGGGTAAATCCAGAGAAGAGAGCAACCAGATGAGGAAGGAAGGGTGTTTAAGCAGGCTAAAGATCTTGAGTAAGGAGATAAAGATCTAAACCACAGCAGTAGCTGAGGAAGTGATCTGAGGACTATCAGTTGGGATGCATTCAGCTGCAAGGATCAAAACACCTAGCCCAAAACAGCTTGAAGAGCGAAGATTCTTTTCTTATATAGCGAAAACCCAATAGAGGGGCCCAAGTTGGTTAGGCCATGAATTGTCATCTCTGCTGTCAGAAGGTGACTTCCTCACCTCCAAATAGCTTGGCATCCTACACAGGAAAGGGGAAGGATTCATATATTAATTCTCACTCTCTGTTTCTCTCTTTCTCATAATCTTTTAATTTTTTAGAACAGATTTATATTTACAGAGAAATTGAGCAGATGGTACGGAGAGTCCCCATATACCCCACATCCAGTTTCAATTGTTAATATCTGAAACATTTGTCAAATTAGGGAGCCAATATTAATAAATTGTAATTAACTGAAATCCACACTTCATTCAGATTTCTATAGTTTTTATCTAATGTCCTTTTTCTGTGTCTGAATGCCATCTAGTATCCCACTTTATATTCTGTCCTCCTGTTGACGTAGGCGCCTCTTGACTATGATGTCCCTTGTTTTTGATGACCTTAACAGTTCTGAGAAGCACTGGTCAGGTATTTTGTAAACTTTTCCTCCACTGTGATGTGTCTTATGTTTTTCTCATACTTAACCTAGGGTTATGAATTTGAGGACTATCACAGAGGTAGCATGCCTTTCTTATCACAACCTATCAGCGGTCACATCATCAGCATGACTTACGGCTGTTGAGGTTGACCTTGGTTGCCAGTTTGAATCCTCACTTGTCAGATTTCTCACACTCTTTTCTCCCCCCCCCCCCCCCCCGCTTTCCATATTGTGCTCTTTGAAAGGAAGTCACAGTGCTCCCACCTAAGGAGTGGGGAGTTGTGTTTCACTTGCTAAGGGTGCAGAGTATCTATATAAATTCCTTGGAATTCTCCATAGAAAATGTGTATCTTCTCTCAGTTATTATTTATGCAATCATTTATTTATATTAATATGGACTTATAGATATTTATTTTATACCTTGGGCTGTAATCCAATATAATATATTTACTTTGTTGCTCAAATTGTTCCAGATTTGTCCATTTGGAGTTCTTTCCATTGGTTCCTGTGACCCTTTGACATTCCCCCACCATTGTGGGATTTTCTTTGTTTTTCCTACTTTTTGAGTACTTCCTTACTTTCTGGCATTACCAAATGTGCCAGACTCATCTTGAATATTTCTACCACAGTCCTAGAATCAGCCATTCTCCATGGAATCCTGTTTTCTCTTATTAGAGAATAACACTGGAAACCAAAATCTGTGATGTAATGAGCACTGGGTAATATATAAGTCTGGTGAATCACTAAATTCTACCTCTGAAACTAATAATACATTATATGTTAATTGAATTTAAATAAAAACAAAACAAAAATCTGAGGCTAAGTGTGCTTGTGATTCTCTTCACTAAGAGCAATCTCACATCTGCCATCCAGCAGACTGCCCCTTTTGTTCTTGCTAAAAATCTGCTAATGGTGCCCCTGAGTTCATTCTGCCTTTTCCATAAAAATCAAATTTTGGCTGAGCAATAGACCTTCTATAATAAACAGCCTCCCTTGTACCTAAATGTGGTCCTGTGACTAGGTACTAGCAAAAGGGAAATCAATGAAGTGTTCATCCAAGAACCTTCTTGAGAGACCCTTCCCCAAGAGACAACTGCTTTGCCTTCTCTGTCTTCATCCCTTTCTCCATCCTGGAATACCTTCTAGGCTGTCTTGGAGAATGAGGACAAGGGGCCACACAGAAGTGGTAGAAACACAACCCCCATCCCAGTCTGTACCACAGGGCTCTGTACTTTCACATAAGGAGGGAGTTAGTGTCTGTCACTTGTAGCTGAACTTCCTCCTGAAAGCATTTCATTGACTGGCGCTGGGCCAGCTCCTTTCCTGTGTCTGCAAAGGAGTCAGCACTACCATGATGGGTTCAGCCTACATGAGGAGTGCCCAGGGCTGAGCACACTGCCAGGCCACATCTGACCACAAGCCCAAGCTAGAGGTTACAAGAGCTGAGGGATAGATGACTGTTGCCTGGCAGCCAATCGTGTCTCCCTGGGAAGCACATGGAGAGCCGTGACTTGGGGAGCTAGAACAGGACACTGTAGGTATACCATGTGCTGTATAAATGATCCATGACAAGTCTATTATTTATTTTTATTTATTTTTTATTATTGTCATCATCATCCCCAAGGCAGTTGGGGTGGACACTCACTTTTTTTTGTCAAAAAGCAAAACATTAGTAAGGTAAAGCTCCTGACAAAAATCCACAGTACTTCCGGAAGCCAAGAAAAATCATTTCTGGGATTTCTGCTGTTTGGGATCGCCCAAGCAACTTTCTGAGTGTGGAAAGAGGCCATATGACAAGATTTCCCCCAGAGGTTTGTCTTGAATTTTCCGTGATTTTGGTTATCTCTAATTCTTTCCTTTATCAGTTGCTATTACCTATATCTCTTTAAAATTGTGTATTGTGTATTTTACATTATGTTACACATATTGATGGAAAATGTGGGACACACAAGGAAGAAAACCCTCTCATTCCATCTATATCTATTCCCATTCAGTCTTTTCTCCCTGCAAAGATCTTTGTTGTGATGGTATTTTTTGCTTTTATACATTTTTAGGTAGTGTTAGGCAGTTGCAATCCTATAATGCAATTTTAGATCCTACTTTTTTTCGTTTATGCAACCTAAGTAGTTTTACTTTCTTTCTGCTATAATTACAAATTTGATAGCTGGTATGTATACTTTAATTTTAACTTTTATTCTAATTTCTTTTTAATGAAAGATGTTCATATAATGAATAAAGAGCTAAGGACAGCCTCTTGGCTGCCAGGGAACATAATAGAGATTTTTTTTTTTTGCCCTTGGTATTTACAACAAAATGACAGATCACGTGAGACACCGATGCTAAGTGAAATTTGAGAAGTGAAACTCATCCTAGAGATGACTGTCCCTTTCACATTCCTTTAGCCCTCATCATGGTGTTAGATAGGACATGATACAGTGGAAAAGGAAATTACGGACTGTTACTGGGGGAGAACTTTCTGTTTTGGAAAAGGTCCTAGAGATGTTTAAATCACATGGGTTATCTGAGCTAACACATTCTAAGACTTTATAGTAAATTAGGGTTTTTGAGAAGTTGGCCGTTTGCTTGGGGCCTCCCGGTGGCCTCCACCGCTGCAGCACCCCCTAATGGCCCATTGTTGCCTCCAATCTCTGTGTCTCAATAGCAGAATGAGGAATATGTTTCTTCCCTTTCTCTTGTTCATATTGTCTGGTTCTCTTCCTGTTCCTCTTATTTCCTTCTCTCTCTGCTTCTTCCCCACTCTCTTCACCATGTTTTATTGGTATTTCTCACAAACATCCCAAGAGAACGTCATGGGAATGATTATCCTCATTTGCACATTCTCATTTCATATGTATATTCCTATTCATATTCTCTTTTGCATAGGAAAATGTGGCAGAGAAAAGCAGGGTTGCTGTTACCAGGCTGCTGGGCCACCTAATGGAGCAGCCCTGAAAGGAGTCCAGCATCCAGCCCTCCCCAGCGCCTGGTGTCTCGGGGTTCCTCCCTAATGCCAGGTCCCAGAGCCCCTCCCTGATTGCCTAATACCACAGGGTACCACGCCCTGTCTTGCCTTCAGCTGCCCCTCCCAGTACCTGGGGCTCTGCCCTCCAGGTTCAGACTGGTCCCTGGTGAAACCACTGGCTTCCTTCCCTCCAGGGACCCCCAGGCTCCCTTTCAGAGCCAGGTACGCCATCAGCCATCATGGGTGTTGATACCAATAGACATCAGTGAAGAATTAGTCATCTCCATCCCTCTGGCTCAAGACGCGCCTCAACCCAGCATGGTGCAGCTCCTTTCACAGCTGGTTCCTGCAAATCTACTCAAAGGGATGACATTCTTTCTTCATCTGAAGGTCTGGTTCTTCATCAGAGGCCAGCCTGTCTGGAGCTGCACTGGAGAAGGCTCAGTGTCCTGAGAGACGGCAGTGCCACTGACCCCTTGGCCCCTCCAGACTGCTGTGGTTGCTCAGACCTGTTTCAGAGAGTGGGGTTCCCTGTGCCCTCAAACACTGGCTGCCCTACTGTGGCCAAGCCTGGTGGCTCTGGCCAGGCTCAGCCACGAACACTGGAGTTGGCCAGAACTGGTGCCTGACCCTCTTGGTCGGGCTCACTGAACAGAAGACAGGATTGTGTTGGACACCAGTGGGGCAAGGCATGTGAAAGCCACTGGATACAGAAAGCCTGCCCCCATTGCTGTCTGTGAGAGGCCCAGCGCCACACCTGCCCCAGTAGACTGTAGAGCCAGCAGCCCCTTGAGAATGGAGGGTGCCCACACACACCAGAAGGCAGTTACTTTCAGGGAGACCGACTCTGAGATGGTGGCCCCATATTATGAGTCATCACCTCTAATTTTGGAGTTCATTATGATCAGACTCTCATGAGCCAGCTGCTCCATCAGCCTTGAGCATAGCAGAGGGGCCATGCCCAGAGAACTTGGGTAGTTTTCTGTCACCACTGGAAACACAGTGTATCTTCTGGAGCCCCTAAGACCATTCTTCTCCTGCCACTCCCTGGCCCTCCACCACCATCCTTAAGAACCAGCATGTCTGGCGCCTGGCTGGTTCAGTTGGTTGGGCAACTGCCTTCTGCTTGCTTGGTCATAATCCTGGAGTCCTGGGATCTGGTCCTGCATCAGGCTCCCCACTCAGTGGGGAGTCTGCTTCTCCCCCTGACCCTCTCTACTCTTATTTTCTCTCTCTCTCTCTCTCTCAAGTGAATAAATAAAATATTTAAAAAAAAAGAAAAAGAAAAAGAACCAGCCTATCATGTCCTCTGCCCTAAAAGTTATTCATGCCAAAGAAAGAAAAACTAAAAGATGTTACCTGTCCCCTCCACCCTTGAGGTTGTTGCCTCAGACTTCAAGAAATTTGTGGAGGGATTTCTTTTCTTTTCTTTTAAAGATTTTATTTATTTATTTGACAGAGGGACAGCAAGAAAGAGAACACAGTAAGAAAGCAGGGTGAGTGGGAGAGGGAGAAATAGGCTTCCCACCAACCAGGGACCCCAATGCAGGGCTTGATCCCAGGACCCTGGGATTATGACCTGGGCCGAAACCAGACACGTGATGACTGAGCCACCCAGGCACCCCTGTGGAGGGATTTCTGTGCAGAGAAACTTTACTGCCTGGTTGACTTGGCCAGGGTTCTGCCGTGCAATGGACCTGCCACCTACCGTAGATTCCCTTAGAACCTGGTGCCCGATTTTGCCAAGCCCTCACTTACAAATGTAGTCTTACGGCACTTACATAACCCTGCTGCTTTTAAACTTGTAGCCTGAGGAGGCCTAGAAGTGGGATATCCCAGTCACAGTGAGTCTATCTAGTGTTTCAGTCTAGGTTTCTGAATGCCACTCTTTACCAAAAGGGACTGGGGCTGCTGCAGAAGTACAAAAGCCTGGGGCATTATACATGTGTGGAAAGGACGCCAGAGTCAGCGTCAAGGGGTTAATTAGGGCCAAATCTGGAACATGTGGAACATGAAAGTGATGATAATAAAGGGTTATCTCCCACATAATCATTCATGAGGCACAGTGTTCTAAACTTAAATGAGGAAGAAGGGAAAACCCTCCCTTTCAGAAATATGCCAACAACCAACAGTTGTGAAAGCAAGGACAGACTCAAGATATTCACAGTGGATATTCAGACCACTGGTTACAAGCCTGGTGAGGAGCACAGTGCTTCCGCTCAAAGTCTCTCCCCTCCAGTAATTATTTAGAGAAAACAGCCCTTTCAGAGTGGAGAAAGCTGGCAAACACCTTCAGAAAACAAAACAGCTCACAGTCCTGCCACCCAGGCTTATAGAAGTCACCTGCTGAAATGTCTCCAAAAAGTGACCTATGCCCCCATGCACTCAGCAGCTTGTGCTGAGCGTCAGGCGGCTTCTGCCAGCTTAGAGCCAGAATATAGCTGAATCCAGCCCAGGTATGCACTACTACAGGAATTACTGGCCAAAGAATTACTTTCAACTAAAAAAATACCTATTTCCTCTGGGTGACCACCTGCCACTGAGGTGAGGCTTGGCTGTGAATTTCTGCCAAGGTATGTCCGTCTGCTCAGGCAAGTTTCTTAACCTCTCTAAGCTTCAGTCTTTCATCTTTTGAATAAACCAGCAGTTCCACCTAGAGAGACGAAAACATATCTATAGAAATGCTTGTACATATACATTTGGTGCTACTTTTTTCGTAATAGCCCCCAAATGGAAACAGCCCAGATATTCATTAGCTGAACTAATGAAGGACCTAAACAATGATAACATTTCAAAAGCATTATGGTAAGTAAAAGAAGACTTTCACCAAAGGACTATATATGGCATTATTCCATTTCACGTTGGTGGTATGGTGGTTAGCATAGCTGCCTTCCATGTCAATGAAAGTCTAGGAAAGGTAAAACTCTAGTGTCAGTGTGGTTGCCAGGGGCCAAGGGAAGAGGACAGGCTGCAGAGGGGTGATGGAATTGTTCTAGGTCATGAACACCACGATGCTGACTACAACATTGTATCCATTTGTCAAACTATCACATTGTATAGGTAAAAATGGTACATTTTATTATGTGTAAATTAAGCCTAATAAAACTGATGAAAAAATAATACCAAAGCTATAGTATCATTGTGAGGGTTAATAGGATGATCTATATGCAGTGCCAAGTTCATTGCTTGACCACAAAAGGAGTCCTAAAATAATAACTGTTACCATGTACACTGTCTTGGGCACAAGCAGGACAAGTGCATAGGCAAGAGGCCCTCCCAGAGGAGCCACCCTCTCAAGATATTCTGCAGCTAAACTGGTAATGCAAGGTGGAATGAGAAACGCACAGGTTCAAGAGGAGATGGCATGAGACCCACACAGGAGGCTGTCACCACCACTGGGGCACCCAGAGCAGCAGAAGGCCCTCCTGCCCCGAGGAAATGGGCACACACCCCCCAATCTGAGGTGCCTCCTTCTGCCATGCTCCTGCCTCAACGTTAGGAAGTCCTGTTCAGCTACCGCCGCCCCTACCATCCCGTCTGTGGCCACCACCCACACCTTCTGCACCTCTCTCCCACCCCGCCCTGCACAGCCTTGTCCCATTTGTCGCCCAGGCAGAACTCCCCATCCACCCTGAGGAATCTGCCTCTGCAGTCTGCCTTCACTCTGATCTGGAAGCTCTTCCCTTGAGGAGCAAACCTACTGCCCCAGGAGAAGCTGCAGGGAAGGCAGCCAGGGCAGAGGGCAAAAGTAAGGGGAAGACAGCAGTGAAAGTAATAGGCCTCACTGTTACAGCGAGAGACTGGGTTGTATTTATATATGTTATGTCTTGTTGCTTGGCAACCAAGTCTCAGCCCAAGTGCTGGCTGGGGAGGAGGGGGTCTCTTTGTTGGAGCTGCTCAGGGTGACTCATTGCTATATACTCTGCCCCCCCCCCCCGCCATTAGGTTAATAGTTGCACATCATTTCAGGCTGGGTGCAGGCTGCAGGGCTTTACTTGCTGTGGAATCCCAGCATGGAGAAACGCTAGCTCCTAGAAGGAACACAGGCTGAATACAGTCAGACCACCACTGGGCTCCTAGTTCCACCAGCTGGGTAGCCTTGGGCGAGTCACTTAACCTCTCTGACCTTGGCCTCCTCATCTTTAAAAGATTATGAGAGTGACTCTTCATTTGGGTTTACAACAGACCTTAAACACACTAACTCATCCACACTTACCCCTGTCTCCCGAATCGGGCAAGGAGGAAATTATACATAAGCCAGGGCAAAGTTAACCAACTTTCCTAAAGTCACCTAATTTGTATGTGAAAGAGGAACTTTCAAAACCAGGTCTCCGCAGGACAGTGCACTGTATGTCTTTTCACTGTTAACACCCCACCTTGTGTTCCATCCAAGGGACTCAGGGACTGAGTTCTGGGGCGCGGGCTAGTGTGATTCTCTAGGGCAGTCCCTTAGGTTAGAGGGTCTGAGAACTCTCTCTGATGTCAGCGCCATGTCTTTAGAAAAGTGTGCATGGTCTCTGCACTCGGATGGGGCAGGGGCTACAAAGCTGCCTTCACGCCTCAGCAGGCCTGCTCTTGCTGTCAGCTGTTCCCTGTAAACTCTAGCTCCCCTTTTTCTCGACCTGGGTCACCTCCTAGGGTGGCTTCCATGAGCTGCAGTGTCAGATTTTGGCCACCAGCTTCCTGTGACTACAGGAATCATTGTAATGGATGCAAATCTGGCCAGGTCACTCCCCTTCTCAGAGCATGTCACAGGCCCCCATTGCCCATAGGATGAAGTTTAAACTCCATGGGGTGGCAGGCAGAGAAGCCCTCCACCATGGAGCCTCTGTGTCTCCAACCCCTTCTTGTCCTTCCCATCACTTCACTCTCAGGGCCCCAAATCATCAGTCTGCCCCACTCCTACCCTGTACATCTCTTACCTCAAGGTCCTCTCTGGGGGCTTGTCTGGGGGCTTCCCAAGGACACTGAGAGCACCCTGAGGGCAAGACACACTTTCATCCTACAGGCCTGCCTCTGCGTAGTACCTTCTCAGAGCTTTTGCTGAGTAAGTTGTGAAGGGACAGATGAATGACAAAACATTTACTTTATTTCAAAGAGCCTATGGCCTCCAACATGAGGCATTTGGGGCTATTGAATAAGGCCAGAAAGTCCTGGTTCAAGACCCTTAGCCCAATTTCATCTGACTCTTCATACTTTCAAAACATCCACTCTCATTATCCAGACCTATTTCCCCCCCAGTAGCTATAAAAATGTAGCATTGTTTGAAAGGTCATAAGTAAAAAGGTCCTCTTGAAAAGCCATAGCATTTGGGGCACTCAGTTCCCTTCTTAGGACCTCAGTTTCCCTGTTTGCACAATAAGAGGTTGGCCCGGAGGGGTGTTTTTCAAACTGCAAGTTTGGATCCATTCATTAGTATGTTGTGGAATCAAACTAGCTGAAAATAACCTGCCTGGAATAGAAAACAGCTTGTGGATATCGGTTTAAGTTGAATTTATGTGTCTATATGTTAGAACATGTTATAAGATGTACTTCTTGTGGTGGGTGACAAGCAGAAAGCCGCACTCCCTCTCAGCCCCAAGGATTTCAGCATTTGAAACTACAAAGTGGCTGCCCCCCCATGCAAAGACCTGCTGTGCTGGGTGAACCCCACTACACTGGTCCAACAGCGCCCCTTTCATTGTTCTTTGGTTTCAAAAAAGGAAACAACAAACACAGACACTGTTAAAGACAAAAATGAAAAGTGATCCCTCCCTCCCAACTCCAGGTGCCGGCTGCACACCCCAGGAGCATATCCCTGCTGACGCCCTAGTGTTCCTTGATTTTTTGTTTTGTTTTGTTTTTTAATTTTTTCAAGATGTATTTATTTATTTTATTTTTTAAAAAAGATTTTATTTATTTATTTGACACGGAGAGAGAGATCACAAGTAGGCAGAGAGAGAGAGGGAAAAGTAGGCTCCCCGCTGAGCAGAGAGGTCCCTGTGGGGCTCGATCCCCTGAGATCATGACCTGAGCTGAAGGCAGAGGCTTAACCCACTGAGCCACCCAGGTACCCCTAAGATGTATTTATTTATTTTAGAGAGGGGAGAGGGTCAGATGGCGAGGGAGAGAGAGAATCTCCAGCAGACTCCCTGGTGAGTATGGAGCCTGACACGGGGTTTGATCATAGGACACTGAGATCATGACCTGAGCCAAAAATCAAGAGTCGGATGTTCAACCAACTGAGTCACCCAGGCACCTCTCCTTGTTTTTTTTTTTTTTTTTATTGTTTATAACGATTTCATTTATTTACTTGACAGACAGAAATCCCAAGTAGGCAGAGAGGCAGGCAGAGAGAGAGGGGGAAGCAGGTTCCCTGCGGAGCAGAGAGCCCGACTCTGGGGCTCGATCCCAGGACCCTGAGATCATGACCTGAGCCGAAGGCAGAGGCTTAACCCACTGAGCCACCCAGGCACCCTCTCCTTGTTCTTTTAAATTGAAGTACAGTTCATGCACAATGGGACTTTAGTTTCAGATGAACAAAATAGTGATTTTGTAAGTCTGTGTATGCTCACAAGCATAGCTCCCATCTGTCACCATACAATGCATGACAGTGCCATTGGTGATATTCACTATGCTGTACCTGTTATTCCCATGACTTACTCATTCCATAACTGAAAATCTGTATCTCCCACCCCCTTCATCCATTTTGCCCACCCCACCCCACAACAACCACCAGTTTGTTTCCTGTATTTATGGGTCTATTTCTGCTTTTTCTTTGTTTGTTTATTCCACACAGAAGTAAAATCATATGGTATTTCTTTCTCTAACATACTTCACTTAGCATAATACCCTCCAGATTCATCCACATTGTCACCAATGGCAAGATTTCATTCTTTTTATGGCTGACCAATATTCCATTGTATATATGTAATATATCTTCTTCATCCATTCATCTATCAACGGGCAGTTGGATTGCTTCTGTATCTTGTCCATTGTCAATAATGCTAAAATAAAGGATGCATGTATCTTTTCTAATTAGTGTTTTTGTTTCTTTGGGTAAATATCCAGTAGTGGGTATTTGAATCATGTGGTACTGGATCTTATGGTAATCCTGTTTTTAATTGTTTTAGGAAAATCCATACTGTTTTCTACAATGACTACACCAGTTTACATTCCTACCACCACTAGGGTCCCCTTTCCTCTACATCCTCACCAACATTTGTTATTTCTCACGTTTTTGAGTCTTGTGTTTTGAGTTTTTGAGCCATTCTGGTATGAGGTGATAGCTTACTGTCGTTTTGATTTGCATTTCCCTAATGATCAGTGATGTGGAGCACCATTTCATATGTCTGTTGATCACCTGTATTTTTGTTTGGAGAAATGTCTGTTCAAGTCCTCTGTACATTTTAAAATCAGATTATTTGGGTTTTTATGTCTTTTTTTTTTTTTTTTCCGGTGTTGAGTTCTGTAAGTTCTTCATATACTTTGAATATTAATCCTTTATTGGATAGATCATTTGCAATATATTCTCCCATTCAGTAGGCTGCCTTTTCTTGTTTTATTGATGGTTTCTTTCTAAATCCTTCCTTTTATTTGTATGGAGGCCATGCTTCCCTCAGGTATTCCCAGCCAAGGATTGAACAGTCACACTGCCCTCACTGCCTTGGCTCACTCTGCTCTGCCCACTCTTTCTCCACTGTTTGGGTCCCCACCTCTCACCAGCCCCCTTAGCCCTGCACAGCTTGCTCTTTTCCTTCCCAAGCTGTTCCGAAGGCCAATCCGGTTTTGCATTTTCATTTAACCAGATTAAATCTGATTTGTACCTAGATCCTAATTCCTAAATACCATTCTCCAATAAACAAGCCAGGGCTCCTAGAGAAATGACTGATTCCAGGGCTGGGGAAGGGAAAATACCAGAGAAGCCTGGGTCATCTTGTGCCACACAGTAAGGAAGTGCTCCAGGAATGATGGAGGCATGTCAAGGAGCACAGAAGCCAACTTAGGGGAGCTCCCAATTGCCAAATCTGTTACGATTTGAGCAAAAAAGAAGAGTAATGGATTAGAACCCACAGAATGAAATATCTAAAAGACCATCCATAAAGATGTAAAAATAATGGATTAAGTAAATAAATGGGGGAAAGAGTTCCTTTTTACAGTAGATTTCCCATTAATGTAGAAAGAATAGTGGAAATAGAAAAATCACTATTTGGTAAAAACCACAGCAATACCTGTTGCAAACAAGGATCATCAAGGGATTCTACAGTTAGTGGGAAAAAGTATGAGAGAACAGGATATTTATATAGTCATAAAGCATCTCCCCACAGAATGTTTATTAATGACAAAGGAAAACAGATGGCTTTACAGTGGAGAAACCTCCGAGAGACCATTTTTACCAGGTGATCAAAATTACTATGAGCAGTTTAGATACATCAGCACCACCTGATAGGGCATCTGGAGAAGGGCACATCACTTCTGTGGTATTCTTGCCAAAAATGTGTAACTTCAATAGAGGAAGGAGAAAACAGGGAGCTCTATTCCTACAAGATTACTGGCCCAAGTGTTGCAGTGGCACAGAGAGACTGAGGAACTATCCCAGGTGCAAGCTAAAGGGGACAGGACAACTAAATGCCATGTGGGATTCCGAATGGGATCCTGGACCAGAAATAGGATGCTGGTGGGATGTTTGGCAAAATCCAAATAAGGCTAGTAGATGAGTGAACAGTGTTATATCTTTGTTAATCCCCTGGTTTTGGTCCTTCTGTGGCAAACATTGGGGAAAATCTGAGCAGAAGGTGCTATACTAGCAACTTTTTTTAAGTCTAAAAAGACTGCATGTTGGTAGACAGTCTACAGGATGGCAACCAACTTCCCTTTTAAAAAAAAAAAATATTTGACAGAGAGAGCAAGCAGAAGCAGGGGACTGGCAGACAGAGAGAGAAGAAGGATCCTGCTGAGCAGGAAGCCCTGGGGGGGTTAGGGAGCTTGATCCCAAGACCCCTGGATCCTGAGTGGAAAGCAGACACTTAACTGACTGAGCCACCTAGGCACCCCTGGAGTGGCAACTAACTTTCAAAAGGAATTCTGACTTATCAGTTGTTAGAAACGCCCACCTCAGGGAATGCCAAGCATTCTGAGGCTTCATTCACTCTGAAGGAGAAATGCTAGGGTGGAGGAGGGGTGGGGGTGGGTGGGTGGGTGGAAGAGGTCTGTGGGGAGGGAGCAGGGAGAAAGGAGTGGGAGGAAGGTAGAATTCATGAACTTATTGCAGGGGCAGGAGATACCTTTCTATAAGCTCAAAATGTTTTTAAATAAAAAATATGAAGTAATAGGTATGTGACAGAATTCACAGAATTAAAACAGCATTTAAGTAGAGTGAGGAGTAAATCCTCTTCCTATCCCCAATCCCTTTTGTCCTCCCCACCCCAGAGGAGTGGTTACCAAGATTCAATGCACCCTGCAGGGTAGAAACAAACAGGTATGAAGATTTATTGCTCCTGCAGTTTGAGGGCTCTGTCTTAGGTCAAGGGTGAAAGGGAGAGTCATGAAGACTGAGAGCCAGGAAGCCTCTGCTAACAGGTGAAGCAGGCCCTTTTCTGCTGTTGTGCTTTGTACTGAAAAAGAGTAAAGACGGATATGTCTGGACACCATCAAACATGTTTTTCATATTGCTGGTTGCAACCCATTAGCAGTTCATACAGTCAATTTCATGTTTCATGATCATCATTTCCAAAAAACAAAAGGAGTAGATACTGGCAAGAGGGCATCATCTGTAATAGGGGTAAATAGTTTTGTGAAACTTTGCTGCAATGTAAAATGTATTTCTTACTGGGGGTTGAGGTTTAAAAAAAAAACAACAAAGTTTCAAAAACACTGCCTTAAGCAACAACTGGCATCAGGCCAGAACCTGGATCACCAGGATGGTTTGCCTTGGGGTGCAGGTAATGGGGCTTATCACGATCCCGGGAGCAGCATAGGCAATAAATGTGCAGGCCTGACTTCCTTGAAACCCTGTGGAAGGACTAGAGCTAGACGGACTAGATGGTTAATAGGTAACCAGAAGCAACAAGCACTTAGCTGGAAGTGAGTATTTGGTCCCATGGGCCCCCAGCACACCACCGGAGGTGGGGGGGGGGGGCTCGCAAAGATGGTGTGGGACAAACCTGGGTCCCCAGGCTGCAGTGAGTAGCTCCCTACCCCAGAGCAGAGGAAGTTCAGCCACAACAGAGAGTGGCCTGGGGTGCAAGTAAGGAGGGCTCTACTGACTGCTGACAAAAACTTGGGTACGGGTTAGCAGAGCTGGAATGGCTCCCCAGGGTGGGAACCCCCCCATCAGGCGTGAGGCCCGGCATCCCCTTCCCCTCCACAGGCCTTGCGCTCCAAAAAAGAATTGCCTCCTTAACAGCCAGGGACTTGAGCAGCCCCTGGAATGTGGGCAGCAAACATGGAAAGGTACAGGTAGTAAACACTTTAGGCTTTGGGGGCCGTGCAGTCTCGCATAATTGCTCAACTCTGCTGTTCTGCAAAGCACTAATAGACACATATTACAAATGAGCATTAGTGTTCCAAAAAACTCCTCCTGGACGCTGAAATTTGAATTGTAAATACTTTTCATTTGTTACAAAATGTTTGTCTCTTTGTATTTTTCAAGTTACAAAATTTGAAAGCTATTCTCAGCTCCTCAGCTGAACAAAAACAGAAGACAAGCCAAATTGGCCCTGCAGGCCGAAGGTTTGGAACCCTTACTTTGGACCTTGCACTTCCTCCCCCCTCCTCCCCATCTCCCTCCCTTCTGCCTCCCCCGCCTCCTCCTCCGCCTGTCCTTTACTCCTCCTTCCCTCCTCCCTTTTCCCTTCCCTTTTCTCTTCCCCTATTTTCTCCACTTTTTCTTCCAAAGCCCATTCTCCCCTCCCTCCCTTCCTCCACCCCCGTCTAGCTCACCCTTCCTCCTCCTCCTCCCTCCTCGCTCTCAGCCCCCGCCCCCGTCCCTCGTCCTAGAGCCCGGCCCAGACGCGGCGGGCCGGCGCAGTCAGGGGGCGCTGACTCACAGGCTGACTCAGCGGGAGGTGAGCTGCCAGCAGACGCCCGCGGGGGGCGGCGGGGCGGGGGCGCTGGCGACGGTGTCGGAGGCCCTGCTTGGGACGGGAGCGCACGGCCTGCCGCGGGAGCGACCCTTCCGGCTTCCGACCTCCGCGGAGCGGGACAGGAGACCGCCTGGAGGACGCGGGGCACTCAGGGACGCGAGGGCGCGAGGGGCGGCCAGAGGGAGACCCAACTGTGCAGGTCCGTTTGGGCCGCTCACCTGCCGGGGAGGCCCCGGTGCCGCGCTCCGCCTTGCTCTTCGCACGCCCTCTCTTTGAACTCCAAGCACCACCACCGCCACCCCCGGCCCTGTCCTCCTTCGCTCCACGCGCCAGCCGAGGCCCACCTCCTCCAGGAAGCCTTCTCAGAAGACCTCCTCCGGACTGGGTTACCTGGGGGAGGCTACGTGCTGGCACCTTCGGTATTGCTCTCTGCCGGCCTGTTTTGGGTCTGGCTTCATCACCAGACTGTGGGCCCCTTGAGAACAGCGGCCAGGTCTTCGTGGGCTAAGCATACCTTGGCTTAAACAGAGCCCAGGCAGCGGAGGAGGTGGGACAAATATTCGCGTGACCAACTTTAGAGATCCAGCCTGGGACACAGCCATGCCAGACTCCCCAAACCCATAATAATATGTTAAAAATTATACACATACCTGTGTATATGTTGCTTTAACCTAGAAATATGAAAAGGTTTATTTGAAATAATGTCAGAATTATATCATTAACTATGAAAAATAGGTGTTTATTGTAAATTTTATATTCTGTATTATTTACTTTTGTGTTACATAAATGCTATTATTTAAACAGAACATTAGGATTAGTAATGAACATGACAAATAATTATTAGGACTACTTTGTGAGAAAGAAATATAAAAATAGGTAATGTTTCTGTTCTCTGGTACTGCAATTTATTTTAACTCATTGGATACTTAAAATTTGTATTAACATACATACATGTAAAAGGCTACGTATGGTATGATTCCATGACATTCTTTTTTTTTTAAAGATTTTATTTATTTATTTGACAGAGAGAGATCACAAGTAGGCAGAGAGGCAGGCAGAGAGAGAGAGAGGAGGAAGCAGGCTCCCTGCTGAGCAGAGAGCCCCATGCGGGACTCGATCCCAGGACCCTGAGATCATGACCTGAGCTGAAGGCAGTGGCTTAACCCACTGAGCCACCCAGGCGCCCCGATTCCATGACATTCTTATATGACATTCAGCAAAAGGCAGTATGGAGACAGTTTAAAAAAAAAAAAAAATATATATATATATATATATATTTATCAGTAGTTGCCAGGGTTGTTGGGGTAGTGAGGGGAGGCAGGAATAAATGAAGCACAGATGATTTTAGGGCAGTGGAACTCCTCTGTATGATACGGGAAAGATGGATGGTGTCCATCGTGGTGGACATACCGACAGAATGTACCACATCAGGGGCAAACCCAAATATAAACTACGGGCTTTGGCTAATTATGATGTGTTAGTGTAGGTTCATCAGTTTTAACAAATGTACACTCTGTTGGGGATGTTGATGGGGTGTCTATACATGTGGGGGTACAGTGGTTGGGGTATATGGGAAATCTCTGTGCACTCCCCTCAATTTTTTGTGAATCTAAAACTGCTCTACAAAAATAAAGTCTTTAAAAAAAAGAAGATACATACATGTAAGACTTTCTAAGAGAATGTAAATACAATAGGACTAATTAAACATAGTACCAATATTTAATTTTAAAAAAATGACATTTCTGTCATTGATGCAGAGGAGATTTTTACCTCTCTGATTCCTTGCCTGTAGCCTTTAGGAAACCTTCTTTGATGTAGTGAAGAAAATGAATATGGCCAAACATAAAATTCTTTGACTTGCAGTCCTGCTCTTATTAAGCCCACATTACACTAATTCCTGCAGTCAGTCCAATGCAATGGCATCAAGCTAATGATTCTCTCAACAAAATCATTTGAGCATGGAATACTTAGGATCTTACTAACAACAGCAGGCTTTTAGACTTGTAGGGATTAGTTTCCTGCTCTCCAAAAAGGCCCATCCTCTTTGTAGCTATAGGCTGGCTTTGGTAGAACAGCTTTTTGTTAGCTCCTTTCCATCAATAAATTCAACATCTAAACTTTAATCCTTTGTAAACATTTTGAAGCACACTGGGTGTCATAAAGCACTCTCTCTCTCTCTCTATCGTACTTATGTGTATCTCAGAGAAAATGGCTTTAAAGCATAGAGGAATTTAAACTTGTGATATTAAATTTGAATCACAGATAAGTTCCAGTCTTAGTAAAGAAGTGAGAAAGTCCTATTTAAATCGGTTGCCCTTCTTCTGGTGACATTTTGTTTTATGTCACCAGCCAATTTTTATTACATGGGTTTTTGTTATTTCCTACACAGAACAATGAACAACTTAGGTGCCATCAGATCATCCTTTTTCAGGATCCTTCTGATCTCTTCAAAGATCATCAGTTTTGGAAGAACCATTCATAGATGTCCATTCAAATGCAATCCTTGTCTCCCTTCTCATTCTCAATATTATTTTCAAATTATCCTACACTTTGAAAATATGATTTGATGATAGCCTAACTTTTTACCATCTCTTCTACGGCTGGCAATGACGACAGCCTCTTGGAGGCACATGTCTAAATGAGACTGTCTCTTATTTCTAGAACATCAAATAGCTCATTGGGGTCTCTTGCACGTTTTGAGGAAACTGAGAAATAACCAAACCTGTCATTGGGAAGGCCTCAGTCTCAAAGGAAGCAAACCAAACCCCTTGGGCCATGGGTATATAAGGTGTTCAGGACACTTAGCAGGTAAGATCTTTTCGTTTTCTTTGGTAAGCGTTCATAGACTGATCAGAATTTGCAAAAATTTAGCTGACAGAGCCAGCTCTACACAATATAAAGGGCCAACACATCTGTTATCAAAATTTCACCTTCGGTCTACCTACAAGATATTTCAGGTATGGCCTATGATTGAGGACATGTAACTCTCTGTGTCAGAACAATCAAAGGAGCAATACATTCACCCATTCAGTAGGCCCACCCTAATTCAGCCACCACTATCTTCAACTGAGAACTGGTGTCAAAAAAAACCCAAAAAACCAAAAAACATTTTCATTAAGTTAGAAGTACTTGCCTGTTTCCTTGGGTACCGGTGGGAATCAGTTTCTTCATGTGCTTTTACATTTCTTTGCCCCCCTGCCCCCAGCCTCTCCCACTCCATGCCAAATCCCCAATTCTCTGCATATGGTCCAGTATCCCCTTTTTGATGATTTATCGCTCTAATACCATTGTATGTGTTATCTAGCTGCCACCGAAATAATACAGTCGTTTAGCTTTCTAAATGACCATAGCGTCTAGTGCATGCTGGCATTGGTATTGTAATCATGCTAGCGTTCATCATCTGAACTTTTAAAAAAACATGGTCGCAATATTTATCATGTTAAAAATTAAACTAGTACTGTCTAGATACAAAGCACAATGGTGAATCCACAGGCAAAGTGGATGTTCCGTCCTCCAGAGGACAGCACACTTAAGTCATCAGGTGGTGTAATAATGGTTGATGAGTGATCACAAACTGCCCATCACGACTGTCATCGTCAGCAACAGGGCCTAGGGAAAGTCCTGGGTCCATTTGGTACTAAAACCAGTGTTGCTTTCAACCCCTCTTTTGGAGCTAAAAACTGGGAGTTTTCTCATCCCAGGGTAGAGTTTACTAGACGTGCTTTAAGGGCTAAAATCAGAATAGTCCCGACAAACTTGCAGGGTCAGTTACCCTAGCACATGCTTGTGGAATCAAGAAATAAGTTGAGTGCTCCATATCACTGGGCATCAGGGAAATACAAATCAAAACCACAATGAGGTATCACCTCACACCAGTCAGAATGGCTAAAATCAACAAGTCAGGAAATGACAGATGCTGGCGAGGATGCGGAGAAAGGGGAACCCTCCTACACTGTTGGTGGGAATGCAAGCTGGTGCAGCCACTCTGGAAAACAGCATGGAGGTTCCTCAAAATGTTGAAAATAGAACTGCCCTATGACCCAGCAATTGCACTATTGGGTATTTACCCTAAAGATACAAACGTAGTGATCTAAAGGGGCACGTGCACCCAAATGTTTACAGCAGCAATGTCCACAATAGCCAAACTATGGAAAGAACCTAGATGTCCATCAACAGATGAATGGATCAAGAAGATGTGGTATATATACACAATGGAATACTATGCAGCCATCAAAAGAAATGAAATCTTGCCATTTGCGACAACATGGATGGAACTAGAGGGTATCATGCTTAGCGAAATAAGTCAAGCAGAGAAAGACAACTATCATATGATCTCCCTGATGTGAGGAAGTGGTGATGCAACATGGGGGCTTAAGTGGGTAGAAGAAGAATCAATGAAACAAGATGGAATTGGGAGGGAGACAAACCATAAGTGACTCTTAATCTCACAAAACAAACTGAGGGTTGCTGGGGGGAGGGAGGTTGGGAAAAGGGGGTGGGATTATGGACATTGAGGAGGGTATGTGCTTTGGTGAGTGCTGTGAAGTGTGTAAACCTGGTGATTCACAGACCTGTACCCCTAGGGATAAAAATATATGTTTATAAAAAATAAAAAATTTAAAAAAAATTTAAAAAAAAGTTAATTGACAAAAAAAAAAAAAAAAGAAATAAGTTGAAGATAAATCCTGTATGATCTCACTTGCATGTAGAACCAAAAAAATCTATGAGTTCATTATAGATTCAATTAGTAGGGACTCCTGGGTTATCTGCCTTCAGCTCAGGTCATGATCCCAGGGGGATCAAGTCCCGCATCAGGCTCCTTGCTAAGTGTGGAGCCTGGTTCTCCCTCTACCTTGCTCCCCTAGCTTGTACTCTCTCTCTGACAAATAAATAAATAAAATCCTTAAAAAACAAACAAAAAAAATCAGTGGTTACCAAAGGGGGGTGTGAGGGAAGGAGGTCAAAGGGTACAAACTTCCAGTTAAAGATAAGTTCTGGGGATGTAAGATGCAGTATGGTAACTGTAGCTTATCATTCTGTATTGTATTTATGAAAGTCATGCAGACAGTATATTGAAAAAATTCTCACCTCAAGAAAAAAAATGTAACTATGTGAGGTGATGGATACCAACTATACTTTTTATACTTTTTTATACACTTTGCAATATATACATATATTAAAGCATACTGTATGCCTTTATCTAATATGATGTTATATGTTAGTTTTATCTCAATAAAACTGAAAAAGTAAGTCTCAGTATAAAGCTATCAGTTGTATTTCTATATATTAGCAACACATAATTATAATTAAAATATGTAAAATGCCATTTACAATAGCATTTTTAAAAAACATAAAATAAGTAGGGATAAATTTAACAAAATATGTTCAAGATCTATATACTAAGAACTACCAAACATTGGGGAGACAAGTTAACAAAGACCTAAATGGGAATTCCAGGCTAATAGATCAGAAGACCCACCAGTAAGATGTCTCTTCTCTCCAGATTGTTCCATAGAATCGACTCAGTTCCATTCAAAATCCCAGCAAGATTTTTTTGTTTTGTTTTAAAGAAATTGACAAGCTGAATCTAAAATGTGTATAAAAATGCAAAGGATCTGGGCACCTGGGTGGCTCAGTCATTAAGCATCTGCCTTTAGCTAAGGTCATGATCCCGGAGTCCTTGGGATCCAGACAGTATTGGGTTCCCTGCTCACCGGGGAATCTGATTCTCTCTTTCCCTATGCCCTACACCCCACTCTTGTGCTCTCTCTCTCTTCCAAATAAATAAAATCTTTTTTAAAAAACCCTCAATTTTAGGGGCGCCTGGGTAGCTCAGTTGGTTAAGCGTCTGCTTTCAGGTCGTGTCATGGTCTCGGGTTCATGGGATTGGGTCCCACATTGGGGTCCCTTCAGGGAACCTGCTTCTCCGTCTGCTGCTCCCCTTGCTTGTGCGCACTCTCTCTCTCAAATAAATAAATAAAATCTTTTTTTTAAAACCCTCAATTTTAAAAAAATAGGCCAAATATTGAAACAGACACATCACCAAAGAGGGTATATGAATGGCAAATAAGCACATGAAAAGAAGCCTAACCTCATTAATGATTGGGGAAATGAAATGAGATCCTACCACGCACCTATTAAGATAACCAAAAATAACAAAATGAAACAAAAAAACTAACCACGCAAGTGCTGGTGCGGATGAAGAATGGCTGGACCACTCATATTTTGCTTGTGGGAATGCAAAATGGTACAGCCACTTTACATAACAGTTAAAAACAAACTGTTTTTTAATAAAAGTAAATGTACTGGCCACATGACTCAGCAGTCCCATTCCTAGAGACTTGCCCAAGAGAAATGAAAACATATCCACACAAAGACCTGTATGTCAATGTTCCAGAAGCTTTATTTAGTAATAGCCAAGCAGTGGTGAATGGGTAACCAATTGTGGTACATCCATATAATGGAAACTACTCAGCTATAGAAACTACTGATACGTACATTCACGTGAAGGAATCTCAGAAACTCTGGTGAGTGATAGAAGCCAATCCTAAAAGGCTCCATGCTGTAGGATTCCATTTATATGCAATTCTAGAAAAAGCAACAGAAACCACATCAGTGGTTGCCAGGGTGGTGCACTGGGGAACTTTTGAGGGTGACAGAAATGTCCCATAGTCATAATCGTGGTGGTAGTTACACTACTACATACATTTGTCAAAACAAATAGAACTGAACATTGAAAAAGCCAATTTTATTGTATGTACATTATTCCTCAAACCTGGTTTGAGAAAAAAAAATAGTCAATGTGTCATTGTGCTGTTGACCTTGGCTGTATCCACCCACCTGCATTTCTTACCAGGTACGGTATGGTACGGTGGGTGGCTCCCCAGGGTCTCTGGTTTCTCTCTTCCCTGGCCTCCAGGGAAGCAGCTCCAGGTCTTCCCCAGCAGAGAGAATGGACAAGACCCTGGGGAGCCGGCCTGGGGTGAGCACCAGCCACAGTCCTGTGAGCCCTCCATCCCACCGCTCTGATAAGGAGAGGTAGCCCAGGATCTATGAGATTCTATTTGGGATTCGAGAGTGGGGGCCAGTGCTGGGTAAAAGCACACCCCAACCCCGGGGGGAGAGCAGGAGCCTTGGACGCTGAGTCTGAGCCTGTAACTATACAGACAGCAGCTGGTCCCTCTCCCCGTCCTGGTCTACCTCTCCCAGGCCCTCACAGGCATTCACAAAGGGGGAGGGGTACCCATACTCCCCCCTCTCCCCCGGGGCCCCTGATCAAAACAAAGTTTCAGGTGGCACCTCGCTTTATCTCTAGGATACTTGGGAAGCTGAGAGAGGAAATTGCCGCTGGTTGATTACCTAAGTCTCTGTCCACCTTATAGAAAATATTTAATTGAATCCTCATAACATCAGCCTGAAGTGCATACAGTTATTGGTCTCATTTTACAGGTGTGGAAAATTGAGGCTGAGGGAAGGAAAGAAGTTGAAGTTTAAACCCATGTGAGGGGCACGTGGGTGGCTCAGTCACTTGAGTGGCTGCCTTTGGCTCAGGTCATGATCTCAGTGTCCTGGGATGGAGCCCCTTATTGAGCACTGCATCGGGCTCCCTGCTCAGCGGGGAGTCTGCTTCTCTCTCTGCCCCTCACTCTGCTGGGTCTCTCTCTCTCTCTCTCTCTCTCAAATAAATAAAAGTTTAAAAACAATAAGCTTGTGTGAGCCTGACAACAAAAGTGAGGTTTCTGAATCCCCCACTGCTCGATGACACCTCCTGGTTTTGGCTTTCTTTCTGTAGCCCCCCCGCCAAACTCCTCTTCCTCCCACGTTACCTCCAACCCCACCCCTTTGCATCTTATTCCTCTGCCCATGTCCTCACAAATGCAGTCAGTTCCCTGCGCATGGACGGCCTTCCTCTCTCTGAATCATGGCTGGCTGTGACGCCAAAGTCCTGCTCTGGCATCAGGAGAAAGTTAGGCCCAGCAGGATGACTCACAACTGGGAAGGAACACCCCAGCGTCAGACAAGACAAACCAGCAGCAGCCACCAAGCCAGGCAAGGCCATCCCTAAGAACAGCAGCCCAGACCGAACTGGGAGGACCAGGGGAGTGGCCCCTGCTAGAAACCTGTTGCCAGTGAGCCCAGACACCTGGATTCCCAGCAGCACTCTCCCGGGGATGGCAACTGTTCAGCCTGCGCAAACTTGGGGAACAGCAGGAGGGGGCCCTCCCTGCTTCAGGGAGATGACTCTGGTTCCCTGAGCTGCCAGCCAATAAGGAGTCCTGAAGCAGGCACCCCTACTGCAGTGCCCAGCTAGCCAACAAGCATGAATCGTTCAGCAAGAGGAATCATCCTGCCCCACTCTGGGCAGCCTTCAAGGCATGAGTCCATCCCTGGCACTGGTCACTTCTCCCACTGCAGCTGCCTTGGCTCTTCAGAGGGTCAGGCTTTTGGCACCGGGGCTGGTTTGGATGTGGGTGCCTCAGGCAGAGTCTCTCATCCACATTCGGGACCAACGTGTGAACCCTATGTAGCCATCACATGGAACTGACCACCAGTGCCAGCTGGGGAGCAGGTGGTGGGTGAGGAGCTTGGTGGGGAAGGCAAGGAGGATGGAGTCCCAGTGAACAGCCACCATACCTTGCACTCGGTAGCCACGGAGGAGAAGGGGGTATTAGGGAAGAGAAGTGGAAATGAGGAGAGCCCAGACCACTAGCTGCTTCAGACTTGGACTTACTGGGAGGCCACCTAGCACAAGAACATGGGCGCTGGAGGTATTTGGCAAGGTCCTCGGCTGCTGAGCAGCCCCTCTTGTGTGGTCATGCCCATGGTCTCTGGGCTTCCTGCCTGAGTTCTGAGAACACATGTCCCCTTCTAGAGGCAGCTGCCACAGACCCTCCAAAAACAGCTACTGGCTCCCCACTTGCTGGAGGCTCCACTCCACGTGCCATACTCCATTATTTCCTCCTCCCTCTCTTCTACCCCTCCTTGCTGCGATGCTTCCTCCACTGTTTGTCTCCCTGCCTCCATTCCCTCCCCTCCTGAGGGGCCTTCTTCTGTTCCCAGGGTCCTTCCTGCTCTCTGACCTCTAGGTGTAGCTCTACCTCCCCCAGGCAGCCTTCCTGGGCCACCCCAGCTCGTGCTGATGTCCCCCCATTCCTCTTGCCTTCTCAGGTGGCCTGTGGGCCTGTAGCCCCACAGCTCAGGGAAGGTGCTGTTCCTCTGGAGGAGATATCCTGTCCTAAGAAATGCAAGCTACCCCAGTCAGTTTAAGGAAACTTAAGGAAAGAGGGGGTTTCTAGGAGGGCAGGGACCCTCATGAGCCTAAAGCCAGGATGTGCTCACTCTGGAAGGTAGGGGCCTACCCCTGCTGCTCTCTCCCACTCCTGAGTGTCCAAGGTCTCCTCTCTCAGCCTCTCTCCTGAGTTTGTATCTTCCTCTTCATCAGCTTCCTCTGCTTTAGGCCCAAATATGGATGCCTGGGCCCTGGCTTCAAAATCTTCTCAGTCCAGTGCTCACTGTGGAATGAAGGCACCCAGACCCCACTACTAGGGGCTGGGGTAGAGAACTGGGTTGACCCCTGGGTCAGGCGACTTTCCTGGACAGTCCTGGAGGCCAGGAGGACAGGGTCACATGATCCCTGCAGGAGCTCTGGCTTTGGGGGGTGTGGTTAAGCCCTGGGGTGGGGGTGGGGGTTGGAAGAGCAGGTACTATAGGGAGGAAATAGGTGTGGATCCCACACAGTGGGTACAGGGAAGCAAGATACCTCATAAATGTCGATAGACTCAAGAACTGGCGCCAAGGCTTCAGGCTGGACCTTGTACTTCTGCCCTTTTCATTCCCAGCGTCCCAGCCACGGACTGACAACAGCCTTTCCAGAACCCGGTTTGTTTTTCTCACTTGTTTACAAAGGTGGCCAAGAGGTGCCAGGAAGACCTGAGTCTACGCCAGGCCTGCCACTCAGCAGCTTGGTGAATCTGAGCAACTAACAAGAGATTTCTGAGTGCTCTTATCTACAAAGTAGAGATTCCAGGAGCAGCCACAGGCTGCTGTGTGGGGCAGCTACAGGAGCTATTGGAGCTGAGTGGCCAGCACTCACATGGGAGGGACCCAGAGAGGGGTGTCTTTTGATAGTGAAAATTGGAAATCAGGATGCTGTGTTCCTGTGTAACTGACAGTGTTTCTGCCACATAAAATAGGTGCATCTTATAATTAACGGCGTCCTAGATTTGGTGAAATACAGAATCATTGCCAGTAGTGCTAATCTGGGGAAAACTAGTATCTTTGGGTAAAAATGTCCCCATCTGCAACATAGCCACGATGTCCCTCCTACAGCCAGCCACCTTCGAGGCCAAAATGAGACCACATCGGTAGACAGTTTGACACTGCCCATCCTTCCCGCCCTCCCTCCTGGATGGCACCAATTGGTGGACAAAAGTGGGCTTTGGGCAAACAGGGCCATCAGGAGCTGGGAGCCCGTTTGTTTATCTGTGGAGTGGGAGGTCTCAGCACTGAGGGCCAAGCAAATATTTGAGGTTATGGATTAACTCACGCGCGGTTCAGGCTGTCATGGCGGCGGGACGGCGACCTTGCAGTCTCTCCCTGGCCCACCCCAGTAAGGCCCCTTCATGGCAGGTCTGTGAGGGGGGACGGGGGTGGGAACAGCAGATGTGAAGGTTGAATGCTCCAGCCAGGGTTCCAGAAGCTGGCTGGAGCTTGGGCTAATGGGACATCAGGACTCTGCCACAGGCCGGGCCAGGGCGCTGGCTGGCATTTTTCAGGCCTGGGTGCCACAGTTCCCACTGGCCTTCTTCCCAGACTTGGAGGCAAGTGGAAATAGTCTGAGGGTCGCCAGGGACCTGGGACATCGTAAGGGCAGCTTGGAGCCCAGGACTCCCCCTACTCCCCATCTCACCCCCTCCTCTAAACCTAGGGTGTCTGATTCAAACAAATATCACAAACAGCCTCCGGCGGGGGCGGGGGGTCAGAGAAGGCAGAAAGTGAGGTCAGATGGAGTGGGGGAGGTTGCCGGTGGGGCCGGCAGGCCTACTGCTTGGGGTTGGAGGCAGTGGAGGGATTGCTCCTCAGTTTCCAGCCTGCAGGAGTACTTCTGGGGCTTCGTGGGGCAGCAGGTAGTTTGGGGCAGGGGTTAAGATTCGAGGCCTGGACACTGGGCTGGGGTCCTAGCTCTGTCAGGTTCCAGTTGTGGGTTTTCAGTAAGCTCCTCTCTCCTCTAAGCTTTGATGTGACCACCTTCTATGAAATGGGGTGAAGACACCTCACTTGCAGGCATTGTGAGCTTTTTTTTTTTTTTAAAGATTTTATTTATTTATTTGACAGAGAGAGAGAGTGATCACAAGTAGGCAGAGAGGCAGGCAAGAGAGAGGAGGAAGCAGGCTCCCTGCTGAGCAGAAAGCCTGATGCGGGGCTCGATCCCAGGACCCTGAGATCATGACCTGAGCTGAAGGCAGCGGCTTAACCCATTGAGCCAACCAGGCACCCCGTTTTGTGAGCTTTAACTGAGAGAATAAAAGCCAATATTCCCAAGCATTTGCTGTATACAAACCCTGTTTTAAGAGTATTATGTGGATTAATTAATTTAATTCTCATAGGGTTACTATAAGGCAGAAATACAGTTTTTCTAACTAGGAAACTGAGGCATGGAGCCGTTAGGTATCTTGCCCAGCATTGGTGTCCCGGAGCTGGGATTTGCACCAAGTGGTTGACTTGGTGGCCTGCTTTCTGAACTATGTATAAGTTGTTCGAAAAATACCATAAATGTCTGATAAATATTAGTTACGACTCTTAGCCTGGCCATTAGATCAGCAAAGTCACCACCTCCTGTCCTCAAATAACAGGGCAAGAGAGGGCACCTGCCATGGCCCTTTTGTGCTGAGTCCCTTTGATCTTCCCCAGGAATCTGTGTCCTTTCCACCTTTTCTCTTCATCGCTCAGATGCTGGGCAGCTGCTGTGATCCTAGCCCCACACAGGCCAGGACACTGAGGGGCTAGTAGCTGTCTGGGTAGTGAACAAGGACCCCCCCCTTCCCCCCCCCCCCCCCCCCCCCCCCGCCAAGCCCTGGCCCTGGCAGTCAGCTCCCATCTGGGGCAGGGGTGGTAGGCAGAGCAGGGGCTGGTGAGGCTGCTGGAAGCTCAAAAATCCTCCTCAGACAGGTGGCAGCAACTCCAGAATGTGGCAGCTCGCAAGCCTCTTACTGTTGGTGACCATCTGGGGAATTTCCGGCACACCAGTTCCTCCCGGTAAGGCCACTGTCCTTCCCTGGGATCATCAGGGTCTTCACAAGGCCCCACACAAGGCCCTCATACTTTGCAGCATATCCTCTGAGCCTCAGAGTGACAGGAGAGGCACCATGGGAGGAGCAACCTGACAGTCCCTAAAGGCCAGCTGCTTGAATCCAGTAGCCCCCGCCCCTCCACCCTGGGCAGGGGTGGGGGGACTGTGATGGCAGAGTACTGTGGTGACAGCACGGAGCCCCAGGGGGTATGTCATGAAGTTCCCACCTCCAGTCTGGGAGTGGGCCACTGGGTCTCCTGGGCCTTTCCCCTCCATCCACTCACTCCCTTAACTGTGAAAGCCCGAAAGCTGAAAGCCAGGACTGGCTAGCAACCACACTGCCACAGGGCAGCCTCTCCTCCTAGACACGTGTATGGTGACTGCCCAGCTTCACCCCTTGACCCCCTTGACTCCCAGCCAACAGGAGAAAGCCAGGGTGCATGAGGAGGTCTGAGGGGCAAAGAGCTGCCAGTGCCTTGCAGCAGCCCCCCTGCCCCAGTCTCCTTGAGGCACACCAGCTGTTGTTGGCATTTGAGCTCCATATTGAGCTGCTTGTCTGCCTGGGAGTGGGGACTCCTACCTGTGGTTCACTTGGCTCCTGTATCCAGACTCAGGTCAGATGCCTTCCTTTCCTGGACACTGCACTGCCTCCTCCAGCCTGTCTTGCTCACTCCCCTTACTTGGTCCCTTCATCCCAGCTATAACCAACAGATATCTCTCAGAGCCCAAGGCACAGGTCTGCTGTCTTCCCTGAGGGGAAGGCAGAGGAAATGCTCCACTCAGGAGAGGTCAAGGGGGGTGGAGGTGGGGAGGTGAGGGAGATAGGTGGGACAGTCAAGATAGGGTTGCACAGGGGTACTGGGAGAATAGCAAGACAGAGTGATGTTTGCAGTCCTGGTAATAACAACATCCAGCTAACATGTGTCACTGAGTGCTCATTTCTAGGTCAGGCACTGTGCTGTTTGACACCATTACCTCATCCTCATGTTTGTACAAATAAACTGAAGTTTAGAGAGGCAAAGGCACTGGCTCAAGGTCACATGGAGGTCAGATTGGGTCCAAAGGGAGGACTGTCTGTCCAGCACATATCCTCTGAATGGCCAAGTCTCCTGTCTTCCCCGGCTGGCCATCTGCTGTATGTGGAGGAAGAGAGCAGAGGAGCAGCAGAGTTTTAAGTCCTGAGGGCTCAAGACAAAAATATCTCCTGGGCCTCACTGCAGAGTGGCCCCACCCTAGACCCCTCTCCCTAATGAGCTTCCCTCTACCCCCCAACCAGACTCAGTGTTCTCCAGCAGCAAGAACGCCCACCAGGTTTTGCGGATCCGCAAGCGTGCCAACTCCTTCCTAGAGGAGATCCGGCCAGGCAGCCTGGAGCGGGAGTGCATAGAGGAAATCTGTGACTTCGAGGAGGCCCAGGAGATTTTCCAAAATGTGGATTACACAGTAAGGCCATCTGGCTGGGTGCAAAGGACGAGCCTCAGGGGCAGGCTGGTGGCCAGCAGGGGTCTGGAGGAACAAGATAGGGCCCCACTGCTGAGGCCCTCCTGGGAGTCTGGGGAGGCAATGGGCAACAGCCCCTTCTCCATCCAGCTTGCTCGGGGGTGAGGAGGGTGAGTAGAATGAAGAAGATGCTGGCCCTACAGTCTTGGTCAGGTCACACATGACTGCAAGGAACAGAACTCTGCAATTAGCTCCAGGAATAGGGAATTTGGGAAACCTTAGGCTCGGATTCCCAATAACCCCACTGGAGGAAGTTCAGTCCGCCCTCTGCCCATAGCTGGCCCCTGCCTCCCCTGTTCTCTGTGACCAAAATCCCACCTTCTCTGTTTCCAGCCACACATCTGCCTATCAGGGGGTGTGTGACCCAAGATTCCCTGATGTCTGTCTACATACACGCCCTCTGTGCCTCAGTTCAAATTCTCAAGAGGCAAAATCTGATTGCTCAGGGGATCAGAAGGGAAGTCCACATCCTCTCTGGCTGCCAGGGCGCCGTGGTGGCAGCCCTGAGGCAGAAGGATGGATTGGTAAGGGAGGTAGCTCTCTGATACAAGGCTCAGACCTAGTCCATCTCAAGAGCTTACTTGAGCTACTAGGACAAGAAGTTGTGCTGCTACCTGGGATGCAGGTCTATAAGGTCTATAAGGATGCCCTTCCTTATTAATTCAGGGCTTCCAAGACTAGGGTAGGAAACTCTGGTCTGTCCTTTCATCTGCTACCTCCTTGCCTAGATCACCACTGGCCTTTTTCCCAAACAACCTCCTCAACAGATGCCCAAAGGACTTTGTGCAGCCACAATCTGGGCACCTTACCCTAAGGTCTCCTAGGCCCAGCAGGGCAGAGCCACTGCTACAGGGAGGGGTTTAATGTTGCAGGCATCCAGCTGTGGATCTCCCGTGTGGTGGTCCCAGACCACCACCACCAGCAGCAGCAGCAGCAGGAACAGGAACTTGGTCAGACAAGCAGACCTTCTCAGCAATCCATATCTAACCAACAAGGTCTCCGCTTTGAGAACACTGGCTTAGGGAAAGACCACATGCATGAGAGGTCCAGAAAAGCCCAAGAGAGTGACAGAGGCTGGAAGGAGGCAGAGCAGCTGGGTGGGAGATTTGGGTCGCTTCCAGTGTAAAGGTTGTTGCTGTAGCAGGCAGTCCAGAGAGCAGGGTTCCAGCTGCACTGGGGGTGGGGTGGGGTGGGGGGGTGGTACCTGGGATGTGGCTTGGACATGGGCAGCAGGGGGCAAGGAGGAGTGTGGTGGTCCTCCTCAGAGGGCAGTTGCACCAGCGGCTGGCAACAAGCAGGGGTAGACCCCTCTTTGTCCAGAAGCCCTTCCCTCCCCTGCTCTACCTAGACCAGACTCAGGGGGCACCCCCTGGGCTCCCTATATACTTATACATGGGCTGAGGCCTTTGACCTTGTCCCTTTTCTTCACAGCTGGCCTACTGGTCCAAGTACTTCGGTGAGTGCGCTCTAGACCCCAGGCTGCGGTGCCCCTGCCACCCCCCCCCCCCGCCCTTTTTTTGAGCCGCTGTAGGGACGGGAGCGTGCCCCCCCCCCTGCTGGAGACACCAATGACGCCCCTCCTCCCATGTCGCAGACGGGGACCAGTGCGCGTCCCTACCTTCTGAGCACCCGTGCGACAGCCCGTGTTGTGGACACGGCACATGCATCGACGGCATTAGCGCCTTTGGCTGCAACTGCGACGGGGGCTGGGAGGGTCGCTTCTGTAGGCACGGTGAGAGAGCAGGCCGCGGAGGAGGGTGGGGGTCGGGAGACGGGGTTCCTGGGGGCCCGGGGGGCGGAGCGGGAGCCGGAACGTGCCGCGCCACCCCCTCCTGGCGCCTCCTCCCCTGTCCGCCCAGAGGTGATCTACTACAACTGCTCGGTGGACAACGGCGGCTGCGCGCACCACTGCCTGGAGGAGGAGGGCGGGCGCCGCTGCCGCTGCGCGCCGGGCTACAAGCTGGGGGACGACCACCTGCAGTGCGAGCCCACAGGTGAGCGCCCCCCAAACCGGCGGTGGGGGCGGCACGAGAGGCTTCCAGGGAGTGGGCGAGGAGACGGGCCGCCCCTGCACCGACAGGGTGCTTGGTAGTGCAGTCAGCCTGGGAGTTGTGTGGGTGCCCTTGGGTCGCTTTCCCTCTCTTGCCTGCCTTCCTCCAGGTTCCCCAGCACACCTTGGGGACAACTTCCGGAGGAGCATGAGCCCATATGAGCTCATCTCCCAAACTCTGAGTGGGTGTTAGGGGCCAGGCCTCCAGCATCTTCCTTCATCCACCTTGGATGGCTTTATTTTCTGAAGACACCTCGTCCAGCTTGGCATCCCAGCTCCCCTCTGGCTTCCCTGAGGAGAGACAGGAACCTTGAGTCTGCCTTCTTTTCTGTTTTCCTTCTTAAAACATTTTAATTTTTATCAACTTTGTATATGTCCTAGAAGTGAGAATTTTACAACTCTTATCATGAATTTCAGCAGATTGTTGCCCAGTATGGGTCTTTTGTCATTCGTTGTACAATGCCCTTGATGGAACCTTTTCATGTGGAAATTCCTGTCTACTGCCTCAGGCACATTTCCTTAGTTATTTCTTTGATATTCTCCCATTGCATTCTCTATTCTCCCCTCTGGGACCTCCCATTACTCAGATCTCTGTTCCTTGGGATCGCTTCTCTAGGTTTATTTTCACTTCTGTTTTCCACCTCTTTGACTTGGCTTCGTGTTCTTTCAGGGAACTTTCCACAATGTTATATTCTAACCCTTTCACTGGGAAGAAATGTCTAACCTTTTATTTTGAAATAATGATTCACAGGAACTTACAAGGAAATGCCTGTGGACCAGCTGGCCTAAAGGCTTTCTAAGAGACCATCAGAAGCCCCAGGTCACTGGTAGAATCCCTATTGCCAAGCTCCTCAGGTCCTCCTCAGAGGCCGCTTCCTGATTCACGTTTGACTGGGCATAGCCTGCCTTCCAGCCCCCCTGGAGCAGAGTAGAGAAGAGGAGCTGGCATCTGCCCAGTCTGCAGATATCTGCATGACTCCGTCTGGCCAGCCTTGCATGTCACTCTTTCCTGTGGCTGGAGGCCCAGATCACAGTCTCTGGTTCACCCTGTGCAGAGAAGGCACCTGTGGTCTTTTTCAGGACTGAGAGAGGAGCCAAGCCACTGGGGGCCTGAGACAGAGGACTTGGGCGTTGGCAGTTTCATTTCTAAACTCAGCGTTCCTGTCTGTAGTCCCACCCTACACTGACTGTGTCCTTCAGAAACACTGAGGCTTCTGGAGGGTTCTGTAATAAAAAGCAGTCTGCTGCTGGAATTGTATTACTGGCTAAGGTTTTTGCTTTCTCAGTCAGCCAAGTTAGTTACCATGTCTAGCCTCTAGAATTTTTTGCTTTTGTCCGTCTCTATTCTTGGCCACTATGCAATTCTTCTGCTGATGGTTGCCCATCAACTATCCTACAAGTCTAAATCTTTCAACCTAGCATGCATGGTTCAACCCAGCCCTCGGTTCTCTGTCCTCTTGGCAGGGGACGTCACAACCGTGCTCAGAGCTACTTTGGGGGCTCCCCCAGGAATGCCCACCACTTCCTCCCCATAATTTCTTACCTGTGTTAAGAGCTTGGTGGTATCCCAGCATGAGACTTTATTTTATGTACCTCAGGGACTGCTCCCAGCAACTTCTGGAGGAGCAAATACTGAACTCTGCAAAGTTTAATCTGTCCGGGGACACACAGATAGGTAGTGATGGTGCTTGGTCTGGCTCTTACCATTAGGTGGCACTGTTTGTTGACTGACTGACTAACACAAGGGGATGTGCAGTTTACTAGAACTGGGTGCCTCAGTGTCACCTAGCCTTTTAACCCTACAATGGAGCAAACTAGCCTGCAGGCAGGAAGTAGACAAAGATGGGAGGGCAGTCTTGGGGAGTAATGCCTGGCAGGAACTTACTTGCTTCCCCTGTCTTCAGTGAAGTTCCCTTGTGGGAAGCCAGGGAAGCGATTGGAGAAGAAGCGCAAGCACTTGAAACGGGACACAAACCAAACTGACCAAGTAGATCCAAGGCTCATCAATGGGAAAGAGACCAAATGGGGAGAGAGCCCCTGGCAGGTGAGATGAGAAGCAGCTGTTCAGCAGTTGGGGCAGGAATCTCTGAGCCCCTACTGGGAGTTCCTGATCAGAATGCACAGATGGAGAGAGGAAATGCTGCCTTCACTTGGGGTGGGGGGCAGTGGTAATGGCGAAGCAGTTTAAGGGAAATCCAGGGGTACCTGATGGGAGAGTAGTGGTCGGGGCAGCGTGAATTGGGCACAGGGGCAGGGGGCAGATGTGCAGGAAGGTGAGTTATAGTTATAACAAAGAGCTGGAAAGATCATGTGCTGCTGGTGGCACATTAGGCCAGGGCCTGGCTTATGACAGGGTTGCTTGGGTTGACCCTGCAGTACCTCGCCAGCCTTACCATGGGAACTAATGCTTTAAATGGTCCCAGGCACTGGGTGGGAGGGACCAATAAGCAGAAGATTGGCAGGCTTTGGGGATAGATCCTGCGAGGGTCAGGCCCATAAAAACAGCCACTCAAGGAGACCAAAGCCAGGATGGCCAGGGGGATAGGGGCTTATGGAATCCTGAGGGGGATACTCAATACAACCTTGAGGCTTCAAAGGCATCTTAGAGGACTTGAGTCCCAGCCTAAGTCTCAAGAGTGGGCAGAACTTTCTGGGTGCTGCTAAGGATGACTGTAGCAATAGCATGGGCAGAGGCAAGGAGATGCCCTACAACAGTCCAGCTCTGTAAGACAGAAAATGCCAGAAAGGGACCATAAGTCCATGCTGTGTGACCATGAAAAACTGACCAATGCAAGCTTGAGAACCATGCTGTGGCTGTGCCAAGAACTGTAGGCCCAGACTTGGAGCTGTCAGAGGTAGTGTTGTGATGTCACTGTCTACTCCCATTCCAGGTGATCCTGCTGGACGCAAAGAAGAAGCTGGCCTGTGGGGCAGTGCTCATCCATACCTCCTGGGTGCTGACAGCCGCCCACTGCATGGAGGGCTCTAAGAAGCTCATCGTCAGGCTCGGTGCGGGCTGGGGCTAGGCAGGAGGGCGCCACCAGAGGCCTTAGTGAGCTTTGGGGACCCTCGTCTTTGGGGTGCTTGAACAAGAGGCTGCTTGAGTGAGTCCCCTGGAAGGTGTCTGGGGAGAAGAGGCCTGTATGCTCCCCGCAGCTACTCTTGTGGTATTTTAGACACAGTGGCACCTGTTGTTCTGCAGGTAGGGGATTCTTTTCCAATCTGGTGCCCAAGTGCTTACATACACATGTTTGCAAAGTGAGGGGGGGTCTCTCTCACACACACACACACATACCCTCGCCTCTTTATTCACACTCACACGAACAGGCTGTGTGTGTGGGTCTCTGGCACCTTAGGTGCGGAGATCCACAAGGCATCCACATGGCTTGGGCTCAGGGCCATGCTTCACATGACTGACAAGAACAGAGCTGAGCAGCAGAGGCCCCAGCATCTTCCCGGCTGCTTTCCTGCAGTAACCCAGGGCCACAAGCCTGGGCCCCGCTCTACCAATTTCTGGAGGGGGCTCTCCACTGTTCGTTCAGAAAAGAAGGAAAAGATATATTGAGGATGACCAAATTCATATTCTTTACAATTGCCTCCAGCATGACCAAAGTCCCATGGCCTCCAGTGGCACTCAGTTTAGAATTCTCAGCTCCCTGCACTGCCCCTGCCGCTCCAGGAGCCATCAGCCTTGCTGGAGAGGATCTTGTCCCTTGTGTGTGATCCAGATCTTTCCTGGCAGAGCCTGTGTCCCGTGGGTCCTCTCTAGGTCTTGCTGTTCTGGCCCTGTCCCCATCGTGGCTTGTCACTGCCTTGTTTTTGGGCCAGCACTGCTAGAAGAGTTGTGTCCCTCCACTTCCCAGTGTGGATCTGATCTGTGTCCTAGGCTGCCATGCTGACCACCCACAGCTGCTTACTTGCCAGGGCTCACTGCTCCATCTGGGACTGAGTATTAAATTCCAGTCGGAATTCTGCCCCTTTAGGACTGACACCCCAGCTGTTACCACTGGCAGGGATATGAAGCACAGACTTTTGGCACTAGTAACTGCCTGGGAGAAACAGCGACCACTCCAGGTGTGGACCCACTGGTTGCCCCAAACCGCTCTTAACTGCTCCTTTGTCCCACAGGGGAGTATGACCTGCGGCGCTGGGAGAAGTGGGAGATGGATGTGGACATCAAGGAGATCCTCATCCACCCCAACTACAGCAAGAGCACCACGGACAATGACATCGCACTGCTCCGCCTGGCCCAGCCTGCTGTCCTCTCGCAGACCATCGTGCCCATCTGCCTCCCAGACAGTGGCCTTGCAGAGCGTGAACTCACTCAGGTTGGGCAGGAGACTGTGGTGACCGGCTGGGGCTATCGCAGTGAAACCAAAAGGAACCGCACCTTCGTCCTCAATTTCATCAATATCCCCGTGGCCCCGCACAATGAGTGCATCCAGGCCATGCACAACATGGTCTCTGAGAACATGCTGTGTGCGGGCATCCTTGGGGACACGCGGGATGCCTGTGAGGGTGACAGTGGGGGGCCTATGGTTGCATCTTTCCGTGGCACCTGGTTCCTGGTGGGCCTGGTGAGCTGGGGCGAAGGCTGTGGGCGCCTCCACAATTACGGCATTTACACAAAAGTTAGCCGCTACCTTGACTGGATCCATGGCCACATTAGAGCCGAGGAGGCCTTCCCTGAGAACCAGGTACCTTAGCATCCCTCAGGCTTGTGTCTGAACCCCAGAGGCCACTTGTGGAATGGGGCTGGATTGCTGAATGGGAATATTTGAGACATTAAAGGGGACATGTGACATGCACATCAGTTACAGTTCTGTCTTTGAATCCTTTTTTTGTGCTGTTCTGGAGAGAAGTAACATTTGTGGAGCGTCTACTGCATTTCCCACACTTTAGGAACACAATCTTATTTAACTTCCAGAGCAGCTCTGTGGGGTGGGGAGGAGTGGTTCCAAGTTCGGTGAGGTCTTAGGCTGATAGCATTTGGAGGGGGCTCTCTATATGAAGAAGAATAAAAAATGTGACTATGAAACTGTGAGAGACCCTCCCAGGGTCTTGGAAGGAGCCCACACAAAACAGATCTGGAAGCCAGAGCTTTACAGTCAACACAGCAATGAAGGCAGAGGTTTTGAACTCCTATTACAGAGGAGGAATCTGAAGTTCAGGAGGGTTTACATGGTGAAATCAGGATTTAAGTCTAAGTCTGACTCCCAAACCCCTATGGCCCTGTCTATTCTCCGCTGTTCTTGGAGAGCAGCTGTGTTGAGCACCTGCTGGGCGTAGAGACTATTATCAATCCAGTGGAGGAAGTAGCCAGAGACTCAGAAGGTGTTGGTTCAGCTCAGCACGAGCTCACAGTGTAGTTGGGGAAGCACTTTAAGGACAATTTCACACAATCATGAACAGCAGTAAGCAAGAGGTTCTGTCTTGACCCAGCCTTCTAAGAATGACTGGATGAGACAGAGAAAGAAGTAAGGATGTACCCAATAAAAAGGGATAGAGGTGAGACAAGCTGAGACAATTAGCTGAAAGTCATACAAGGAATCTAACTCTATGTGGCCTTGGCCAACTCATTCTCTCATCTGGGCATTATAAAATAAAGGGATTAAATGAAAGCTGTGGTTCTCAAGCCTATCTGTCCATTAGAACCTCCTGGGGAACTTTCACAGACATCTAGCTAGAATTGCACCCTTGGAGACTCTGGTTTAACTGATTTAGAGTAGGTGACCCAGGCATTGATACTTTAAAAACTCCCTAGGTGATTTAAAAGTGTAACTGAGGTTAAAAACCACTAGACAGATGGTCTTTAAGGGCCATTTCTGCTTGGATAGGCACTTTTTCCAAGCCTCAGGCAGCAATCTCAGAAAGGATAGCATGAGTGAGACAATAGTGAAGGAGACCTTGACTTGTGATTATAACCAGCTTGTCAGATCAGAGCTGCTAATCACATCAGAGAGATACCAGGACCCATGGAGTTATCTATATTCAGCCACAAGAGAAGAACTGTGCCTGAGAAGGGGCCTGCAAGATTCATCTCTTAACACACCCAGGAGAGGGGTAGATGGCACAGCTGGGAACTGGGAGAAAGACAGGCTCAGAGTTTGAACCACCTCCCAATTAGTGCATTGGGCCAGCATCCCTGACACTTGTGGGACATACTGGATTGAGAGAGTGACAGCATGCTGGATGCCTTTGCACAAGGTGAGCTTCCCATAAAGACAGTTAACTAGCATGGATGAGAAAAGTCGGGCATGACAGTATGAGGAGCATAGTGAAACTAGTGAAAATTATGAAAAAAAAAAAAAAAAGAAAGAAAGAAAAAACATTTAAAGTCTCTGGAAATGGTCCTAAAGGCAAGAAAACAAGAACAAAGGTACATCTTTTAAACACACCCAAGAAAACTGCATCTGTCCAACAGAAAACAAAAAAGGAGACTAAAAATAAATAAGCACTACACATAAATACATTTCATTCCTATTTAATAACAATGAGCATGTCCAAATCAAAACTAAAAACACAATACCACTTCCAACCACCCTAAAGAAAATAAAGTACTTAGGGGAGCCTGGGTGGCTCAGTGGGTTAAAGCCTCTGCCTTCGGCTCAGGTCATGATCCCAGGGTCCTGGAATCAAGCCCCACATTGGGCTCTCTGCTTGGCAGGGAGCTTGCTTCCCTTTCTCTCTCTTTGCCTGCCTCTCTGCCTACCTGTGATTTCTGTCTGTCAAATAAACAAATAAAATCTTTAAAAAGGAAAGAAAATGAAGATATAAATTAAACACACAACTATGGGCATCTGATTTTTGACAAAGCTGCAAAAGTAATTCAATGGAGAAAGGAGAGACTTCTCAACACATGAAGCTGGTACCGTAGACCATCTGTAGGCCAAAGAATGAAACCCAATCTAAGTCTCACACCTTATACAAAAAGTAAATCAAAACAAACATAAACTATAAAATGAGACAAGAAGAAAGTATAGTTAATGGAAACTATGGAATGAGTTGGAAATAATGATAAATATAACTAGGTTAAGCTTACCAATTAAAAGAGAGAACTCACAAGGACCAGATGGACTTAACAGATATATTCAGAACATTTCATCCTAAAGCAGCAGAATAAACATTCTTTTCAAGTGCATGCAGAACATTTTCCAGAATAGATCATATACTGGGTCATTAATCTGCCTTCAACAATACAAGAGAGAGATCATACCATGCATATTTTCAGACCACAGAATTATAAAATTTGAAGTCATCCACAAGAAAAAATTGGAAAGGCCACATATAGACAGAGGTTAAAGAACATCCTACTAAAGAATGAATGGCTCAACCAACAAGTTAAAGAAGAAAATTTTTTTTTAAAGATTTTTATTTATTTGACAGACAGACCACAAGTAGGCAGAGAGGCAGGCAGAAAGAGAGAGGAGGAGGAGGCAGGCTCCCTGCTGAGCAGAGAGCCCAATGTGAGGCTTGATCCCAGGACCCTGGGATCATGACCTGAGCCAAAGGCAGAGGCTTTAACCACTGAGCCACCCAGGGGGCCCCTTAAAGAAAAAATTTTTAAAAAATGTATAAAAACAGATGAAAATGAAAATGAAAATATGACATCCAAAACTTTTGAGATGCAGCAAGGATGGTCCTAAGAGAGAAGTATATTGCAAAATAGGCCTAACTCAAGAAGCAAAAAAACTCTCAAATATACAACTTAATATTACACCTATGGGAGCTGGAAAAGGAACAGCAAATATAGACTAAAGCCAGCCGAAGAGGGGAAATAATAAAGATTAGAAAAGAAATAAATTATATAGAAATAAACAAACAAAAATCTGGAACAGATTAACAAAACCAGGAGTTGGTTCTTTGAAAGAATTAATAAAATTGACAAACCTCTAGCCAGACTTATAAAAAGAAAAGAGAAGGGACTCAAATAAATAAAATCACAAATGAAAGAGGACAGATCACAACCAACACCACAAAAATACAAACAATTATAAGAGAATATTATGAAAAATTATAGCCATTGATCAATCTGGAAGAAATGGACAAATTCCTAGAATTACCAAATTAACAAATCTGAAATAGGAAGATATAGAAAATTTTAACAGACCCATAACCAGCATAGAAGTTGAATCAGCAATCAAAAAACTCCCAGAAAACAAAAGTCCATGGCCAGGTGGCTTCCCAGGACCAAACATTTAAAGAGTTAATACCCATTCTTGAACTGTTAAAAAAAAAACAAATGGAAATGGATGGAAAACTTCCAGTCTCCTTCTACAAGCCCAGCATTACCTTGATTCCAAAATCAGACAAAGACTCCGCTGAAAAGGAGAATTATAGGGGTTCCTGGGTGGCTCAGTGGGTTAAGCCTCTGCCTTCGGCTTGGGTCATGATCCCAGGGTCCTGGGATCAAGCCCTGCATTAGGCTCTCTGCTCAGCAGGGAGCCTGCTTCCTGCCTCCCTCTCTGCCTACCTCTGTGGCTACTTGTGATCTCTCTCTCTCTCTGTCAAATAAATAAACAAAATCATATATATATGAACAAAAAAAAAAAAAAAAAGAAAAGGAGAATTACAGTCCAACATTAACAATGAACAGGGATACAAAAGTTTTCAACAAGAGACTAGCAAATTGAATCCAACAGTACATTAAAAGCATTATTCACCACAATCAAGTGGGATTTTTCTTGGCTGTAGGTGTGGGTCAATATTCACAAATCAATCGTGATACACCACATTACTACAAGAAAGGATAAGAACTATATGATCCTCTCAATAGATGCCAAAACATCATTTGACAATATACAGTACCCATTCTTGATAAAAACCTTCAACAGAGTAGGGATAGATGGAACATACCTCAACATCATGCAGGCCATATATGAAAGAACCACAACTAATATCATCTTCAGTGGGGAAAAACTGATGGCCACTCTCACCATTACTCTTTAACCATTATTGGAAGTCTTAGCCTCAGCAATCAAACAATAAAAAGAAACAAAAGATATCCAAATCAGCAAGGAAGAAGTCAAACTCTCACTTTTTACAGACAACATGTTGCTCCATGTAGAAAGCCAACAAACTTCACCCAAAAATTGCTAGAACTAATCTATGAATTCAGCAAAGTCACAGGATATAAAATAAATGCACAGAAATCTGTTGCATTTTAATAATGGAGCAGCAGAAAGAGAAATCAAGGAATTGGTTTCATTTACCATTATACCAAGAACCAGAAGATACCTAGGAATAAACCTAACCAAAGATGTAAAAGATGTGAACTCTGAAAACTAGAGAACACTTATGAAAGACATTGAAGAGGACACAAAGAAATGGAAAAGCTTGGATTGGAACAGCAAACATTGTTAAGATGTCTATACTCCCCCAAATAATCTACACATTTAATGCAATCATTATCAAAATACTACCAGCATTTTTCATAGGGCTAGAACAAATAATCTTAAAATTTGTATGGAACCACAAAAGACCCTGAATAGCCAAAGCACTCCTGAAAAAGAAAAGAAAAGCTGGAGGCATCACAATTTTGGACTTAAAGCTTTATTACAAAGCTGCAGTCATCAAGACAGTATGGTACTGTCACAAAAACAGACGCATAGATCAATGGAACAGAATGGAAAACCCAGAAATGGACCCACAACTATACAGTCAACTAATCTTTGACAAAGCAGTAAAGAATATTTTGTGGAAAACGACAGTCTTTTCAACAAATGGTGTTGGGAAAACTGGTCAGCAACATGCAGAAGAATGAAACTGGACCACTTTCTTATACCATATACAAAAGTAAAAATGGATGAAGGACCTAAATATGAGATAGGACACCATCAACATCCTAAGGAGAAACTCTTTGACCTCAACCATAGCAACTTCTTACTAGATATATTGCTGGAGGCATGGGAACAAAAGCAAAAATGAACTACTGGGACTTGATCAAGATAAAAAGCATTTGCACAGCAAAGGAAACAGTCAACAAAACCAAAGATAACCAACACAATGGGAAAAGATATTTGCAAATGACATATCAGATAAAGGGCTAGTATCCCAAATCTATAAAGGACTTAAACTCAATACCCAAAGAGCAAATAGTCCAATCAAAAAATGGGCAGAAGACATGAACGGACATTTCTGCAAAGACGACATCCAATTGGCCAACACACACATGGAAAAGTGCTCAAATCACTCGGTTATCAGGGAATTACAAACCAAAACCTCAATGAGATACTGCCTTACACAGTCAGAATGGCTAAAATTAACCGGTCAGGAACTGACAGGTGTTGGAGAGGATGCAGAGGAAGGGGAACTCTCCTACACTCTTGGTGGGAATGCAAGCTGGTGCAGCCACTCTGGAAAATAGTGTGGAGGTTCCTCAAAAAGTTGCAAAAAGAGCTACCCTATGACCCAGCAATTGCTCTATGGGGTATTTACCTCAAAGATACAAATGTAGTGATCTGAAGGGGCATGTGCACCCCTATGTTTATAGCAACAATGTCCAAAATATCCAAACTTTGGAAAAAGCCTAGATGTCCATCAACAGATGAATGAATAAAAAAGATGTGGTGTATATATACAACGGAATATTATGCAGCCATCAAAAATGAAATCATGCCATTTGCAACAACACGGATGGAACTAGAGGATATTATGTTAAGCAAAATAAGTCAATGAAATCAATTATCATGTGATCTCATTAATATGTAGAATTTGAGAAAAAGGCAGAGGATCATGGGGGAGGAAAGGAAAAAATGAAGTGGGATGAAATCAGAGAGGGAGACAAACCATAAGAGACTCTTAATCTCAGGAAACAAACTGAGGGTTGCTAGAGAAGAGGGTGGTGGGAGGAATGGGGTGGCTGGGTGATGGACACTGGGTAGGGCATGTGCTATGGTGAGCGCTGTGAATTATGTAAGACTGATGAGTCACAGACCTGTACTCCTGAAACAAATAATATATTAAATGTTAATTTAACAAGAAGACATATAGATGGCAAATAAACATATGAAAATATGAAAAAAAGAAAATCTTACCATTTGTGCAACATGAATGGACCCTAAGGTTACTATGCTAAGTGACATAAGTCAGACAAAGAAAGACAAATACTGCAGTTTCTCACTTATATATGGAACCTAACTAACTAACAGACCACCCAACCAACCAACTAAATTCATAGATGCAGAAAACAGATTGGTGGTTGCCAGAGGAGGAGATTTTGGGGGTGGGAAAAATGGGTAAAGAAGGTCAAAAGGCATGAACTTCTAGCTATAAAATAAAAAAGCCTTGAGGATGTAATGTGCAACATGGTGACTATAGTTAATAATACTGTATTGTATTTGAAAACTGCTAGAAAGTAGATCTTGAATGTTCTCCTCACAGAAAACAAACTTTGTAATTATGGCAATGGATGTTAACAAGACTTATTGTAGCAATCATTTAAAAATATATACAAATAATCATTATTTTGTACACCTGAAACTAATATGATGTTAAATGTCAATTATATCTCATAAAAAAATAAAATAGCAAGGAGAAGGAATTAAGAACTGTTTTGCTAGAATCTAATAAACTCGAAAACATAAATGAAATAGATACATTCCTGAAAACATAAGAAGAAAACTGAAGTGGTGCTGAAAGCCATCCTTCTCCCCTTCCAAACCTCAGCCATGTGTTGTTTTGTGCCTGTGAATTCTATCAAACTTTTAAAAAAAGATTTATTTATTTATTTGACAGAGAGAGAGAGAGAACAAGTAGGAAGAGAGGCAAGTAGAGACAGAGGGGGAAGCCGGCTCCCTGCTGAGCAGAGAGCCTGATGTGGGGCTCAATCCCAGGACCCTGAGACCATGACCTGAGCTGAAGGGAGAGGCCAACCCACTGAGCCACTCAGGCACTCCTCTATCAAACTTTTAAAGAACAGACAGTTCCCAACTTAAACAAGATCATACTTTAAAATGAACAACAATAACTGCAAAGCCAGCAACAGCTCCCCAGCTCATTTCATATGTAATGCCAGAGATATCTCCCAGCTGGTGCCTAAGACTTGCTGCATTACCCGGAACCTTCATATCCTCATCTAAGAACTTGGGTTCATATCCACTATATCCCTAGTGATTGTAAGGATAAAACACAATACAAATCTGCAGAGTCTCTGGAGGTATCAGTGAGCTCCTCCCTCCCCTTCTGTCCTTACTCCTTCATGCAAAGTTTGGGACTGAGGGTCACAGTAACTGAAACTCCTTTAGAGATGGGAGTGTTCTTCACAGGCTGAGTCATCTATGAAAGTGGGAGTTCAGTACTCCATTGGAAGCCAGTCATGTGCAGAGAGTCCTGCTCTGGGGTTGCTGGGCTGAGGAATTGGGGTTTCTGCCTCCTAAGGAGTCCTCCACCCAGCTTAACCAGAAGGGGTGGAAGGACAGATGGGAAACTTCTAGCTAAACTGAGGCCAAGAGGACCAGGGAGAGATGGAGGGAGGTGGCAGGGGGTGGGGCTTGTGAATTCATGGGCACAAGTTCAGGAATAGATGGACTAAGTCCCAAGGGAAGCCAGGGGAGACTGAGCAGGGAGATGGACCCCAGGGAAGAGATGGCTAGCCAACCCCAGCTGTCTCAGGGGAGGCTGAAGGCTGAGGACAGGGATGAGGGTAGCTGTATTGATCACTCTCACTTAGCTAACCTTGTGATGGCAGTGGTCTCACAGCAACTGGGAGGGAAAGTACTACTGACTCTCTTCATATTGATGTGGAGGAAAGAGAATCAGTGGGACTCCCTAAATTGTCCCTAATGAAGGAGTCATGTGGAACTTGTGGTAAGCTTCAAAGTCTCTGTTCTGTCCCCTGTGACATGGAGCCAGGTTGCAGGTGAAGGAGAGAAGTCATGTATGGTTGGGCAATGGCAGAACTTGGGCTCTGTCAATATTTAGAATAGGTCAATCATTAGCCAGTTTCAGACTTTCCCCTTGTCAGGCTCCACTGGCAGGTGCTGGGCTAGGCCTGATCCTAGCTATAGCCCTTCTGGGGACTCCATGGGGTGTGGCCAGGAAAGTAAGTTTTAAGCAAACCCAGATCACACACCAAGTCAATGGGAGAGCTAAGCATGAAGTCCAGGTCTTCTGGTTTCTAACCTATGTCCTTTCCCTTCCCATCACCCTGTGCAATGAGTGCAAGGGTCAGTGTGGACACTGAGGTCCCACAGAACCCCTCATCAGACAGGAGAGCACTGCACCTGTTTAAAAAAAAATCATGCATGTGCTTAAACAATCACATGGTGCAAAGGACTTCATAAGATTAATCACAATCTGCCATTTCATCTCTCCTCCTTTTTTTCTTTCTTTCTTCCTTTCTTCTTTCTTTCTTTACTTCTCTCTATGCTGATTTGAAGAGTTTTTATCAATCTGTCTTCAAGTTTAGTAATTCTGTCTTCTGTGTCCAATCTCTATGAAAGCTGTGCAATGAATTATTAATTTCAGAAGTCAAAGTTTTCACTTTGACTTTTTCTTTTTTTTCTTTTCATATTCCATTTCTCGGTAGAAAATCTCCAAATTTCCACCAATTTGGCCCGCTGTTTTCTCTATCTTCTTTAATACGTTGTGGGTCTGTTTGTGGGTCTACGTATATTGGTTCCTTTCTTCTTATTTATTGGTTACATTTTTTGCTTCTTTGCCCGTCTCAAAATTTTTTTTAGAATACTGAAAATTATTTAAAAAGGAATCATAGCAGCTTAAGATTGTATTTTTTTTCTTATCAGAAAATGTTTCCCCTTTCTGGTTCAATCAAGAACTAAGTTGGTATCAGCTGGTCTTTCAGCAGACATTGAAGGCCATAAAGGAGTGGATGATACATTCAAAGTGCTGAAAGAAAAAAATTACAACCAAGAATATTCTATCTAGAAAGTTTCAGAATAGAAGGAGAGATAAACAGGATAGGAACAAACAAACAAAAAAAAAAAAAAAAGAGAGAGAGAGAGAGAGATAAAGTGTTTCCCTGAAAAACAAAAGTTAAATTTCATCAACACTAAACCAGCCTAATAAGAATAAAGAAAAAAAAGAATTGTTTTTTGTTTTTAAACATTTTATTTATTTATTTGATAGACAGAGATTACAAGTAGGTAGAGAGGCAGGCAGAGAGAGAGGAGGAAGCAGGCTCCCTGCCAAGCAGAGAGCCCGATGCAAGGCTCAATCCCAGGACCCTGAGATCATGACCTGAGCTGAAGGCAGAGGCTTTAACCTACTGAGCCACCCAGGCGCCCCCCAGAAAAAGAATTGTTAAAAGGAATTTTTTACATGGAAAGAGAAGGCCATAAGTAGAAGTAAAAAAAATAAGAAAGGGAAAAATTTCATAGGTAAAAGCAAAATACAGTAAAGGTAGTAGGTTAATCACTCGTACAGCCAGTTTGAAGGTTAAAACACAAAAGTAGTAAGATCAATTATATCTAAAAAAATTGGTCATGGAATACACAAAATAAAAAGATGAAAAACATGACATCATATACATAAAATGTGGGGGGAGAAGTAAAAACTTAGTTATCTTAGAGTGTGTTCAATCACTTGTACCATCAACTTAATATAGACTGTTACACACGTAAAACGTTCTATATGGACCCAATGATAACCACAAATTTTAGAAAAAGATACACAAAAAATAAAAAGAAAGGAATCCAAGGATAACACTAAAGAAAGCCATCAAGCCAAAGGGAAGAAAACTACAGAAGAAGAAAGAGGGAAGAACTACAAACACAGCTGGAAAACAACAAAATGGTGATAATTACTTTGATTGTAAATGAACTAAATGCTCAAGTCAAAAGACATAGGGTGACTAAATGGTTAAAAACAAAAACAAAAACAAAAGCCATCTATATGCTGCCTACAAGAGACTCACTTCAGACCTAGACAATACAGACTGAAAATGAAGGGATAGAAAAATATATATCATACAAATAAAAAAGGCTGGGATAACAATACTTACATCAGACAGAATAGATTTTAAAATAAAGATTATAGCAAGAGACAAAGACCTAGTGATAAAAGGGTCAATCCAATTAGAGGATATAACAGTTGTAAATATTGATACATGTAATGTAAGAGCACCAAATACATAAAGCAAATAGTAACAGACATAAAGGAAGAAATCAACAATAATTCAACAATAGTAGGGGACTTAATAGCAGATCATTCAGATAGAAAATCCACAAGGAAACAGTGGTTTTGAATAAAACATCACATTAGATAAATCTGACAGATATATATAGAACATTCCACCCAAAACAAATAGAATACACATTCTTTTCAAATGCATATGGAGCATTTCCTAGGATTGATCACATTAGGCCACAAAACAAGTCTCAATAAATTTAAGAAGACTGAAATCATATCAAACAACTTTTCCAACTACAACTGTATGAAACTGGAAATCAATTACAAGAAAAATCTGGAAATAATCCCAAAACATGGAAGCTAAACAACGTGCTACTAAATGATAAATGTGTCAACTCAGAAATCAAAGGGGAAACCAACAAATACATGGAGACCAGTGAAAATAAAAGCACAAGGGTCCAATATCTTTGGGACACAACAAAAACAGTTCTAAGAGGGAAGTTTATAGCATTAGAGATCTACCTCAAGAAATAAGAAAAATCTCAAATAAACACCTAAAGGAGCTAGAAAAGGAGAACAAACAAAATCCAAAGGTAGCAGAAGGAAGGGAATGATAAAGATCAGAGCAGAAATAATGAAATAAATTAAAAACACAGGGATGCCTGGGTGGCTCAGTGGGTTAAGCCTCTGCCTTCAGCTCAGGTCATGATCACAGGGTCCTGGGATTGAGCCCGGCATCAGGCTCTCTGCTCAGCAGGGAGCCTGCTTCCCCACTTCTCTACCTGCCTCTCTGCCTACTTGTGATCTCTCTCTCTGTCAAATAAATAAATAAAATCTTTAAAAAAATTAAAAACACAATAAAAAAGACTAATGAAACCAAGAGCTGGTTCTTTGAAAAGATAAACAAAATTGACCCACTTTTAGCATGATTTAACAAGAAAAAGAGAGAACTCAAAATCAGAAATGGAGGAGAAATAGCAGACACCATAGAAACACAAAAGATTATAAGAGAATATTATGAAAAACCATATGCCAATAAATTGGACAACCTAGAAAAAATGGATAAATTCCTAGAAACACACCATCTTCCAAAATTGAATCAGGAAGAAATAGAAAATTTGAACAGATTAATTACTAATCAAATAGAATCAATTAAAAAAAACCAACAAATAAAAGTTCAGGATCAGGCTTTACTGATGAATTCTATCAAATTTTAAAGAAGAGTTAATACCTATCCTTAAACTATTGCAATAAAATAGTAGAGGAAGGAAAGCATCCAAATTTATTCTATAAGACCAGTCTTACACTAATACCAAAACCAGACAAAGACACAACAAAAAATGAAACAGGCCAGTATCTCTGATGAACACAGATGCAAAAATCCTCAACAAAATATTAATAAATCAAATTTAACAATACATTAAAAAAGTCATCTACTACAATCAAATGGGATTGTGGTTGCAAGGTTGCAAGAGTGAATCAATATTCATAAATCAGTCAATGTGACATTAACACACATTAACAAGGGAAAGGCCAAAAAGTGTACGATCATCTCAATAAATTCAGAAGCAGTGGTGTGGGGAGTTAGGTGGTGGGTATTAAGGAGGACATGTATTGCATGGAGCACTGGGTGTGGTGCATAAACAATGAATTCTGGAATACTGAAAAGAAATAAAATAAAATGAAAAAGGAAAAAAATAAATTCATAAGGAACATTTGACAAAATACAACATACATTACAAAATACAACATACACTCTCAACAAAGTGAGTTTAGAAGGAACATACCTCAACATAGTAATGGCCATATATGAAAAACCCACAATAACATCATACTTAATGGTGAATAACTGAAATATTATCATCTAAAATCAGGAACAAGACAAGGATCTCCATACTCAATACTTTTTTATTCAACACAGTCTTGGCAGTCTTGGCTGCAGTAATCAATACTAATCAAACCAATAATAATAACAGTAAATAAAAGGAATCCATCTATATTGGTTAAAAAGGAATAAAATTGTCACTATTTGCAGATGACATACTATATATAGAAAACCCAAAAGACCACCAAAAATCTATTAGAACTGATAAATGAATTCAGTAAAGTCACAGGACACAAAATTAATATGCAGAAACTGTTCCATTTCTATACACTAATAATGAGGTAGCAGAAAGAGAAATTAAGAAAACAATCCCATTTAAAATTATAACACTCTCTCCTCCAGCAATCCAAGATGCCAAAGGGAAAGAAGGCTAAGGGGTGGTCCCAGGCCTTGATCTTGTGAAGAAGCAGGAGGCTCAGAAGGCGGTCAGTCCCCTGTTTGAGAAAAGACCCAAGAATTTTTGGCATTGGACAAGACATTCAGCCCTAAATTTACCTCACCTGCATTGTCAAATGTCTCTGCTACATTCAGCTGCAGCAGCAAAGGGCTATTTTCTACAAATGTCTAAAAGTGCTTCCTGGAATTAACAAATCCACCCAGGTCCTGGACTGCTAAACAGCTATTCAACTGCTTAAGCTGGCCCACAAATACAGACCAGAGACAAAGAATGAGAAGAAGAAGAGATTGTTGGCCTGGTCTGAGAAGAAAGCTGCTGGGAAAAGGGATGTCCTCACTAAGAGGCCACCTGTCCTTCGAGCTAAGGATAATACAGTCACCACCTTGGTGGAAAACAAGAAGGTTCAGCTGGTAGTTATTGCACATGGTGTGGATCCCACTGAGCTGGCCTGAGTCTTAAGTTTGGTGTTCTTTACTGCATTATCAAGGGGAACACCAGGCTGGGGTGTCTTGTTTCACAGAGGTTAACTTGGAAGACAAAGGAGCTCTGCTTAAGCTGGTGGAAGCTATTAAGACCAATTACACTGACAGATATGGTGTGATCCACTGTCACTGGGGAGACAATGTCCTAGGTCCAAAGTCAGTGGATCACATTGCCAAGTTGGAAAAAGCAAAGGCTCAAGGACTGGCCACCAAACTGGACTGAGTGGATGCTGTTGAATTTTCTGTAAATAAAACTAACAAGAAGTTGTCTTTTAAAAAATAATAAATAAATAAAATGACACCAAAAATTTTTTAAAAACCCTAAGAATAAATTAAATCAAAAGGTGAAAGACCTATACTCTGAAAACTATAAGATACTGATAAAAGAAATTGAAGATGACCAGAACAAATAGAAAGGTATGCCATGCCCATGGATTAGAAGAATTACTATAATTAAAATAAATGTCCATACATACCCAAAGCAATCTACAGATTCAATGCAATGCTTATCAATACAAACAGCATTTTGTACAGCATTTTGTACATTTTGTATTTTGGAGCAAATAATTATAAAATTTGTATAGAGAGTATTATGCTAAACAAAATAAGTCAGTCAGAGAAATACAAATACCATATGATTTCACCATATGTGGAATTTAAGAAACAAGACAAATGGGAGGGGGGAAAAGAGAGTGAGAGAGACAAACAAAGAAACAGACTCTTAACTATAGAGAACAAACTGATGGTTACCAGAGGGGACATGGGAGTGGGGAGGGTTAAATAGGTGATGGGGATTAAATAATGCATTTGTTGTGATGAGCACTGGGTGTTGTGTGAAAGTGTTAAATCACTATATTGTACACCTGAAATTAATATTATTCTGTATGTGAACTAACTGGAATTTAAGTAAAAACTTTTCTTTTTTAGTAGGCTACACACCCAGCATGGAGCCCAATGAAAGACCTTAAATAGCTAGAGCCATCTTGAGAAATAATAACAATGCTGGAGGTATCACAACCTCAGATTTCATGATATACTACAAAGCTATAGTAGTCAAAACAGTATTATAACAGCACAAAAATAGACACATAGATCAATAGTACAGGAGAGTGCCAAAATAGATCCACAAGTATATAGTCAATTAATCTACACCAAAGGAGGCAAGAATATTGTATAATGGGGAAAAGACAGTCTTTCCAATAAATGGTGTTGGAAAAACTATGAGACAATTACATGCAAAAGAATGAACCTGGCCCCAGGAGGCTCAGTCAGTTAAGTATCTGACTCTTGATCTCAGCACAGGTCTTGATCTCAGGGTTGTGAGTTCCAGCCCCACAATGGGTTCCACACTAGGCATGGAGCCTATGATTAAAGACTTCAGAGTAAGAACTGAAACCATAAAACTCCTAGAAGAAAACATAGGTAATAAATTCCTTGGTATTGGTCTTAGTGATATTTTCATTGGATCTGACTGCAAAGGCAAAGGAAATAAAAACAAAACCAAGCAAATGAAACTATACTGAACTGAGAAGCTTCTGCACAGTGAAGGAAACTATCAACAAAACAAAGAGACAACATACCGAATGGCAGAAGATATTTGCAAATCATACATTTGATAAATTGTTCATGTCCAAAATATATAAAGAACTCATATAACTCAATGTCAAAAAAGCAAATGGATAAAAAAAGAGAATAAATAATAATGGAGAATCGGAATAGAAATTTTTCAAAAGAAGACATACAGATATCCAACAGACATATGGAAGTGTTGGGCTCCCCGCGGATGTTTAATATCACTAATCATCAGGGAAATACAATAAAAACTACAATGAGATGCATCACACCTGCCAGAATGGCTATCATCAAAAAATAAAAAACAAAAACAAAAATAAAAAACAAGAAATATCAAGTGTTGGCAAGGGTGTGGAGAAAAGGAAACCCTGGATTACTGTTGGTGGGAATGTAATAGGTGCAGCCACTATAGGAACAGTATAAAGTTTCTCAAATTAAAATAGAATTACCAGGAGAAGGAGTCAAGATGGCGGAGAAGTAGCAGGCTGAGACTACTTCAGCTAGCAGGAGATCCTCTAGATAGCTTATCTAAAGACTACAAACACCTGCAAATCCATCGGCCGATCGAAGAGAAGAACAGCAATTCTGGAAACAGAAAAACAACCACCTTCTGAAAGGTAGGACCGGCGGAGAAGTGAATCCAAAGCAACGGGAAGATAGACCCCGGGGGAGGGGCCAGCTCCTGGCAAGCAGCAGAGCAACGGAGCACAAAATCGGGACTATTAAAAGTCTGTTCCGCTGAGGGACATCACTCCAGAGGCTAAACCGGGGCGAATCCCACGCAGGGTCAGTGTGGCCACAGGTCCTGCAGGGTCACAGAAGGATCGGGGGTGTCTGAGTGTTGCAGAGCTTGCGGGTACTGGAAGGGGAAAGCCGGCTACAGAGACAGAGCCGACAGTAAGCTCCCAGCTCAGGGGTTAACTTGAACCGGTCGTAGGCTCGGTGAGCTCGGAGCATGGCCGGAGGTCAGGCAGATGGGAGTAACTGGGCGCTGTTCTCTGAGGGCACACTGAGGAGTGGGGCCCCGGGCTCTCGGCTCCTCAAGGCTGGAGACCAGGAGGCTGCCATTTGTATTCCCGTCCTCCGGAACTCTACGGAAAGCGCTCAGGGAACAAAAGCTCCTGAAAGCAAACCTGAGCGGATTACTCAGCCCGGCCACTGGTAAGGGTGGTGCAATTCCACCTGGGGCAAAGACACTTAAGAATCACTATACCAGGCCCCTCCCCCAGAAGAAGATCAACAAGAAATCCAGCCAAGACCAAGTTCACCTAGCAAGGAGTGCGGTTTCAATACCAAGGAGAGCAGCAGAATTCCAGAGGAGGAGAAGGCAAAGCACGGAACTCATGGCTTTCTCCCTGTGATTTTTTTAGTCTTGCAGTTAATTTAATTTTTTTTTCATTTTTTTTCTCTTCTTCTGCTAAATTTTTTTAACTTTTATCCTTTTCTTTTTTAATGTTTTTTAACTAGTTTATCTAATATATATATTTTTTCTTTTTTATATTTTTCTTTATTCGTTTTCTTTTTAAAATTCTTTTCTTTTCTTTTCTTTTCTTTTTCTTCCTTTCTTTTTGAACCTCACTTTATCCCATTTCTCCCCCCTCACGATTTGGGAACTCCTCTGATTTGGTTAAAACATATTTTCCTGGGGTTGTTGCCACCCTTTTAGTATTTTACTTGCTCCTTCATATACTCTTATCTGGACAAAATGACAAGGAGGAAAAATTCACCACAAAAAAAGAACAAGAGGAGGTACCGAAGGCTAGGGACCTAATCAATACAGACATTGGTAATATGTCAGATCTAGAGTTCAGAATGACAATTCTCAAGGTTCTAGCCTGGCTCGAAAAAGGCATGGAAGATATTAGAGAAACCCTCTCGGGAGATATAAAAGCCCTTTCTGGAGAAATAAAAGAACTAAAATCTAACCAAGTTGAAATCAAAAAAGCTATTAATGAGGTGCAATAAAAAATGGAGGCTCCACTGCTAGGATAAATGAGGCAGAAGAAAGAATTAGCGATATAGAAGACCAAATGACAGAGAATAAAGAAGCTGAGCAAAAGAGGGACAAACAGCTACTGGACCACGAGGGGAGAATTCGAGAGATAAGTGACAGCATAAGACGAAACAACATTAGAATAATTGGGATTCCAGAAGAAGAAGAAAGAGAGAGGGGAGCAGAAGGTATACTGGAGAGAATTATTGGGGAGAATTTCCCCAGTTTGGCAAAGGGAATGAGCATCAAAATTCAGGAGGTTCAGAGAATGCCCCTCAAAATCAATAAAAATAGGTCCACACCCCGTAACCTAATAGTAAAATTTTCAAGTCTTAGTGACAAAGAGAAAATCCTGAAAGCAGCTCGGGAAAAGAAGTCTGTAACATACAATGGTAAAAATATTAGATTAGCAGCTGACTTATCCACAGAGACCTGGCAGGCCAGAAAGAGCTGGCATGATATTTTCAAAGCACTAAACAAGAAAAACATGCAGCCAAGAATACTATATCCAGCTAGGCTATCATTGAAAATAGAAGGAGAGATTAAAAGCTTCCAGGACAAAAAAAAAAACTGAAAGAATTTGTAAACACCAAACCAGCTCTACAGGAAATATTCCTCTAAGCAAAGAGAGAGCCTACAAGTGGTAGATCAGTAAGGAACAGAGACAATATACAGTAACAGTCACCTTATAGGCAATACAACGGCACTAAATTCATATCTCTCAATAGTTACCCTGAATGTTAATAGGCTAACTGCCCCTGTCAAAAGACACAGGGTATCAGAATGGATAAAAAAACAACACCCATCTATATATTGCCTCCAAGAAACTCATTTTAAGCCCGAAGACACCTCCAGATTTAAAGTGAGGGGGTGGAAAAGAATTTACCATGCTAATGGACATCAGAAGAAAGCAGGAGTGGCAATCCTTATATCAGATCAATTAGATTTTAAGCCAAAGACTATAATAAGAGATGAGGAAGGACACTATATCATACTCAAAGGGTCTGTCCAACAAGAAGATCTAACAATTTTAAATATCTATGCCCCCAACGTGGGAGCAGCCAACTATATAAACCAATTAATAACAAAATAAAAGAAACACATCAACAATAATACAATAATAGTAGGGGACTTTAACACTCCCCTCACTGATGACAGATCATCCAAGCAAAAGATCAACAAGGAAATAAAGGCCTTAAACAACACACTGGACCAGATGGACATCACAGATATATTCAGAACATTTCATCCCAAAGCAACAGAATACAAATTCTTCTCTAGTGCACATGGAACATTCTCCAGAATAGATCACATCCTCGGTCCTAAATCAGGACTCAACCGGTATCAAAAGTTTGGGATCATTCCCTGCATATTTTCAGGCCACAATGCTCTGAAGCTAGAACTCAACCACAAGAGGAAGTTTGGAAAAAACCCAAATACATGGAGACTAAACAGCATCCTTCTAAAGAATGAATGGGTCAACCAGGAAATTAAAGAAGAATTGAAAAAAATCATGGAAACAAATGATAATGAAAATACAACGGTTCAAAATCTGTGGGACACAACAAAGGCAGTCCTGAGAGGAAAATATATAGCAGTACAAACCTTTCTCAAGAAACAAGAAAGGTCTCAGGTACACAAGCTAACCCTACACCTAAAGGAGCTGGAGAAAGAACAAGAAAGAAACCCTAAGCCCAGCAGGAGAATAGAAATCATAAAGATCAGAGCAGAAATCAATGAAATAGAAACCAAAAAAAAACAATAGAGCAAATCAACAAAACTAGGAGCTGGTTCTTTGAAAGAATTAATAAAATTGATAAACCCCTGGCCAGACTTATCAAAAAGAAAAGAGAAATGCCCCAAATAAATAATATCATGAATGAAAGAGGAGAGATCACAACTAACACCAAAGAAATACAAACTATTATAAGAACATACTATGAGCAACTCTCTGCCAACAAATTTGACAATCTTGAAGAAATGGATGCATTCCTAGAAACATATAAACTACCATAACTGAACCAGGAAGAAATAGAAAGCCTGAACAGACCCATAACCAGTAAGGAGATTGAAACAGTCATTAAAAATCTCCAAACAAACAAAAGCCCAGGGCCAGACAGCTTCCCGGGGGAATTCTACCAAACATTTAAAGAAGAACTAATTCCTATTCTCCTGAAATGGTTCCAAAAAATAGAAATGGAAGGAAAACTTCCAAACTCATTTTATGAGGCCAGCATCACCTTGATCCCCAAACCAGACAAGGATCCCATAAAAAAAGAGAGCTATAGACCAATATCCTTGATGAACACAGACGCAAAAATTCTCACCAAAATAGTAGCCAATAGGATTCAACAGTACATTAAAAGGATTATTCACCACGACCAAGTGGGATTTATTCCAGGGCTGCAAGGTTGGTTCAACATCTGCAAATCAGTCAGTGTGATCCAACACATCAATAAAAGAAAGAACAAGAACCATATGATACTCTCAATAGATGCTGAAAAAGCATTTGACAAAGTACAGCATCCCTTCCTCATCAAAACTCTTCAAAGTGTAGGGATAGAGGGCACATACCTCAATATCATCAAAGCCATCTATGAGAAACCCACTGCAAATATCATTCTCAATGGAGAAAAACTGAAAGCTTTTCCGCTAAGGTCAGGAACATGGCAGGGATGTCCATTATCACCACTGCTATTCAACATAGTACTAGAAGTCCTAGCCTCAGCAATCAGACAACAAAAGGAAATTAAAGGCATCCAAATCGGCAAAGAAGAAGTCAAACTATCACTCTTCACAGATGATATGATACTATATGTGGAAAACCCAAAAGACTCCACTCCAAAACTGCTAGAACTTGTACAGGAATTCAGTAAAGTGTCAGGATATAAAATCAATGCACAGAAATTAGTTGCATTTCTCTACACCAACAACAAGACAGAAGAAAGAGAAATTAAGGAGTCAATCCCATTTATAATTGCACCCCAAACCATAAGATACCTAGGAATTAACCTAATCAAGGAGGCACAGAATCTATACTCAGAAAACTATAAAGTACTCATGAAAGAAATTGAGGAAGACACAAAGAAATGGAAAAATCTTCCATGCTCCTGGATTGGAAGAACAAATACTGTGAAAATGTCTATGCTACCTAAAGCAATCTACACATTTAATGCAATTCCTATCAAAGTACCATCCATCTTTTTCAAAGAAATGGAACAAATAATTTTAAAATTTATATGGAACCAGAAAAGACCTTGAATAGCCAAAGGGATATTGAAAAAGAAAGCCAACGTTGGTGGCATCACAATTCCGTACTTCAAGCTCTATTACAAAGCTGTCATCATCAAGACAGCATGGTACTGGCACAAAAACAGACACATAGATTAATGGAACAGAATAGAGAGCCCAGAAATAGACCCTCAACTCTATGGTCAACTAATCTTCGACAAAGCAGGAAAGAATGTCCAGTGGAAAAAAGACAGCCTCTTCAATAAATGGTGTGGGAAAATTGGACAGCCACATGCAGAAAAATGAAATTGGACCATTTCCTTACACCACACACGAAAATAGACTCAAAATGGATGAAGGACCTCAATGTGCAAAAGGAATCCATCAAAATCCTTGAGGAGAACACAGGCAGCAACGTCTTCAACCTCAGCCGCAGCAACATCTTCCTAGGAACATCGCAAAAGATAAGGGAAGCAAGGGCAAAAATGAACTATTGGGATTTCATCAAGATCAAAAGCTTTTGCACAGCAAAGGAAACAGTTAACAAAATCAAAAGACAACTGACAGAATGGGAGAAGATATTTGCAAACGACATATCAGATAAAGGACTAGTGTCCAAAATCTATAAAGAACTTAGTAAACTCAACACCCAAAGAACAAATAATCCAATCAAGAAATGGGCAGAGGACATGAACAGACATTTCTGCAAAGAAGACATCCAATTGGCCAACAGACACATGAAAAAGTGTTCCATATCACTCCGCATCAGGGAAATACAAATCAAAACCACAATGAGATATCACCTCACACCAGTCAGAATGGCTAAAATCAACAAGTCAGGAAATGACAGATGCTGGCGAGGATGCGGAGAAAGGGGAACCCTCCTACACTGTTGGTGGGAATGCAAGCTGGTGCAGCCACTCTGGAATACAGCATGGAGGTTCCTCAAAATGTTTAAAATAGAACTACCCTATGACCCAGCAATTGCACTACTGGGTATTTACCCTAAAGATACAAACGTAGTGATCCAAAGGGGCACGTGCACCCGAATGTTTATAGAAGCAATGTCCACAATAGCCAAACTATGGAAAGAACCTAGGTCTCCATCAACAGATGAATGGATCAAGAAGATGTGGTATATATACACAATGGAATACTATGCAGCCATTAAAAGAAATGAAATCTTGCCATTTGTGACAACATGGATGGAACTAGAGCGTATCGTGCTTAGTGAAATAAGTCAAGCAGAGAAAGACAACTATCATATGATCTGCCTGATATGAGAAAGTGGTGATGCAAAATGGGGACTTAAGTAGGAGAAGAATAAATGAAACAAGATGGGATTGGGAGGGAGACAAACCATAAGTGACTCTTATTTTCACAAAACAGAGGGTTGCTTGGGGGAGGGGGGTTGGGAGAAGGGGGGTGGGGTTATGGACATTGGGGAGAGTATGTGCTTTGGTGAGTGCTGTGAAGTATGTAAACCTGGCGATTCACAGACTTGTACCCCTGGGGATAAAAATATATGTTGATAAAAAATAAAAAATTAAAAAAAATAGAATTACCATATGATCTAGGAATTCCACTACTAGATATTTATATGAAGAAAATGAAAACACTAATTTAAAAAAGATATATTCACCCTCATGTTCACTGCAGCATTATTTACAATGGCCAAGATATGGAAATAACCTAGGTGTCCATGGATGAAGATAGTGTAGTATAAGCACACAAAATAATACCACTCAGCCATAAAAAAGAATGAAATCTTACTACATGCAACAACACATTTGGACATAGTGGGTATTATTCTAAGTGAAATAAGAAAGAAATAAAGAATACTGCATGATTTCACTTATAGGTGGGATCTACAAAACAAATGAACAAATAAACAAAATAAAACTTAGACTTATTAATATAGACAACAGATTTGTGCCTGCCAGGGGGAAAGGGGATTTGTGGAAGGGTGAAATGAGTGAAGGGGATCAAGAAGTACAAACTTCCCATTATAAAATAAGTCATGGGGATATAATGTACAGCATGGAAAATATAGTCAATAATGTATTAACTGTGTGGTAACAGATGGTGACTACACTTTGGAGATAATTTTATAATGTATACAAATGTCAAATCACTATGTTATATATCTGAACATAGTATTATATATCCATCATATCTCAGTGATTAAAAAAATAACTATGCTGGATGAAACTTGACCTCAGTTGTAGTTAGATAAAGATCCCATCTGGTTTCAAATGATAGTAAGACACTATCAGCTTTGGACTGAGAGACTGAAGGGTCTACTTTGTGCACTTCAAAGATGCAGAAAGTTGTTCTTTCTCTTGGCAGTTTTAATGTCCACTCTTCAGTTTCCTACCCCAGGCTGCTTCCAAACTTGTCAAATCTTTTATGAAAAAGATGGGCACTTGGTTTGAGCTAAGTAAGCCCTTTTTCTGGATAGGACTTTGTCTCCCAGATACCGAAGACTAAGGAAGATTAGGTTCTACCATTTAAAAATACTCCAGTCTCCTGGCAAGCATCCCGATGCACCAAATCAGCAAATATATTGAAGGGAGGGGGAATAAAATGGCTGCCATTTTTAAAAAATTTAATAGGAGAGATGGAAGAAGGTGGTGGATTGGGAGGATCCAAGGCCTACCTTGTCCCATGAACACAGCTAGATAACTATCAAACCATCCTAAAAGATTGGCAAAACAACCTCCAAAACTAAAGGGAGAGAAGAGGGGTACCTGGGTGGTTCAGTTGGTTAAGCATCTGCCTTCAGCTCAAATCATGATCCCAGACCTTGGGATTGAGCCCCACATTGGGCTCCCTGCTCAGCAGGGAGTCTGTTTCTCTCTTTACCTCATCTTCCCCCCCCCAACATGATCTTTCTCACTCTCTCTCTCAAATAAATAATATCTTTATAAACAAACAAACGAGCAAATAAATGGAGAGAAGAGGTCCTATTGAAGAAAGCAGGGAGTGCAGAGGCTGGTTTGGGAGAGAAACAGATCGTGCTTATGGAGAAGAGCAAGAGAGAAACTAACACACAAGGGGCACACAGAGAAAATGAATCCCATAGAAATTGGCTCGGAAAGTGAGTGGGCCCAAATGTCATAGTCTAACCACCATTGGGCTTAAACGTGGAATGTTAAGGTCAATGGGCATGGTGCATGGGAAGAGCTCAGAGACTTCAAGGCTGCTCTTGGAGAGAGGGCAGTGAAAACAGCCTGTAGACATACAATGTAGAAACAGCAATCTGAACAGCACCTGGAACACAGAGCAGGGAGGTTATTTACTCATTTTGGACCACGTTTCAGAGAGGTATTGTTCATGAAGAGATACTTCTGGGAACAAAGGAAATGGCAGGTGCCATTTTCCACCCCCACCCCTCCACATAAGCACAGTTCCTGTGGGAACCAGCACAGCACTGACACTCACTACCTAACTTGCTTATACCAAGTCCTGCCCCCCTGCACCCTGGTGGAACCACCCTTCCTAGTCATGCTTGCTTCAGTCCCAGCACCATGGGCCACCTCCTCCAGAAGACTGGTCAAACTCCTGCTCACACCACACACCCAGATTTTGGAGTTTTGTGGAGCCTTGGTCCTTGTGGTTGTGGTGACAGATCTCATTTCACAAGCAGACTGGAGCATACCTAGTTAGAATGCACTACATTCAAGCCAGGGGAAAAAAAAAAACTGCCCACATCAGGCAAAGAGAGCCTTTGCTGACAATTGGCCTGAAGGATAAAGCAGCCAAGGACAAAACAGCAGAGTGCATGCAGCACACATTGGAAACACTCCTGGAAGCACCAGGCCTGGGAAACAGAGAATATTACATCTCAGGGTCACTACAAGACCTCTTCTCCATAAGGCCATTACCCTCAGGAACATAAGATGTCGCTGACTGTTCTAACACAGAGAAACAAGCATAGAGACTTAAATAAAATGAGAAGAAGAGAAATTTGTCCCAAATGCAAGAAAAGGACAAGGCCACAGCTAGGGACTGAAGTGAAAAAGATAGAAGTAACATACTGATGGAGTGTTTAAAGCAATGATCATAAGACAAATCTACTAGACTTGAGAAGAGTGTAAGATATTAGTGAAGTCCTTAACATAAAGATAAAACAGAACCAATCAGAGGTGAAGAGCGCAACAAATGAGATCAGAAACACATCCAAGAGAATAAAAAGCAGGCTAGAAGTAGCAGAAGAGCAAATTAATGACCTAGAGGACAGAATAATGGAAAATAATCAAGCTGAAAAAAAGAGAGAAAAAAGAATTATGCAAATGTAAGAATAAACTCCATTAAATGTAACAATATTCACATTATAGGAGTCCCAGAAGAAAAAAAAGAGAAAGGTGGGCAGAAAATTTATTTCAAGAAATAAAAGATGAAAACTTACCGAATCTGGGGAAGGAAACAGTTCTAGATCCAGGAGGCACAGGGAACCACCCCCCCAGGAAATCAACAAACACAGATCTAACCAAGACATATTGTAATTAAATGGGCAAAATATAGTGATAAAGAAAAAAATTTTTAAAGCGGCAAGACAGGGGAAAAGAAAGGTAACATACAAGGGAAACCCTCTAAAGCTACTGGGGGATTTTTCAGCAGAAATTTCAAGTCAGAAGGGAATGGCATAATATATTCAAAGTGCTGAATGGGAAAAATCTACAGCCAAGAATACTTTATCCAGCAAGGCTATCATTCAGAATAGGAAGAGATAAAGAATTTACCAGAAAAACAAAAACTAAAGGAGTTCATGACCACTCAATTAGCTCTACAAGAAATATTAAAAGGTGCTCTGAATGGAAAGGAAAGGAAAAAAGTGACATATGAAGGCAAGAAAGACAAAGGCAGTAAAAATGAATATTTCTGTAAAAAAAATCAGTCAAGGAACTCACAAAATAAAAGGATGTAAAATATGACACCATATATCTAAGACATAGGGAGTAAAGGATAGGTTCAAATGTAAATGACCATCAACCGAATTTAGACTGTTATTTGCAAAAGTTATATAAAAACCTAACGGTAGGGATGTCCAGGTGGCTCAGTTGTTAAGCATCTGCCTTCAGCTCAGGTCATGATCCCAGGGTCCTGGGATCAAGTCCCACATTGGGCTCCCTGCTCAGTAGGGAGTCTGCTTCTACTTCTCCCACTTCCCCTGCTTGTGTCCCCTCTCTGGCTGTGTCTCCTCTCTCTGTCTTATTTATTATAAATAAATAAAATCTTTAAAAATAAATAAATAAGTAAATAAGAAATAAAGAACTAACAGTAACAATAAAGAATCACTAATAAATATGCAAAGAATGAAGAGGAAGATACCCAAATATATCATTAAAGAAAACCAGCAAACCATGAAAAGAGAAAATCTTCAGAAACAGCCACAAAACTATTAATAAAATGGCAATACATATCTATCAATGATTACTTTCAATGTAAATGGACTAAATGCTGCAATCAAAAGACTTAGAGGGACAGAATAGAATAAAAAACAAGACTTATCAATATTCTGCCTACAAGAGACTCATTACAGGGGATGGAGAAATATTTACCATGCAAATGGATATCAAAAGCAAGCCAGAGTAGCAATACTAATATCAGAGAAAACAGACATTCAAAGGCTATAAGGAGAGACAAAGAATGACACTATATAATAATAAATGGAATAATCCAACAAGAAGATATAGCAATTGTAAATATTTATGCACCCAACATGGGAGCACTCAAATATGTAGAACAGTTAACAGCATTAAAAAATTAATCCATAATAATACAATAATATGGGGGATTTTAACACTCTGATTTCATCAATGGACAGATCATATAGACAGAAAACCAACAAGGAAACAATGGCTTTCAATGACAGAGTGGACCAGATAGTTTTAACAGATATATTCAGAATATGCCATCCTTAAGAAGTAGAATACACATTCTTTTCAAGTGGAATGGAATGGAACATTCTCTAGAATATGTCACATACTAGCCCACAAAACAAGCCTCAACAAATTCAAGAAGACAGAAATCATCCCATGTATCTTTTCTTTTTTTTTATGATTTTATTTATTTTGAGAAAGCTAGAGAGAGAGAGAGAGAGCATGACAGGGGAGGGCAGGGGAAGAGAGAGAAGCAGACTCCCTGTTGAGTTTGGAGCCTGAATACCATACATCTTTTCTGACCACAATGTTATGAAACCAGAAGTCACACAAGAAAAAAACCTGAAAAGATCACAAATACATAGAGGTTAAATAACATGCTACTAAACAATGAATAGGTCAACCAGAAAATAAAAGAAGAAATTAAAAAGTACATGGAAACAAGTGAAAGTGAAACACAATGGTCCAAAACCTTTAGGATGCATCATAAGTTGTGCTAAGAAAGATATTTAGAGCAATACACGCCTACCTCAAGAAGTAAAAAAAAAATCTCCAACACTCACCTTACTTAACCTTACACCTGAAGGAGTTATAAAAAGAATAAAAAATGAAGCCTAAAGTAGGAAGAATGGAGGAAATGATAAAGATTAGAGCAGAGATAAATAAAAACAAAAACAGAATGAAACAAAATTTTAAAAAACTATAGTAGAATAATCAATGAAACCAGGCCCTGGTTCTTTGAAAAAAAAAAAAAAATCAATCGAATTAGTAAACCCTAGCCAGATTTATCAAGAAAAAAAAAGAGAAGGACTCAAGTAAAATCACAAGTGAGAGAGGAGAAAAACAACTAATACCACAGAAATTCAATTATAAGAGAATATTGTGTGGCAATTTGTGCCAACAAATTGCACATCCTGAAAGAAATGGATAAATTCCTAGAAACATATAACCTACCAAAACTGAAACAGAAAGAAATAGAAAATTTGAAGAGACCAACATCCAGCAAATAAATTGAATCAGTAATCAAAAAACTTCCAATAAAGAAAAGTCTAGGGCCAGATGGTTTCACAGGCAAATTCTAACAAACATTTAAAGAAGAGTTAATACATATTCTTCTCAAACTATTCCAAAAAATAGAAAGGGAAGGAAAACTTCCAAATTCATTCTATGAGGCTACATTACTCTGATACTAAAACCAGATAAAGAAACCACACACACACAAAAGAGGATTACATGACCATATTTCTGATGAACAGAAAGATGCATAAACTCTCAACAAAATACTAGCATATCTAATCCAACAATACATTTAAATACTTAAAAAAAAAGATTTTATTTATTTGAGAGAGAAGGAGAGAGTTTGAGCAAGAAGGAGAGGCAAACTCCTCACTGAGCAGGGATCCAGATGCAGGGACTTGATCCCAGGACTCCAGGATCATGACCTGAGCCGAAGGCTGCCATTTAACCAACTGAGCCACCAGGCGTGTCCAGTAACACATTAGAAAAAAAAATCATTCACCATAATCAAATGGGATTTATTCCTGCGTTGCAAAGGTGGATCAATATTCACAAATCAGTCAATGTGATAAAAGAAAGAATAAGAACCATTAGATCATTTCAACAGACACAGAAAAAGCATTTGACAAAAGACAACATCCATTCATGCATGACAAAAACCTCAACAAAGTAGGTCTAGAGGGAACATATCTCAATATAGTAAAGACCATATATGAAAAGCCCACAGCTAGCATGATCCTTAATGGGGGAAAACTGAGAGATTTTCTTCTAAAGTCAGGAACAAGAGAAGGATCTCTACTCTCACCACTTTTATTCAACACAGTACCACAATTCTGAGCTGCAGCAAACAGATGACAAAAAGAAATAAAAGCCATCCAAATTAGTAAAGAGGAAGCAAAATAGTCACTATTTGCAGATGACATGATATGATATATAGAAACCCAAAAGACTCCACCAAAAAACTGCTAGAACTGATAAACAAATTTAGTAAAGCTGCAGGATACAAAATCAATGTACAGAAATTTGTTGCATTTCTATATAGCAATAATGAAACAGCAGAAAGTGAAATTAAGAAAACAATACAATTTATATCTGTACCAAAAATAATAAGTTATCAAGGAATAAACCTAATCAAAGAGGGAAAGATCTCTATTTTGAAAACTATAAAACACTGATGAAAGAAACTGAAAAGGACACAAAAAATGGAAAGATATTCTATGGTCATGGATTGGAAGAACAAATATTGTTAAAATGTCTATACTACCCAAATGCACAAAAATCTACCCATTTAATGCAATCCCTAACAAAATAACAACATTTGTCACAGAGTTAGAACAAACAATTCTAAAATTTGTGTGGAACCAAAAAAGACCCTAAATAGCCAAAGCAATCTTGAAAAAAGAAAAGCAAAGGTGGAGGCATCACAATTCTAGACATCAAGTTACATTATAAAGCTGTAGTAATTGAAATAGTATAACACTGGCACAAAAACAGACACATAGATCAGTGGAACAGAATAGAAAATGCAGAAATGAGCCCACAATTACACAGTCAATTAATCTTTGACAAAGCAAGAAAGAGTATCCAGGAAAAAAACAGTCTCTTCAACAAATGGTATCGGGAAACTGGACAGCAACATACAAAAGAATGAAACTGGATCAACTTCTTACATCACACATGAAAATAAATTCAAAGAGGATAAATGTGAGACCTGAAACCATAAAACTCATAGAACACAGGAAGTAACATCTCTGACATTGGCCAGAGCACCTTTTTTTCTAGACAAGTCTCCAGAGGCAAGGGAAACAAAAGCAACATAAACTATTGGAACTTCATCAATATAAAAAGCTTCTACACAAGAAAGAAAACAACAAAATTAAAAGAAAATATATGGAATGGGAGAAGATATTTGCAAATGACATATCTGATAAAGAATTAGTATCCAAAATATATAAAAAACTCATCAAAGTCAACATCCAAAAAACAAATAACCCAATGTAAAAAATTAGCAAAAGACATGAATAGACATTTCTCCAAAGAAGTCATACAGATAACCAACAGACACATGAAAAGATGCTCATCATCACTTATCATCAGGGAAAGGCAAACAAAACTACAATGAGATATTATCTCACACCTGTCAGAATGACGAAAATTAACAACACAGGAAACAACGGGTGTTGGTGAGGATACAGAGAAAGGGGACCCCTCTTGTACGATTGGTGGGGATGCAAACTGGTGCAGCCACTCTAGAAAAGGGTATGGGAGTTCCTCAAAATGTTAAAAATAGAATTACCTATGATCCAACAACTGTACTACTAGGTATTTATCCAAAGTATACAAAAATACTGATTCAAAGGGATACATGCAACCTGATGTTTATAGCAGCATTATCAACAATAGCCAAAGTATGGAAAGAACCTAAATGTCTATTGAGTGAAGAATGGATCAAGAAGATGTTACATGTATATATGCAATAAAATATTACTCAGCCATAAGAAAAAAATGAAATCTCGCCATTTGCAATGATGTGTATGGAGCTAGAGAGTATTATGCTAAAGGAAAATCAACAATACTGGAAACAACAGGTGTTGACAAGGATATGGAGAAAAAGGAACCCTGGTGCACTGTTGATGGGAATGCAAACAGTATGGAGTTCCTTCAAAAAGTTAGAAACAGAACTACCCTATGATCCAGCAATTCACTCCTGGGTGTTTACCCAAAGAATTAAAAAAAAAATCCAAAGGTATACATGTACCCCTATGTTTATTGTAGTATTATTTACAATAGCCAAATTATGGAAGCAGACTAAGTGTCCACTGATTGGGAAATGGACAAAGAAGATGCAGCATATATATACAAGGGACTATTTATTCAGCCATAAAAAATAATAAATTCTTGCCATTTGCCATGACATGGAGGGATCTAGAGAGTATAATGCTAAGTGAATAAGTCTGAGAAAGACAAATACTATATGATTTCACACATGGGAAGTTTAAGAAACAAAAGAATGAGCAAAGAGGGGAAAAGAATGGAAGACAAACCAAGAAACAGACTCTTAATTATATATAACAAACTGATGATTACCAGAGGGGAAATGGGTGGGGGATGGGTGAAATAGATGATGGAGTTTTGAGGAGGGCACTTGTGATAAACACCAGGTGATGTGTAGATTTGAATCACTGTATTGTACACCTGAAAGTAATGTAACACTATGTGTTAACTAACTGGAACTAAAATGAAAACTTTAAAAACTGAAAACAGGCACCTGTGTGGCTCAGTGGGTTAAGCTGCTGCCTTTGGCTCAGGTCATGATCCCAGGGTCTTGGGATCAAGTCATGCATCAGGCTCTCTGCTCAGCGGGGACCCTGCTTCTCCCCCTCTCTCTGCCTGCTGCTCTGCCTACTTGTGATCTCTCTCTCTCTCTAATAAGTAAATAAAATCTTAAAAAAAATGAAAACATTATCAAACTTTTTAAGGAGTTTTTGTTATACAGAAAAATGAATGAAAGAGACAGAGAGTTCCCATATATCTCTCTCCCCCTCCCAGGTTCCACTCTTATTAACATCTTGCATTGGCATGGTACATTTGTTACAACTGTTGAGTCAATATTGATACATTACTATTAACAAAAGTCATTAGAGCTCAGTCTTTGGGTCGTACATTGTATGGGTCTTGACAAATGTATAATGACATGTATTCAACATTACAGTATCACAGAAAATAGTTTCACTGCCCCCCCAAAAATCCCCTGTTGTTCACCAACGCATCCTTCCCTCCCTTCCTCTAAGCTTTAGCAACCACTAACATATTTTGCTGTCTCCATATTTTTGCCTCTCTCAAAATGTCATATACTTAGAATCATACGACTTTTCATAATCGACTTTTTTCACTAAGCAGTATGCATTTAAGTTTCCTCCATGTCTTTTCATGGCTTGATAGCTCATTTCTTTTTATTAATGAAGAATATTTGATTGGATGTCACATGGTTTGTTTTGAAGGAATTCTTGGTTGCTTCCAAGTTTTGGTAATTATTTATTTTACTTTATTTTATTTTATTTCTATAGAAGGGGAGAAAGTGTGGGGAGGGGCAGAGAAAAGGGGTTATCTTAAGCAGACTTCATGCCCCAAACAGAGCCTGACCTGGAGCTTGATTTCACAACCCTGAGATCAAGACCTAAGCTGAGATCAAGAGTTGGATGCTTAACTGATTGAGCCACCCAGGCGCCCCTGTATGCAGCTGTATTTAGTAGCTTTATTTATAATTACCAAAACTGGGGCACCAGTTACATATATATAGGGAGGGGGGTTCTCCCAGTTTGCAGCTTGTCTTTTCATTGTCTCAGCAGTATATCTTGCAGAGTAGTTTTTAATTCTAAAGAAGTCTAAGTTCATGGTTCATGCTTTTGGCATTGTACTTGAAAAGTCATCCCAAAACAAGTTCACACAGATTTTCTTCTAAATTATCTTCTAGATGTTGTATAGTTTTGAGTTTTGAGTTTTGAGTTTTGAGTTTAAGTCTATGATCCATTTTGAGTTAAGTTTTGTAAAAGATGTATGGTCACAGCCAAGAATACTTTGTCCTTGCTGGATAAATCTATTTTGAATCCTTCACTGAAAATAGAAGAGAGATAAAAAGCTTCTGGGACAAACAGAAACTATAAGAATTTACAATCACCAAACCAGCCCTATTAGAAATATTAAAAGGGGTCCTCTAAGCAAAGAGAGAACCCAATAGTAGCATAGGCCAGAAAGAAACAGAGAAATTATACAGTAACAGTCAATTTATAGGCAATACAATCTCCCCCTCCAATTTCATGTATTGCACGGAGCACTGGGTGTGATGTATAAACAATGAATCTTGGAACACTGAAAAAGAAAATAAAATTACAAAACAAAACAAAAACAAAAACAAAAAAACCAAGACCTTTCAATATACCATATGCAAGAAACTCAATTTCAGACTCAAAGACACCTCCAGATTTAAAGTGAGGGTGTGGAAAACAATTTATCATGCCAATGGTCATCAAAAGAAAGCTTGGGTGTCAATCCTTATATCAGACTATTTAGATTTTAAGCCAAAGCCTGGAATAAGAGATGAGGAAAGACACTATATCATATTTAGAGGAAATAAGGGGGGTGGTGTGCCTGGGTCGCTCAGTCGTTAAGTGTCTGCCTTTGGCTCAGGTCATGATCCCAGGGTACTGGTATCGAGCCCTGCATTGAGCTCCCTACTTGGCAGAAAGCTTGCTTCTCCTTCTCCCACTTCCCCTGCTTGTGTTCCTTCTCTTGCTGTCTCTCTCTCTCTGTGTCAAATAGATAAGTCTTTAAAATAAAAAAAAAATAAAATAAAGGAAATAAGGGCTTTAAATGACACACTGGACCAGATGAACTTCACAGATATATTCAAAATATTCCCTCCCAAAGCAATAGAATACACATTCTTCTGTAGTGCACATGGAACATTTTCCAGAATAGATAACATCCTGGGTCGCAAATCAGGTCTCAATTGGTACCAAAAGATTGGAATCATTCCCTGCATATTTTTGGCCAAAAATACTTTGAAACTCAAATTCAATCACAAAAGGAAAGTTGGAAAGAACTTGCATACATGGATGCTAAAGAGCATTCTACTAAAGAATGAATGGGTCAACCAGAAAATTAAAGAATTTTGAAAATTCATCAAAACAAATGAAAATGAAAACACAACTGTTCAAGACCTTTCAGATGCAGCAAAGGCAGTCCTATTTATTTGACAGACAGAGATCACAAGTAGGCAGAGAGGCAGGCAGAGAGTGAGAGAGAGGAGGAAGCAGGCTCCCCGCGGAGCAGAGAGACCGATGTGGGGCTTGATCCTAGGACCCTGGGATCATGACCTGAGCCGAAGGCAGAGGCTTTAACCCACTGAGCCACCCAGGCGCCCCGTAAAGGCAGTCCTAAGAGGGAACCATATAGCACAACAAACCTTTCTCAAGAAACAAGAAATTTCTCAAATACACAACCTAACCCTACACCTAAAGGAGCTGGAGAAAGAACAAAAACTAAAGCCTAAACCCAACAGAAGAAGAGAAATAATAAAGATTATAGAAAAAATCAATGAAATAGAAACCAAAGGAACAGTAGAGCAGATCAACATAACTAGGAGATGGTCCTTTGAAAAATCAATAAGATTGATAACCTCCTGGCCAGACTTATCAAAAAGAAAAGAGAAAGAATTAATAAAATCATGAATGAAAGAGGTGAGATCACAACCAACACCAAAGAAATACAAACAATTATAAGAACATATTATGAGCAATTATATGTCAGCAAATTAGACAATCTGGAAGAAATGGATGCATTCCTAGAGATGTATAAATTACCAAAACTGAACTGGCAAGAAATAGAAAACCTGAACTGACCCATAACCATCAAGGAAATTGAAGCAGTTATCAAAAAATCTCCCAACAAATGGAAGAGATTATGCTGAGTGAAATAAGTCAAGCAGAGAGAGTCAGTTATCATATGGTTTCACTTATTTGTGGAGCATAACAAATAGCATGGAGGACAAGGAGAGATGGAGAGGAGAAGGGAGTTGAGGGAAATTGGAAGGGGAGGTGAACCATGAGAGACTAAGGACTCTGAAAAACAATCTGAGGGTTTTGAAGGGGCAGGGGTGGGAGGTTGGGGGAACCAGGTGGTGGGTATTAGAGAGGGCATGGATTGCATGGAGCACTGGGTGTGGTGCAAAAATAATGAATACTGTTACGCTGAAAAGAAATTAAAAAAAAAAAGATGTAAAAAAAAAATCTCCCAACAAACAAGAACCCAGGGCCAGATGGCTTCCCAGGGGAATTCTACCAAACATTTATTAACAACTATTCTCTGAAACTCTTCCAAAAATAGAAATGGAAGGAAAAACTTCCAAACTCATTTTATGAGGCCAGCATTTTCTTGATCCCAAAACCAGACAGAGACCCCATCAAAAAGGAGAATTATAGACCGATATCCCTGATGAATATGGATGCAAAAATTCTCACCAAAAATACTAGCCAATAGGATATAACAGTACATTAAAAGGATTATTCACCATGACCAAGTGGAATTTATTTCTGCACTACAAGGTTGGTTCAACATCCACAAATCAACCAATGTGATACACTACATTAATAAAAGAAAGATCAAGAATGACACGATCCTCCCAATAGATGCAGAAAAAGCATTTGACAAAGTACAGCATTCTTTCTTGATCAAAACTCTCCACAGTGTAGGGATAGAGGGTATATATCTCAATATCATAAAAGCCATCTATGAAAAACTCACAGCAAATATCATTCTCAATGGGGAAAAACTGAGAGCTTTTTCTCCAAGGTCAGGAACACAGCATAGATGTCCACTATCACCACTGTTACTCAACATAGTACTAGATGTCCTAGCCTCAGCAGTCAGACAACAAAAAGAAATAAAAGGTGGGGTTCCTGGGTGGCTCAGTCATTAAACATCTGCCTTTGGCTCAGGTCATGATCCCAGGGTCCTGGGATTGAGCCCTGCATTGGGCTCCCTGCTCAGAGGAAAGTCTGCTTCTCCCTCTCCCACTCCCCCTGCTTATGTTCCCCTCTTGCTGTGTCTCTCTCTGTCAAATAAATAAATAAAATCTCAAAGAAGAAAGAAAGAAAGAAAAGGCATCCAAATCTGCAAAGAAGAAGTCAAACTCTCATTCTTTGCAGATGATATGATACTTTATGTGGAAAATACAAAAGACACCACCCCAAAACTGCTAGAACTCACACAGGAATTCAGTAAAGTGGCAGGATATAAAACCAATGTACAGAAATCAGTTGAATTTCTATACACCAACAACAAGACAGAAGAAAGAGAAATTAAGGAGTCAATCCCATTTAAGCTGCACCCCAAACAATAAGATACCTAAGAATAAATCTAACCAAAGAGGCAAAGAATCTATACTCAGAAAAGTATAGAATACTTATGAAAGAAATTGAGGAAGACACAAAGAAATGGAAAAACATACCATGCTCGTGGATTGGAAGAGCAAGTATTGTTAAAATGTCTATGCTACCCAGAGAAATCTATGCATTCAATGCAATCCTTATCAAAATACCATCAACTTTTTTCATAGAACAAATAATCCTAAAATTTGTATGGAATCAGAAAAGACCCAGAATAGCCGAGGAATAGCAGAGGAATGTTGAAAAAGAAAACCAAAGCTGGTGGCATCACAATTTCAGACTTCAAGCTCTATTACAAAGCTGTAATCATCAAGACAGTATGGTGCTGGCACAAAAACAGAAACACAGATCAATGGAACAGAATAGAGAGCCTAGAAATGGACCGTCAACTCTATGGTCAACTAATCTTCAACAAAGCAGGGAAGAATGTCCAATGGAAAAAAGACAGTCTCTTCAGCAAATGGTGTTGGGAAAATTGGACAGTCACAGAAGAATGAAACTGGACCATTTTCTTACACAACACATAAAAATAGACTCAAAATGGGTGAAAGACCTAAAATTGAGACAGGAATTCATCAAAATCAGAGGAGAACACAGGCAGCAACCTCTTCAACCTCAGGCATAGCAACATTTTGCTAGACATGTCTCCAAAGGCAAGGACAAAGGCAAAAATGAACTGTTGGGACATCATCAAGATAAAAAGCTTTTGAACAGCAAAGGAAATAGTCAACAAAACCAAAGACAACTGACAGAATGGGAGAAGACATTTGCAAATGATATATCAGATAAAGGACCAGCATCCAAAATCTATAAAGAACTTCTCCAAAGAAGACATCCAAAAGGCCAACAGACACATGAAAAAATGCTCAACATCACTCAGCATCTGGAAAATTCAAATCAAAACTACAATGAGATACCACCTCACACCAGGCAAAATGGCTAAAATTAACAAATCAGGAAATGACAGATGTTGACAAGGGTTTGGAGAAAGGAGAACCCATTGCCATTTTGTTGGTGGGAATGAAAGCTGTTGTAACCACTCAGAAAACAGTATGGAGGCTCCTCAAAAAGTTGAAAATAGAGCTACCCTACAACCCAGCACTTGTGCTACTGGGTATTTACCCTAAAGTTACAAATGTAATTACCCAACACCATTTGCTGAAGAGACTTTTTTCCATTGGACATTCTTCCCTGCTTTGTTGAAGATTAGTTGACCATAGAGTTGACGGTCCATTTCTAGGCTCTCTATTCTGTTCCATTGATCTGTGTTTCTGTTTTTGTGCCAGCACCATACTGTCTTGATGATTACAGCTTTGTAATAGAGCTTGAAGTCTGAAATTGTGATGCCACCAGCTTTGGTTTTCTTTTTCAACATTCCTCTGCTATTCCTCGGCTATGGGCTACACCCCAATGTTTATAGGAGCAATGTCTACAATAGCCTAACTATGGAAAGTCCATCGACCAATGAATGGATAAAGAACATGTGGGGGGAGCCTGGATGGCTCAGTGGGTTGAGCCTCTGCCTTCGGCTCGGGTGATGATCTCAGGGTCCTGGGGTCGAGCCCCACATCAGGCTCTCTGCTCAGCGGGGATCCTGCTTCCCCCTCTCTCTTTGCCTGCCTCTCTGCCTACTTGTGATCTCTCTCTCTGTCCAATAAATAAATAAAATCTTAAAAAAAACCATGTGGGACATATATATATATATATATATATATATATATATATATATATATATTATTCCACCACATATATATGGTGGAATATTATGCAGCTACCAAAAAATTAAAATCATGCCATTTACAATGATGTGGGTGGAAATAGAGGGTATTATGTTAAGTGAAATAAGTCATTCAGAGAGAGAGAATTATCATAAGATCCCACTGATATGTGGATTTTAAGGAACAAGGCAGAGGATCATAGAGGAAGACAGGGAAAAATGAAATGCAATGAAACCAGAGAGGGAGACAAGCCATAAGAGACTCTTTTTTTTTTTTTAAAGATTTTATTTATTTATTTGACAGAGAGAGATCACAAGTAGGCAGAGAGGCAGGCAGAGAGAGAGAGGAGGAAGCAGGCTCCCGCTGAGCAGAGAGCCCGATGCGGGGCTCGATCCCAGGACCCTGAGATCATGACCTGAGCCGAAGGCAGCGGCTTAACCCACTGAGCCACCCAGGCGCCCCCATAAGAGACTCTTAATCTCAGGAAACAAACTGAGGGTTGCTGGAGGGGAGGTAGATGAGGGCATGGTGTGGCTGGGTGATGGACGTTGGAGAGGGTGTGTGTTGCAGTGAGTGCTGTGTATTGTGTAAAATGATTAATCACAGGCCTGTACTCCTAGGGAAAAAATGAAATAAATGGAAATTATATTTGTCTTAAGAAAATATGTATAGTTTATCTCTATATTAATTTTTTTTTGCATGTGGACATCCAGTTGTTCCAAAAGCATTTGTTGAAAAGATTATCCTTTATCCATCAAATTACCTTTGCTTCTTTGTCAACAATAAATACACTCCAGTTATACAGATCTATTTCTTGCTCTTTACTCTCTTCCATTGAGAGTATTTGTCTGTTCATTAATACCAATTAATTAATTAATACAATCTTGATCACTGTAGCTTTAGAGTAATTATTGAAGTCAAATAGTGATGATCTCCAATGCTCTAAATTTCCCTCTAATACTTTTCTTGACATCTAACAAATTTTGATTAAGTTGAATTTTCATTTTCATTTAGCTGAAAGTATTTTAAACTTCCCTTAAGACTCTTTGATCCAGGGGTGCCTGGGTAGCTCAGTGGGTTAGAGCCTCTGCCTTCAGCTCAGGTCATGATCCCAGGGTTCTGTGATTGAGCCCCGCATCGGGCTCTCTGCTCAGCGGGAAGCCTGCTTCCTCCTCTCTCTGTCTCTGCCTGCCTCTCTTCCCACTTGTGATCTGTCTGTCAAACAAACAAATAAAAAAAAAAAAGACCCTTTGATCCATGTGGTATTTAGCAATATGCTGTTAATCTCCAAATATTTTGGGGTTTTCCAACTATCTTTCTGGTGTTAGTTTCTAGTTGAATTCTACTACATTCTGAAAACAGATATTGTATGATTTATATTCTTTTAAAGTCTGTTTTTTAAGGTGTGTTCTATGGCCAAAAATGTGGTCTAACTTAGTGAAAATTCCATGTGAGTTTGAGAAGAATGTGTATTCTGCAGTCATTGGATGAAGTGTTCTAGAGATGTCAATTAGGTCCAGTTGATTAATGGTACTATTCATTTCAACTATGTCCTCACTGATTTTATGCCTGCTGAATCTGTCAATCACTATAGAAGGAATTTGAAATCTCCAACCATGAAAGTGAACTCTTCTATTTCTTTTTGCATGTTTATCAAGCTTTTGCTTCACATAATTTGACACTCTGTTGTTAGGTACAAACATGTTAAGTATTGTCATGCCTTTTTAAAGAATAGACCCTTTTATCATTACATAAGTCTCTCATTATCCCTCATAATTTTCTTGCTCTAAAGTCTGCTTTAAAAAAAAAAAAGCCTGCTTTGTCTGAAATTAATATAACTACCCTAGCTTTATTTTGATTAGTCTTAACATGGTATATCTTTCTTTACCTCTTTTTTTTTTTTTAAAGATTTTTTCTTTATTTGACAGAGAGAGATCACAAGTAGGTAGAGGCAGGCAGAGAGAGAGGAAGTGAAGCAGGATCCCCACCAAGGAGAGAGCCCAATGCGGGGCTCAATCCCAGGACTCTGGTATCATGACCTGAGCTGAAAGCAGAGGCTTTAACCCACTGAGCCACTCAGGCGCCCCCTTTCTTTACCTCTTTACTGTCACTGTGTCTTTTTTTTTTTTTTTTAAGATTTTATTTATTTGAAGGAGAAAGCATGAGCAGGGGGAGTGGGAGAGGGAGAAGCAGACTCCCCACTAAGCAGGGAGCCCAATGCAAGGTTCCATCCCTGGACTCTGGGATCATGACTTGAGCTGAAGGCACATGCTTAACCAACTGAGCCACCCAGGTGACCCACTCTGTCTCTGTCTTTACCTATGAAGTAGACCTTATCTGTTTTCTATTCATTGCCATTGTTCTTTGTTTCTTTTTTCTTTGTAATATTTTTCTGTCTTCTGTGATTTTAATTGAACATTTTTATGATTCCCTTTTTCTTCTCTCTTAGTATATCAATTAGGCTTTCTTGGAAAGATATGTATTTATTGCCATTTTACTTGCTTTGTTGTTGTTTCTGGAGATTTTTCTCTGATCCTTTCTTGTTTTTGTCACTTCTGGTCCTTCCTTTCCACTCAAAGGGTCCTTTTTAATATTTCTTGTAGGCATGGTCTAATGTTCATGAATCCCTTTAGTTTTATTTGTCTAGGAAAACTTTTTTACTATGTTTCCCTTGAGTTTGTAATATACATTTACATCTAACCCAAATCCTCTTTCAAATAATACTATAGCACTTCATGGGAAGTGTGAACACCTTATAACAGAGTATTACCAATTTCTCTCTCTCATCTTTTAAAATATTTTAGTCATTCTTATCCATAAGCTATAATCACTATTATTATTTGGAACAAATGGTTACCTGCTAGATCAACTAGGAATTAAAAAATTAAATAATTAATCTTTTAATATAGACAAGAAATAACAAGTGTTGGCAAGGAAGTGGAGGAAAGGGAACAATTGTGCACTATTGGTGGGAATGTAAATTGGTACAGCCACTCTGGAAACATTACTCAGCCATAAAAAAGAATGAAATCTTGCCATCCATAAGAACATGGATGGCCATAGAGTATATTATCCTAATGAAATATGTCAGAGAAAGACAAATACAATGACTTCACTTATATATGGAATCTAAAAAAACAACACACACACACACACACACACACACACACACAGAAACAGTGTCATAAATATGGAGAACAAACTAGTGGTTGCCAGAGTGGAAGGAGTGGAGAGTGGGTAAAATAGCTGAAGGGAATTGAGAAGCACAAACTTTCAGTTACAAAGTAAGTAAGTCATAGGGATGAGAAGTACAGCATAGACACTCTAGTCAATAACAACATATAGAATTGTCAAATCACCATGTTGTACATCTGAAACTAATAAAACACTGTATGTTAATTATACCCCAAATTTACTTTTTATTATTTTTAATGATTTCATACTCCAATTTTAAAAATAAAGTAAGATTTAAAAATTTTATTTTACCTTGATTTATTTTTTTCCTTCCTTTATGTAGATTTGACTTTCTGACTTACATACTTTTCCTTCTCTGTGAAGAATTTAACATTTCTTGCAAGGCAAGTGTACTGGTGACAACTTCTGTCAATTTTTTTCAAAGGAGGTCTCTATTTCTCCTTTATCTTTCAGGGATAATTTGCTGAATATGGAATTCTAGATTGGTAGTTCTTTTCCTTCAACAGTTTAAATATTTCATATCACTCTCTTCTTGCTTGCATAGTTTCTGAAAGGAAGCTTGATGTAATTTTTTTTTAGATTTTTATTTATTTATTTGACAGAGAAAGACATAGCAAGAGAGGAAACACAAACAGGGGGAGTGGGAGAGGGAGAAGCAGGCTTCCCATAGATCAGGGAGCCCAATTTGCGACTCAATCCCAGGACCCTGGGATCCCATGGGTCAGATCCCATGACCTGACCTGAAGGCAGATGCTTAATGACTGAGCTACAGGAGCCCCAGAAGTTTGATGTTATTCATACCCTTGTTTCTGTATAGGTAAAGTGTTTTTCCCCTCTGGCTTCATTCAAAAATTTCTCTTTGCATTTGATTTCTGTGGCTTGAAATTTGTGCCTAGATATATATTTTTGGTATTTATTATCCTTGATGTTCTGTATCTGTGACTTGGTATCAGAAATTAATTTTGAAAAATTTTTAATCATTATTACTTCAACTGTATTTCTTTCTTTCTTTCTTTCTTTCTTTCTTTCATTTCTTATTTTGGTATTCCCATTATGTATATGTTACACCTTTTGGATTTTTCCCATGGTTCTTGGATATTCTGTTCCATCTTTTCATTCTTGTTTCTCTTTGCATTTCAGTTTTGGAAGTTTCTATTGATGTATCTTTAAACTGATTGAATCTTTCCTGGGCTAGTGTCCAATCTATTGATGAGTTCATCAAAGGCACTTTTCATTTTTATTACAGTGGTTTTTAAAAATTTATTTTTAAATTAACAAATAATATATTATTTGTTTCAAAGGTACAGGTCTGTGAATCATCAGTCCCACACAATTCACAGTGCTCACCATAACACACACCCTCCCCAATGTCCATAACCCAGCCACCCTATTGCTCCCCCCACACCCCCCAGCAACCCTGTTTGTTTCCTGAGATTCAGAGTCTCTTATGGTTTGTCTCCCTCCTGATCCCATCTTGTTTCATTTTTCCCTCCCTACCCCCCCATGAGCCCCCACCCTGCCTCACAAATTCCTCATATCAGAGAGATCCTATGATAATTGTCTTTCTCTGATTGACTTATTTTGGTTAGCATAATACCCTCTAGTTCCATCCACCTCTTGCAAATGGTAAGACTTCATTTCTCTGATGGCTGCATAGTATTCCATTGTACATAAAGCCCACATCTTCTTTATCCATTCATCTGTTGATGGACATCTAGGTTCTTTCCATAGTTTGGTTATTGTGGGCAATGCTCCTATAAACATTAGGGAGCACATGACCCTTCAGGTCATTACTTTTGTATCTTCAGGGTAATTAGCCTTAGTGAGATTGCTGGGTCATAGGGTAGCTCTATTTTCAACTTTTTGAGGAAGATCCATATGGAAAAGCTGTATGGAAAACAGCTTGCATTCCCACCAACAATATTACAGTGTTTTTTGATTCCTAGTACATCCATTTTTTTTCCATCTCTCTGCTTATATTGCCCACTTGTTCTTGCACATTATCCACTCTATCCATTAAATATCTTAGCATATGAGTCATGTTGTTTTAAATTCCCAGTTTGGCAGTTTCAATATTTATGCCATAACTGAGTCTTATTCTGATCCTTGCTGTCTCTTCAAAATGTATTTCTTGTCTTTTAATACAACTTGTAATTTTTTTGTTAGAAGCCAACATGATGTATTGAGTAAAAATGAACTGAGGTAAATAGGGTTTCAAGTGAGTTTTTGGAGCCTTCTACTTTGCATACCCCAGGATAGAGCACCCACCATCCACTAGCAACAGATAAAATACCCTTGGAAATCTCTGATTCAAATACCCTCTGCTATTCCACTAAGTAACACCTTGTGGACACATAAATCCTCTCTTCAATTCTCCTCTTCCTCAGGAATTCTTTTGCCCTTCCCCCTCCTTGCAGGTGGTCCCTGTATTGAAGACTCTGGATGGCCTCATGTGATAAGGGAATTCCCCACATGCCACCCTGTCAGTGTTGCCCAAATAAAGCTCATTGTCTGCTCTTGCTACTTCATGGTCATTTCTTTTTTACTATTTACCCCCAAATCTCTTGAACTCAATATAAGTGGTGATTAAAAAAAAAAAAGGCAGGGTGGAAATTTTGGAAATGATGAAGAAATTGATACAGGGTCCATCCAGTCAGTGGGACAATCAAATGGCAAAATGATCATGGACAGCCTTAGTGGTTGGAACTTAAAAATTTGGAACACTGCCATGTCAATTTAGTGTGGCATTGATGAGGAACAGAAGGCTGGCTGAGGACAAAGCAAAAGTCTGACACCTTTGCAACACCCCTCCCCCCACTCCTGGGTGGAACATACATGACATTATTTGGGAATCTCTCATCTATCTTAATGTTAATACCTTGCTAGAGGGAAAAATGACCTTGGCAATGGCAAGGCCTCTGGTATCTGGTATCTTGTAGGTTCTCTTTAGCATATGAAAGTTCTGTTGAAACCTCCCTTTCCCTTACCTTCCTCCAACCACATGGTACATAACCTGCCACCCCTCACAACCTCAGGGCTGCAGCTCTTCCTGCCCATAGGTCCATGCTAAAATAAACCACCATTTTATACCAAAGATGTCTCAAGAATTCTTTTTGGTCATTGGTTTCAGACCTCACCCCACCAAACCTCACCTATATTCTAGAACTTCATCATTTGGCACCCAATATGGGGCTGTGAATCTTTACATTTGGACTCTGAGCTTTGGTGCAAAGTTGGTGAGTACTTTCTCTCTTCTTCCCTTACTCTCATTTCAGGGGCTTTTCAAGGAGTATGGTCTTATTGGAACACTTGCATGTCAATTGCTCAGGCTGTAATCCTCTAGCCCGTGACTACTCTATGGGGAGGAGAAAGTCTGTCTTTTGGCTGGAAGTCAGTACTCTGGCTAGAATGGTAATAAGACCCAGAAACTTGATGCCCTCTCTTTATTCCTGTTCTTACATAAGGTTGTCTCTCTTGGGCATGGGACAGCCACCTAAGTCACCAGGACGGCTGCCAATCTTAAGACTCCCATGTGAGGTTTCCTCCTGATTGATCTAATGTGATCCTCTCCACATCCCTGGTCTAGCAACTTCTGGCCACAGGACCTCCATGGGGAACTGGCCGAAACCAGTACCCAAGTGAATTAAAACACAACTGGGGACCGTTTCCTGGGGAAGTTGGCTGCAAGGACCACATGTGTTGGAATGTCACATAGACCATGATGGATTTCAGTCTTTATTGTCTCTTGTCAGTGTCTTCTACAAACTAAAAACTACAAAATTGGGTAAATTTCCCCTTGCCAAACTTTTCTAGTATTTCCATGGGTTAAAATGGCAAAACAATATGCAATCTTCAGGACAGAAGATGGCATGGCATGGCACAGTATTTTGGTTCATTCACCAGGTACCCACTGGCAGCCTAAGATGTGATGGGGAAGAGGAGGGACACCGGCACTTCTCCAGGGCCTTTTATGGTAGGAATGCCTTCCCAGGGAAGGCAGGATATGATCAATAGCGATGTCTTGAGGGACACCTCCAGTCGCTTTTGACACATGAGAACCTCTGACATATTCTGTGTGGGATGCCATCCAGGCATTGGGGGGGATTTGGTAATGGACCTTCTTTACTTTACTGGGAGCATGGCCTCAGTTGGCTTCTTCAGTTCCCAAGGACTCTACCTTGGGGTGCCTTTTAACCCGCTGGAAATAATTTGGATTGCAAAACTTAGGAAAGGACTGAGCTCCTGTAACACTGCATGGCCTCCATAGGATCTATTTGTTCTCTGCAGGAAACAGGGCAAATGGACCTAGGGTACCTTCATTGCTCATACCTAGGCCTTCATTGCTCTCCACCAGGACCCTGACCTTAGGGCCTTTTGCAGAATGTGTTTGCCCAAATGAGTCAGCTAGTAAACTCCCTCCTGACCTTTTGGATGATAATTACATAAATAAGCCTTCTCCTAGTAAACCCAGGTTGCTGGAGGATACACAGGCCATCCCTAGCAAAGGGGACTCTGACTTTATATCTCTCTCTGTTCCTCCTAATAGATGTGGGGGCTTCTCCCTCATTCATTTCCTGTGTTAGTGGCTTTAACTGGAGCCAACTGGGGTTTAACTCAAGAGGAGACTTTAAGGAATGTTCCTAGGCAGCTGCTGAAACTTCCTTTGTTTCAAGGAAATTCCCTGTCTTCTCTGGCCAGACGTGGACTGCCTGACCCCTCCCCCCTTGTTGGTGGGAAAGCATGGCGTCTGCTCCTCTGTTGGAGCTGATGAGCTCTAAAACTGGGAATCCTTTCTCTGCCTTCTGGCAGCACTTTGTTTCTTCTGTCTCCCCCTTCTACTGTTTCTGCACCAACACGGGTGCAGCCTGCATGACTGGCCTCTAGACCATGCACCAAGGCTCCTTCTGTCTTAACTGTCAAGTAGCAAGAAGAGCATCCCCTTGACCTAACACCCCCACACTCCAGATTTCCCCACCTGTGTCTCAGGTAAATACTGAAAATGGGATAGGCCCATGTGGAACACAAATCAGTATTTAAACTAAGTAAAGTTTGGTGGTTTAATTAAGATAGCCATGTCTTTGAAGTTACAGCAGTAAATGTGAAACTTTTATTCTATCAAGGTTTACTGAAGGTCAAATAACCTTGTGTTAACTCTGTTGGGTTGTTCGTCAAAAAGATGACTGAGCTGGTTCATTGTCTGTCTCAGAGTTTTTTGGTAATTGTTGGGTAATTGTTAATATAGCTTTCAAACTCTTGGTAACCTGAAAGTTTATAAAGTTTTGGCTTGGATGACAAATGGAATGAAATCCATTGGAAATATAGGTCTTTCAAATAGGATAAAATGCTAAGTCATTAATTACTGGATGTAGGTTTGTGGTTTTGACTTCTTACAGCAAAGAAAGAAAAAGTATTTAAATCTGTTGATAAACACGTTTAGTGCTTAACTGATTCATAAATTTGCCATCTAAAAAAATTCTGTTACAACAGTTCACAATTAATACTTAACTGACTAGAGACTAAGGTGTTTCTAAGAGTACAAAATTCTAACTGTAACTAAGACTAATGGAAATAAGGGAAACAACTCTGTATGTGGAAAAGTAGGTATGGAATAAAGATAAGGAATGGGAATGCATTTTGTTAAAGATAAAAGGCAATTTTGTTCTAAATGAGATGGTTGTTTGGAAAGAAATGGCTTGGGACAAAACCTAAATGTAAAAGATTTAGTAGAAGGTTTGTGAAGGGAAATCTTCAGAAAAAGTTTTAGATGTGGTCAGGACTGACTAAGATTGAAATGAATGGGTTTTAAAGGTACACTGGTATAAGATAAAAATTGTCTCCATTCAAAAAGACAGTTTTCTTAAATCTGCTGTTAGGAAGAAAATGTAAATAGTTGTTTCTCTTTGCCTGTTCAGAAAAACCATTTTCCACATTTTGCTTATACCAGGTCTTAAAATCCTTAATTATATTTAGACACCTGCCTTAAAACTTTGTAAGATTTTAGCAACTGTTGACAAAATTTAAATTGTAAATGAAATCTTTATAATTTATTAGGCTTTTCCTTGGTATCCTAAGTTACTCAGGAAGTACTGCTAAACAAATGATAAACCTTGGGTTACAGTTGGGTAAATGCTATAACTATTCTAAAGGTTCTATACATTTCCTAGAGTTTTAATGTTTTGATAAGGTCATCGCTTGGTATTTTAATTATTGAAATGTTCTGTGCCACAGAAATAACCTGATTTCCTTGCCAGCTATATTGTAAACTCTAATCACATCAACTCTTTAACCATATCTGTTCTGAGTTTTTATCATTTATAGTTGTTTTAATTCTCATGTAAAATGAGTTTCACCTTAAAGGAGATTCATATAAAGGACTTTAAGGACAAATACAGATATTTGATATATTTGAAAATCCTAAAATTGAAATGGGTAAGAATTTCCAGAACTAACTGAAGTTGCATTCAAACTAAATCAGAATTAGTAACATGGGACTAGACGAACTAAAAGATTATAGTGTTATGTCTCTTATTTTAGACATTGCTCATTCTCTAATGTTTACTCTTCCAGACTAAGAAAAATTAAAAATATTCATTTGTAAACAAATCAAAGAATTTAACTTTTCTCTCTATCTGAATCCTCAGAAACTCAAAAGGTCTCAATATTCTTCCATGGCAATCAGTCATTTGTATAAATTCAATAAGAATCTGTTCTCCTTATAACAGGACACTATTGGAAACATTGGTTATTTTACCAAGGCTTTGACTGGAACGTCATATTTGAGAAAGACATGTATAGACTAAGATATGACCAGACAGCTTTAAGGAATTAAGGATGACTTTATGAAACCTGGAGCCATAAAGCCCCTTGGAACTGTTGGTCTGATACCTTACTTACAGAGTTCCTGGCAGCCTCATCAGGTGAGTAAAGGATGTCACTTCCTGGCAGGTGCAGGAACCTCAGGATACTTTGGGGACCTCATGAAGAGGAATTCACCCAAATTGACAGGTATTGCAGGCAAGTACTTGGCTTGGCTTCTGGAGAGGCAACTAAAAGTTCAACCTAGAGAGTCCTTATAAGAAGTTCCAGCAAAGCAGATTCTAAAAGATCTATATGATCACTCAGTGTTCTTGCTGAGCTTATGTAAATAATTAGGCCAAGTTTGTTAAAACTGGACTTGTTTTTCAAATAATTTAGACCTGATTTGGCCATTTCTGGAAATGAGGGTTATTTTAGAGAGAAAAATTATGTTTTAATAACACACCTTTGTGGATGTTAAGTTCTAGATTTGAATGTCTTTAAATGTTTGTTATTTACCTACACTAGACAACCTGAGGTAAACTTCAGAGAAGTTGCACAATAGCTTGTTTAGATTATCTTGCTTAATATTCTGTAGGGATAATAACAAAACCCCATGGGCACACAACTGTTTAAACAACTGGAAAATGGGATTGATTCCCCCACAAATATATAACTTAACTATCACCTTGTGTGTGGTGGGGATAATGAAATTGCCTAAAAGCCAGCACACCCCACTCTAAAGGATTAACTATGGACTTGTGGAGATAATGGATGACCCCACTTTCTTTATGATTGGATTGAATGATGCATGTGGGACTCCCCTTATCTCTTGATAAGTTTTCTCCTACTTGCCAGTGATCCTTTGTAATTAGGATATGGTTAAGGTTGGACCACTCAAAGGGCTTAATGGTTTCATCCCTTAGTCATATTTATCCTAGAAGGTACAGTTGCAAACAAATGCTTTAACTAAGCATAGAATAGCCCTCCTCATAAAAAGAGCCTCAAAGCTCACTATGGGACAGTCCCTGACTGTAAGGACTTAACATCAGGTCCATATTTGTCTTAGAAACGAAAGGCCATCATTGGATGATGGAGGCCAACTTAAATACTGGGCTATGCTTACAGATATGCCTGAAATAATACTGAAAACTTGTCAAACTTTAAACCTAGTTACCTGTGTATGTATGACTGAACCTGACCCTTGTACTTCTCTATAGAGCAAAACTGTTCAGAGGTTATTGATCTTACTTTAGTTGGCCATATTTAAGATTCCCCTATTAAAAATACAAATGACAGTTGGTTGATTGATGACAGTGGTTTTCATAAAAAGAATAAGAAAAGCTGGGGATGCTGTAGTGCTCACTAGCACCTTGCAATTGCCAAAGCCTTACAAATTGATATTAATACTGACTCCAAATATGCTTTCCTAGTCCTACATGTCCATGGAGCAATTTGGAAGAAAAGGGGTTTATTATCAAGCCATAACTCCACAATCAAATACAGGCCTAAAATTATTACTCTTCTTAAGGCTGTACATTTACCTAAGGAGATAGCTGTAGTTCACTTCAAGGGATGTCCAAGGATATGACCTTAGGAACCAATTAAAGTAATACAGGGTTTACACCAGGCCACTGATGGGGGCAAAAAGGCCATGGAGGTGACAAATTTTGTGAAAAAATAATTGTCCCTAGGTTTGGAATCCCTTGGTCCCTATAAAGTAACAATGGACTGCCTTTTATTACAAATTTAATAGATGGCCCTCCAAAACTGAATAGCCCTTGATATCTTGACTGCAGTTACAGAAGTCCAGAATTGGAGTACTGTCTCCTAGCAGGACCCAATGGTTATATGACTCTAATTTGTGCTCATGGTTTCCCCCAGACTGGATAGGCTACTGTACTCTGGGTTTTGCCTGGAATCACAAATGCATGATTAAAACCATTACCAACCTGGCCAACCTTCCAAAACTTCCAAAACAGTGGTGAACTCATTCTGTCTCATTGGTATGACCAAATAACAACCACTTTTGTTCCCCCTTTGGAACTGGAGGATGTTTGGCACATGGAAGCTCTTGAAAAGTACGTGGTCAGTCCTAAAAAACCCTTGAAGCAACCCTTATCTATTAAAATGCTATGGTAATACAAATGTGTAAAGCAGATTTACAAAATAGAATGGCAAAATACTATGTTAATGTTCCAGATTATCACAAAATATTTCTTTGGTTCTAACATACTCAAGTTGGCACTTTAAATAGTCCCTCTTTCCTTTAGTGATTGATTAAACTCCTGGACTAGGAAAGGATGTTTTGTCAACTAGCAAAAAACTTATTTGAGCTTCATTTTCTTTTTGTGACACTAATCATGTTTTGCTGTTTTCTCCCATGTCCCTTCACCTGACATTGACTCCTTCACTGCCATAACTTCCACAGATGATCCTTTCCACTTGGGAAGGTCACCTGAGCAGTCTCCCCTGGATTCAGCTGCCTGAATGTTTACACATTCCCTCTGATCAGTGTTGACCCGAGTAGGTAGGGACAACTCTATGCCCCTGTTCAGCAGGAAGATGTTAAAGAAGCTGAGACCTTCCACCTTCAACAACCTTAAAGATTTAAGGGTCTAAATTGTTCAGGGGGGAATGAGGAGGGAACAGAAGGCTGGCTGAGGACAAAGCAAAAGGCTGACACCTTGCAACCCCCCCCCACTCCTGGGTGGGACATATGTGACATTCTTTTTTTTTTTTTTTAAAGATTTTATTTATTTATTTGTCAGAGAGAGAGAGAGCAAGTGAGCATAGGCAAACAGAGTGGCAGGCAGAGGCAGAGGGAGAAGCAGGCTCCCTGTCAAGCAAGGAGCCTGATGTGAGATTCGATCCCAGGACTCTGGGATCATGATCTGAGCTGAAGGCAGCTGCTTAACCAACTGAACCACCCAGGCATCCCCATATGTGACATTCTTTAGGAATCTCCCACCCATCTTAATGTTAATACCTTGCTAGAGGGCAAAATGACCTTGGCAATGGCAAGGCCTCTGGTATCTGGTATCTTGTAGGTCCTCTTTAGCATATGAAAGTTCTTTTGAAACTTCCCTTTCCCTTACCTTCCTCCAACCACATGGTACATAACCTGCCACCCCTCACAACCCCGGGGCTGCAGCTCTTCCTGCCCATGGGTCCTGTCCCTGTGCTTTAATAAACCACCATCTTGCACCAAAGATGTCTCAAGAATTCTTTTTGGGGGGCACCTGGGTGGCTCAGTGGGTTAAGCCTCTGTCTTCAGCTCAGGTCATGATCCCAGGGTCCTGGGATCGAGCCCCACATCAGGCTCTCTGCTCTGCAGGGAGCCTGCTTCCTCCTCTATCTCTGCCTGCCTCTCTGCCTACTTGTGATCTCTGTCAGATAAATAAAGAAAAAATCTTAAAAAAAAATAATTTTTTTTGGTCATCGGCTCTGGACCTCACCCCACTGAACCTCACCTATATTCTAGAACTTCATCAGCATTGCTCTGCATCATATTGTACTATATATTTTTTGTAGTCTCTCCCAGTGCCTCATCATCTTGGACAAATGGTAGCACCAGTATCTGAGTGAACCAATGCCACTGGAATAGAATTTTGGGGCCAGAGGCCCTTAGTAGCCCAAGGGAGGTTAGTTCACCCACTTGGTCTTCCATTAGGCAAGCACTGGACAATGTTAAGACTTTTGGGTCTGAATAGTGAAAAAAAAGTAATAACACAGTCTCTGCAGAAAGGGTGGGCTAATTCCAACTCTGTAATAGGCTACAGCAAGAGGGACTCTACAGCAGAATTGTGATCCAGGGAACTCCTGAGATGGGAGAGGCAGGTAAAAGTTGATAAGGCCAAAATGTGATAGGGCCAAAATGTCAGCCTGGGCTGGTCTCCTTAGCACAGTTTTGGGGAGTGCTTTTGTAAAGGGCTAGCATGCCTCTGCTGCTTGGATTTGCAGCAGCCAACAGTTGGGCTGAGCTGGCTAGAGCATTACTTAATGAGACTCAATGCAAGGAAGTTTATATTCTCAGGACCTCTCAGGACTCCAACGGAGGTAGCTGTCTTACGTGTTCCAAATCTTGAGATGAGACACTTGTTGGGGTCTGTTTGCCACTGCTTCTCACAGAGACACTCTCTTCAGAATGCCATTGGGCAGTAGGCAGGAACTGGAACGCCCAGGGAGATGACCAAAGGGAGGGTTCTAGGGAAGATGACTGGTGCCTTCTAGAGGAAAAGGCCACACAATACCACCATGATAGTCAAAAAGGGTTCTACTCTAAAGAAACAGAATAAAAAAATCTGGGGATGATTAGGGCAGTTAGTGGAGATGTTGGCATTTCAAGGTTAAGTGTTTTCATTCTGGTATTGCTGATAAAAACTGGCTTTTGCCTCATGACCCTAAAGCAAAGCCTGCCAATCAGTGGGCTTTGTCAATGCATATGGCTTTCTCTGTATTTTAAAAAATTAACTCCTTCTTAAATTAAAAAAAAATGACTGAATACCCAACTATAGTATTTATACATGCACATTTTCATGGTGTCAAAACTATTTTTTTAAAAGGAGATGATTATGGCTAGCTGGGATATTAATAAGCTGGTAGAGAGGAAGTTAGAGTATAATGACAGGCAAGAGGCATATATACAGAAAGCTTCTAGAGTGCCGGTAATGTTCTATTTCTTGATTTGAACAAAAATTCATTCAGTTGAACACTTGTTTTCATGCTTTCTTTTTTCTGTACATGCGTTACTTATTTTCCACAATAAGATGGTTTAAAGGAAAAAATATGAACTAAGGCTCACTGGATATTTGAAGAAAATCCTTGATGTGAAAGTAAAAAACCCAAATAAAGAAAGAAAAAACACTCTAGAGGAAAGACAGAAATTCAGAAGATGAAAGAGAACTTAAAAAGAAAAAGTTAATTTTGCCAAAGAGATCTTTTAAAAATTACATCCTTAGGCAAAAAGAAAATGCAATTAAAAATGAAATAGAGAACCAATTTCAAAAATGGGCAAAACATCTTAAATAGACACCTCATCAGAAAATATACAGATGGGAAATAAGTATATAAAAGTGTGCTGAACATCATATGCCATTAGGGAATTTCAAATTAAAACAACAAGATACCATTTCACGGCTATTAGAATGGCTAGAATCCAAACCGCTGACCATACCAAATGCTGTCAAGGATGTGGAGCAACAGGAAATTTCATTTATTGCTGGTATGAATGCAAAATAGTGCAGCCACTTTGGAACATAGATTGGCAGTTTCTTACAAAGCTAATAATAGCCTTACCACATGATCTAGCAAGTGTGCTCTTAGGTATCTACCCAACTGATTTGAAAACTTATGCCCAAACAAAACCTAAATAGACATATTTATAGCAGCTTTATTTATATTTGTCAAATGTAGAAACAACTAAGATATCCTTCAATAGGTAAACAAATAAACAAATTATGCTATAATCATAAACAGAATATTATTTGGTATTTGAAAATTAGCCATCAAGCCATCAAAAGATATGGGTGGACCTTAAATGCATAGTGCTGATTGAAATAACTCAGTCTGGAAATGCTACTTACTGTATAAGTCCAACTAAAGAGGTTAAATGGATGAAGCAAAAGGGATGTTTTAGGGCTGTGAAACTATACTACTACTATAATACTTAAATGATGGATACATGACATTCTTCATTTGTCAAAACCCATCGGAATTTACAGTGTGCAAATTTTAAAAAATTGTTTAGGATGTTGGGAAAATTCTATGATGGAATACAGACTGTGAGCCTCCCCGCCGCCAAACAAAACAAAACAAAACAAAACAAAACAAAACAAAACAAAAAAACCCCAAACCCACTAATGTATTACTAATACATGAAACAACCTCACTGGAGGGGGTTGGAGTAAAGGTGTCGACCTGCATAAAGGACTGCATGTAAGCACTGTACTTTTGTTGATAAAGTTGTTTCCTATAGGTGAATGAGTTAGCAATTCTGATATTGCTCTTTAGAGATTCTAGAACTAAACAGTAATAGGATGGCAGAGGGTGAAATCCAGATTCTTCAGTGGTAGACTGGGAGTTTGCAGATAAGGAACAGGAAAGGCTAGAATAATCCATATGGTAATAGAGAACACGAGTATGAACTCATGTGTAGCTTAACACAGATACAGATGGTTACACACAGAAATATTTAGAGATCTACTTACACACATGGATTACTACACACACACACACACACACACACACACACACACACACACACATCCTTGCTCTGTCAGCAGAGAAGACCTAGATGCAACAACACCCCAGTAGCAACAAGCACACCTAGTGCCCAGATCTTGGTTTCTAATACCAATAACAAGAACTAGGGATCTTTGAAGAAATGGGTGATTCTACACCTGGGGCAAGAAATATCCAAGATAAGCTTACAGCATCTTACAGTGCCATAAAGGAAGGAATTGCTCAGGTGGCTCAATGGGTTAAGGCCTCTGCCTCCGGCTCGGGTCATGATCCCAGGGTACTGGGATTGAGCCCCACGTCGGGCTCTCTGCTCCGTGGAGAGCCTGCTTCCTCCCCCCTCTCTCTCTGCCTGTCTTTCTGCCTACTCGTGATTTCTCTCTCTCTCTGTCAAATAAAATCTTTTTTTTTTTTTTAAAAAAAGGAAGGAGTTGCTCAATACCTGCTGCCCCACCCCCATCTCTGATGGAACTATGGCAAGGGACACAGGAGCCAAATGAAAGAGTTCTCAATGGCCAAACCTAGATGAGTTTGAAGTACTGGATTACAACCCAAAATATAAAATAAGTACTCTGGAGTCTACATTGACATAAATAAATGATAACATAAATTTTAAAATGCGGGATAAAGAACTTATCAAACTCAACACCCAAAGAACAAATAATCCAATCAAGAAATGGGCAGAAGACATGAACAGACATTTCCACAAAGAAGACATCCAGATGGCCAACAGACACATGAAAAAGTGCTCCATATCACTTGGCATCAGGGAAATACAAATCAAAACCACAATGAGATACTACCTGACACCAGTCCTAGAATGGCTAAAATGAACAAGTCAGGAAACGACAGATGTTGGCAAGGATGCAGAGAAAGGGGAACCCTCCTACACTGCTGGTGGGAATGCAAGCTGGTGCAGCCACTCTGGAAAACAGTATGGAGGTTCCTCAAAAATTGAAAACAGAGCTACCCTACAACCCAGCAATCACACTACTGGGTATTTACCCTAAAGATAGAACTGTAGTGATCTGAAAGGGCACGTGCACCCTAATGTTATAATAGCAATGTCCACAACAGCCAAACTATGGAAAGAACCTAGATGTCCATCAACAGATGAATGGATAAAGAAGATGCAGGCTTTATATACAATGGAATACTATGCAGCCAGCAAAAATGAAATCTTACCTTTTGCAATGACGTAGATGGAACTAGAGGGTATTATGCTAACCAAAATAAGTCAATCAGAGAAAGACAATTATCATATGATCTCTCTGATTTGAGGAATTTGAGAGACAGGGTGGGGGGGTCATGGGGGTTAGGGAGGGAAAAAATGAAACAAGATGGGATCAGGAGGGAGACAGACCATAAAAGACTATCTCAGGAAACAAACTGATGGGGGAGGGATAGGGTGGCTGGGTTATGGACATTGGGAGGATGTGTGCTATGGTGGGTGCTGTGAATTGTTTAAGACTGATGATTTATAGACTCGTACCCCTGAAGCAAATAATACATTATATGTTAATTTAAAAATGGGGGATACAAATGTCCTATGTGGAAAAATTTCAAATAATTTCTGTAGATACTCTGCCCTCGAGAAATGGAGCATAATTCCCCACTCCTTAAGTGTGAGCTGGAGATAGTGATTTCCTGCCCAAAAATACACTGTAAAAAACTGAGAAAATAGTTTTATAGCAGAAAATGATGTGACATACACAGTTATTAAGATGATATGTTGCCTTGATATGATGTGATGAAAATAGTGTCTTAGGGGCATCTGGGTGGCTCAGTGGGTTAAAGCCTCTGTCTTCAGCTCAGGTCATGATCCCAGGGTCCTGGGATCGAGCCCCACATCGGGCTCTCTGCTCAGCAGGGAGCCTGCTTCCTCCTCTCTCTCTCTCTGCCTGCCTCTCTGCCTACTTGTGATCTCTGTCAAATAAATAAATAAAATCTTAAAAAAAAAAAAGAAAAAAGGAAAATGGTGTCTTAGCTCCATGGTCTTCCTCCCCAAATCCAGTAACAGCAATCTAACCATGAAGAAAACACCAGACAAATTCCAGTACAGGAACAGTCTACAAACACCTGACCAACACTCCTCAAAGCTGTCAAGATCATAAAAAACAAAGAAAGTTTGAGAAACTATCACAGTCAAGAGGAATCTAGGAAGACATGATGACTAAATGGTAATGAATCCTGGATGGGATCCGGAAGCAGAAAAGGACATTAGATAAAAAACTAAGGAAATCTGAACAAAGTATGGACTACAATAACGTAACGTAACATTAACAATAATGTATCAAAATTGGTTCATTAAATGTAACAAATGTACCACACTAAAGTAAGATGTCAATAAACTGGGTGTGGAATACGCAGGAACTATCTGTACTATCTTCAGTACTGTACCATACTGAAAAATCAGTTTTTCCATAAATCTAAAATGGTTTTTGAAAATAAAGTCTGCTTGTAAAAAGTGAAACAGAGGACAACAAAGAGAACTTAAAAGTAAGAAAATCATTACCATGAGTAAAGAGTTGAAAAATAAAGCTGAGGAAATATCAATATGCAAAAGAAGGAAATGTAAAAACAGGTTTTTTGTTTGTTTGTTTGTTTTTTACAAATATTCAGGATCTGAATAATAGCTATACCAGAAAGAGAGAACAGGGGGGAAAAAATGAGAGTGGAAGTCACTGAAGAAATAATAGAAGAAAATGTCCCAGAACCGAGATGTCTTCAAATTGAAAGAGCCCTTCAAGCGCCAAACAAATGAATAGAAAAGGGTCCAAACTAGGGCACCTGCCGTGGGCTCAGTTGGTTCAGCATCCGCCTGTGGCTCTGGGCATGATCCCAGGGTCCTGGGATGGAGCCCCACATTGGGCTCCATGCTCTGTGGGAAGCCTGCTTCTCCCTCTCCCACTCACCCTGCTTGTGCTCCCTCTCTTGCTGTGTCTCTCTCTGTAAAATAAATAAATAAAATCTGGAAAGAAAAAAAAGACACACACTTATACACACTCTTGTAAACTTTCAGATCAGAGGCAAATAACCCAGAAAAGTTCTAGAGATATTTTTTAAAAAGATTTTATTTATTTGAGAGAGAAAAGGGAATGAGCCAGGAGCAAGAACAAAGAGAGAAGGAGAAACAGACTCCGCATTGAGCCAGGAGGTGGCTGTGGGCTTCGATCCCAGGACCCTGAGCTCATGACCTGAGCTGAAGGCAGATGCTTAACCAACTGAGACACGCAGGTGCCCCTAGAGAGAACTTTTTTTTAAGGCCACTTTTAAAGGAAAAGCAAAATTCTTTTTAGCACCATTATATACTAGAAAAGATTGACAAGATCTGCAAAACTGGGGGGGGGGGGGACTATTTTGTATCTTGAATTCTAAAACCTGCCAAACAGTGAATCAAACTAGAAGGCAAACTAAAGTTATTTTCAGATGTGCAGGTCTCAGATTTCTTTCCATGACCTTTTTCTCAAAGAAGTTACTATACTCTGGCAAAATAACCCTTAAGAACAAGAAATAATCCTATAACAAGAAAAATGTGGGATCCAAGATACACTGCAACTTTCAAGGGAAGAAACAAGGGTATTATATAAAGCTTTCATATAAAGAAAGCAAACAGAATGATAACACAAACTCTTATTAGCATCAAAAGAATTACGATACAAAAGAGAAAAATATCTGTCAAATCAATAAAGTGAATTTAATTCATTAACTGAGAAAAAAATTCTAATTAGATCACAAAGTAAAACCCTATATTGTGCTGCACATGAAGCAAAATGACACCAAAAGCGCAAGAAACAAAAGAAAAAATAAACTGAATTCCATTTAAATTAAAAACTTTTATGCATAATGGGAGAATATTTTTGCAAATAACATATCTAATAAGCAACTGATATCTAGAATATATAAAGAACTATTATAGCTTCATAGAAAGACAAATAACCCAATTAAAAATGTGCAAATTATCTGAATAGACGTTTCTCTGAAGAAGATATACAAATGGTCAATGTGTCTCAAATATTATTAGCTATCAGGAAAATGAAAATCAAGAGCATTAAAAAGATAAGAACTGTTGGCAAGTATATGGTAAAATTGAAGCCTTCATACATTGTTGGTGGGAATCTGAAATTATACAGCCACTGTAGAAAAAATTTTAGCAGTTCCTCAATATTTAAGTTACATGAGCCAACAATTCTACTCCTATATATCTATCCAAGAGACATAAAAATACATGTCTACATAAGAACTTGCACACAAATGTTCATAATAACATTATTCATAATAGCTCAAAAGTAGAAACAACCCAAGTATCCATACACTCTTGAATAAATAACATGTAATATAGCCATTTAATATTTATTTGGCAATTTAAAAAGTAAAGTGCCATTACTTGCAAGTGTATAAAAGATTTTATTTCTTATTTTTAAGTTTCTTTAAAAAATAATGAATTGTTTAAAGCAATATAATAATAATAATATGTTGTGTGCTGTTATGGGTTTAGAATTATGTTCCTTAAAATTCATATGTTGAAGTACTAACCCCCAGTACCTCCAGATGTAATCTTAGCTGGAAACAGGATCATTGCTGATGAAATTAGTTAAGTTAGGATGAGGTCTTACCTGGATGGAGTAGGGTTGGTCTCTAATCTAATCTAACTGGCATCCCCATAAAAAGGGGAAATTAGGACACAGACACGCACACAGGGAAAATGACATGTGAAGACTAAGTTATGCTACCACAGCAAAGAAACTACCATAAAAGAGTTCAAGATCAGGAAAGAGTCGTCGTGCACCAGAGCCTTCCTTAGAACCTTCAAAAGGTATATGGTGCTGTCCACACTTTAATCTTGGACTTCCAGCTTTCAGAACTGTGAGATGATAAATTTCTGTGGTTTAAGCCACTCAGTTTGAAGTAATTTGTTGTGGCTGTTGTACCAAACTAATACAGGGAGTTAAGAACATGTAAAAATAAAATATGTACCAATAGCACAAAGGCTGAGGGAAGAGAAAAAGACATACACTGTTAGACTGCCATGTATCAGCAGACTGACCTAAGTTAGGGATCCATACTCTAAACCCTAAAGAAATGCCTTTAAAAGGTTATAGCTAATAAATCAACAAAGGAGATAATGAGCAATTATAAAACTATATTCAATTAATCCAAAATAAGTGTTCTCCCCACAAAAGAGGAAAAAGAATAGATGAGATAAATAGCTAGAAAATAAATAGCAATATGGTAGATTTAAATCCAGTCACATTAACCAACACATTAAATGTGAAGATCTAAATATTCAAATGAAAAGGGCAGAGATTGTCATTTTGGATGAAAAGTAAGGCTCAAATTGCCTGCAAGAGGCCTACTTTAAACACAAAGAAACTGGGGCACCTGTGTGGCTCAGTAGGTTAAGTGTCTGCCTTTGGCTCAGGTCATGGCTCTCCACTCAGCAGGGAGTCTGCTTCTCCCTCTCCTTCTGTGATCTCTCACTTTCACTCTCTCTCAAATAAATAAAAAAATAAAAATAAAAAATAAACATAAAGAAATAAATCAAGTAAGAGTAAAAGAATGGAAAAGTACACACCATGCTAATATTATCAAAAGAAAATTAGGTAACTATATTAATAACAGAGTAGATTTCAAAGCAAAGAATATAATGTGGGATAAAAAGGACCACTTCGGGGCGCCTGGTTGGCTCAGTGGGTTAAGCCTTTGCCTTCGGCTCAGGTCATGATCTCAGGGTCCTGGGATCAAGCCTGGCATTGAGCCCTCTTCTCAGCAGGGAGCCGCTTCCCCTCTTTCTCTTTGCCTAGCTCTCTGCCTACTTGTGATCTCTCTCTGTCAAAAAAAGAAATAAAGTCTTAAAAAAATAAAAAGGACCACTTCAAAAGATAGAGAAAAACCAACCTGTCAAGAGGACATAATAATCCTAAACATTAATGCACCTAATAATAGAGCTTCAAAATACATGAAGCAAAAATTTATGGAATAGAAAGGAGAAATAAACACACCCACAATTATAGTCAGAGATTTCAAAACCCCTTTCAATATTTGATAGAACATGTAGAATAAAAATCAGTAAATACACAAAACTAGAACAACACTACCAACCTACTTGACCTGACAATTGTGGAATACTCTTCCAACTACAGCAAAATACACATTGTATTGAAGTACACACAGACTGCTTACCATAATAGGTCCTAATCTATGCCCATAACACAACATACATACTTTGTATTATATTCATACATACTTTGTATTGTATTCATACAACAAGATCCTAGCAAATAGGATCCAACAGCACATTAAAAAGATTATCTACCATGACCAGGTGGATTCATCCTTGGCCTACAAGGATGGTTAAACATTCTCAAATCAATCAATGTGACAGAACAAATTAATATGAGAAGGGAGAAGAACTACACGGTCCTCTCAATTGACAAAATCCAGCATCCGTTCCTGATTAAAATGCTTCAAAGTATAGGGATAGAAGGAACATTCCTGAACTTCATCAAATCTATCTATGAAAGACTCACAGCAAATATCATCTGCAATGGGAAAAAGCTTGCAGCATTCCCATTGAGATCAGGAACAAGACAAGGATGCCCACTTTCACCCCTCTTGTTCAACATAGTATTGGAAGTCCTAGCAACATGAATCAGACAACAAAGTGAAATAAAAGGTGCCCTCAGATTCTTTTTCAGAATCCATAGTCTCTCACGGTTCCCCTCCCCTTCCAATTTCCTTCCATTCCCTTCTCCTCTCCATCTCCCCTTGTCCTCCATGATAATTGTTATACTCCACACAGAAGTAAAACCATATGATAATTGACTCTCTCTGCTTGATTTATTTCACTCAGCAGAATCTCTTCCAGTCCCTTCCACGTTGCTACCAAAGTTGGGTATTCATCCTTTCTGAATGGAGGCATAATACTCCACAGTGTATATGGACCACATCTTCCTTATCCATTCATCCGTTGAAGGGCATCTTTGTTCTTTCCACAGTTTGCAAACGTGGCCATTGCTGGTATAAATTTGGGTTACAGACGACCCTTCTTTTCACGCCATCTATATCGTTAGGGTAAATACGTAGGAGTGTAATTGCAGGGTTATAGGGAAGTTCTATTTTTAATTTCTTGAGGAATCTCCACACTCTTCTCTAAACAGGCTGCACCAACTTGCATTCCCACCCACAGTGTAAGAGGATTCCCCTTTCCCCAGATTCTCTCCAACGCATGTTGTTTCCTCTCTTGCTATTTTAGACCATTCTAAGTGGTGTAAAGTGACATTTTAATGTGGTTTTCATTTGAATTTCCCTGATGCCTAATGATTATGAATATTTCTTCAGGTGTCTGATAGCCACTTGTATGTCTTCATTGGAGAAGTGTCTGTTTATATTTTCTGCCGATTTTTTGATATGATTTTCAGTTTTGTGTGTGTTGAGTTGAGGAGTTCTTCATAGATCCTGGATATCAACCTTTTGTCTGTACAGCCATTTGCAAATATCTGATTTTGATGAAGTCCCCAAAGTTTATTTTGGCTTTTGTTTCCTTTGCCTTTGGAGACAGATCTTGAAAGAAGCCACTGTGGCTGATATCGAAGAAATTACTGCCTATGTTCTTCACTAGGATTCTGATGGATTCCTGTCTCACATTGAGGTCTTTTATCCCTTATGTGTTTATCTTTGTGTATGGTGTAAGAGGATGGTCGAGTTTCATTCTTCTACATAGAACTGCCCTGTTTTCCCTGCACCATTTTTTGAAGAGACTGCCTTTTTTCCACTGTACATTTTTTCCTGCTTTCTTGAAGATTATTTGGCCATAGAGTTGATGGTCCATATCTGACCTCTCTACTGTGTTCCACTACTCTATGGGTCTTTTTATGCCAGTCCCATGCTGTCTTGGTGATCACAGCTTCATAGTAACTCTTTTAATCAGGCAACGTGGTGCTCCCAGTTTTGTTTCTTTTTTCAGCAATTTTTAGCAATAAGGGGTCACTTCAGATTCCACACAAATTTTAGGCGTGTGTTTGTTCCAGCTCTTTGAAAGATACCAGTGAAATTTGATTGCAATGGCATTAATTGAATCGATTGCTGTAGGGAGTATAGACATTTTAACAATGTTTATTTTTCTGATCCATGAGAATGCCGTGGTTTTCCGTCTCTTTGGTTTTCTTCCATTTCTCTCATGAGTGTTCTCTTGTTCCTCGAGTACAAATCATTTACCACTTGGGTTTGGTTTATTCCCAGGTATCTTATGGTTTGTGTGCTATAGTAAATGGAATTGATTCTCTAATTTCTCTTTCTGGATTTTCATTGATAATGTAGAATAAAGCCACTGATTTCTGTACCATGATTTTATATCCTGCCACATTATTGAATTGCTCTATGAGTTCTGGTATATTGGTATATTGGGTGCGGAGTGTTTTGGGTTTTCCATATCAAGTATGTCATCTGTGAGGAGAGAGAGTTTATCTTCTTGGTTTCCAATTTGGATACCTTTTATTTCTATTTTTTGTCTGATTTCTGTTGCTAGGACTTCACATCCTATGTTGAAAAAGAGCGGTGAGAGTGGGCATCCATGTCATGTTACTGATTTCAAAGTAATTGCTGTAAGCTTTTATACCAGAGGATAGTATTCACTGTGGGTTTTTCATAGAAACATTTTATGAAATTGACCAATATTCCCTCTATCCCTATACTTTGCAGCAGTTATGTCAGGGACAGATGCTAGATTTTGTCAAATGCTTTTTCTTCACCAATTGAGGTAACCATATGGTTCTTCTCTCTTCACTTCTTAATTTCTTCTATGACATTGATTGATTTGCGAATGTTGAACCAACCTTGCAACCCAGGGATAATCTACTCGGTAATGTTGGAATGACTGTTTAATGTACTGTAGGTTCCTAAGAGGTAGAATCTTGTTGAGAATCTTAGCATCCATATTAATCAGTGATATTGGCTTGAAATTCTCCTTTTTGGTGACGTCTTTGCCTGGTTTGTGGATCAGGGTAATGCTGGCTTTATAAAAAGTGTATGGAAGTTTTCCTTCGGCTTCAAATTTTGGAAAGAGCTTCAGGAGAAGCAGTGTAAGTTCTTTTCTTAAAGTTGGTAGAATTCGCTAAGGCATCCTTCAGTCCCGGGATCTTGATTTTGGGAGGTTTTTGATCACTGCTTTAATCTCGTTACTGGATAACGGTCTATTCAGGTTGTACATTTCTTCCTGGTTCAATTTTGGTATTTACAGTTTTCTAGGAATGCATCCATTTCACCTAGGTTGCTTAGCTTATTGGCGTATACTTGTATTTTTTTCCCATTTCTTTTCAGTGTAACCGTATTCATTGTTTTAGCACCACACCCAGTGCTCCATCCAATCCGTGCCCTCTCTATTACCCACCACGTTTTTCACCAATATCCCACCCTCTCTCTTTCAATGCCTCAGATAATTTTTTTTACTGTTGTAGAGATTTTTTAAATTAAAGTTATTTATTTTTCTGCTTAACAGTGTTCAGTATTTTTTTTCACCACACGCTGTGCTCCATGCAATCCTTGCCCTCAATAATACCCACCACCTGGTTCCCCAAACTCACACCCCCATGCTACTTCAAACCCCTCAGATTGTTTTTCAGGCAAAGACCCTACCAAAAGGGAGAATTTCAGACCAATATCACTGAAGAATATGGATGCTAATTTCTCAACAAGATACTAGCAAACAAGATCCAACAGCACATTAAAAAGATTAACCACCCTGACCAGGTGGGATTCATCCCTGACCTACAAGGATAGTTAAACATTCGCAAATCAATCAATGTGATAGAACAAATTAATATGAGAAGAGAGAAGAACCACATGGTCCTCTCAATTGATGCAGAAAAAGCATTTGACAAATTCCCGCAGCCATTTCTGATTAAAATGCCTCAAAGTATAGGGATAGAGGGAACATTCCTGAACTTCATCAAATCTATCTATGAAAGACCCACAGCAAATATCATCCTCAATGGGAAAAAGCTTGCAGCATTCCCATTGAGATCAGGAACAAGACAAGGATGCCCACTTTCACCCCTCTTGTTCAACATAGTATTGGAAGTCCTAGCAACAGGAATCAGACAACAAAGAGAAATAAATGTGCCCTCAGATTCATTTTCAGAGTCCATAGTCTCTCACGGTTCCCCTCCCCTTCCAATTTCCCTCCACTCACTTCTCTTCTCCAACCCCCTTGTCCTCCATGCTATTTGTTACACTCCACACATAAATGAAACCATATGATAATTGCTGCTCCCAATAGACATTTTAACGTTGTTTATTCTTCTGATCCATGAGAATGCAATGGTTTTCCGTCTTTTTGTTTTTATTGCATTTTTTCATAAGTGTTCTCTAGTTCCTCGAGTACAAATCCTTTAACTCTTTGGTTTATTCACGGGTATCTTATGGTTTGGGTGCTGTATCAATGGAATTGATTCCCTAATTTCCCTTTCTGGATTATCATTGATAATGTAGAAGAAAGCCACTGATTTCTGTATCATGATTTTGTATCCTGCCACATTACTGAATTGCTGTATGAGTAGTTTGGTGGCGGAGTCTTTTGAGATTTCCATAACAATTATGTCATGTTTGATGAGAGAGAATTTGACATCTTGGTTGCCAAGGGGATACCTTTTATTTCTCTTTGTTGTCTGATCACTGTTGCTAGGGCTTCACATACTATGTTGAACGCTGCCACATCTTGTTGGAATACGGCATTTGACTGCCCGTTCTTCGGAGAGCTGGTGGCAAGCCCAAGTCTGCTCTAGGGACAGTTGGCCAAGGGGACGAAGTCCCCTTGGGACCAGAGGCACAGGACAGGCCTGCCTTCTGCCCAGACTCCTTCCTCAGAGCGGACCACATGCACCTGCCCTAGTGGTCCCCTCGTGTCTCCTTTGCAGCCAGGCTTCATTCTCTCTGCAAAGGGAGAGGGTGACACTTGTCTTGCCACCTGCCCGCTATTCCTGCCATGGCAGGCTCTCCTGCTTCACGACCGTTTCCCGACAGCAAGGACAACGGCTCCTTCTCTTCTTCCCGGGCGGCGTGCTGCGCCTTCCCCAGACCTGCTCCTGGGTAGCGCAGTGAAAGACGTATCCCTTTCCTTAAGTCTCTTTCCATAGGTGTTACCACGCTTCTCTCTCAGGCAGAGGGGATGCCCGGGCAAAGAAGATTTCGCTCCATGGGGTAGTATTACAACGTGCTGTGGAGAATGCTGTGCTTACCGCAGCACGGTGGGAGAAACCCAAAAAGAGCAAAAGCAACTCTGGGAAAGCACACCATTCTTTGGGAAATCAGAGTCGGGTCTCTGAGATGCTTCTCCTGCTTGCCTGAGCTAGTCTCCACAGCACGGTGTAATAAACTGGCATGGAGCAAAATCCTCTATGCCCGGGTATCCCCTCTGCCTGAGAGAGAAGCGTGGTTGCGCCTGTGGAAGGAGCCTTAAGGAAAGGGACACATATGTCACTGCACTCTCTAGGAGCATGTCTGTGGAAAGTGCAGCACGCTGCCTGGGAAGAAGAGAAGGAGCCGTTGGCTTTGTGGTCGGGAAACGGTTGTGAAGCAGGAGAGCTGGCCGTGGCAGGAACAGCGGGCCGGTGGCAATACAAGTATCACCCGCTTCCTGTGCGGAGAGACGGAAGCCTGGCTGCTAAGGAGACACGAGGGGATGACTAGGGCAGGACGCATGCTCCACTCTGAGGAAGGAGTCTGGGCAGAAAGCATGCCTCTCCTGAGCCTCTGGGCCCAAAGCGACAGCAGCTCCTTGGCCAACTGTCCCAAGTGCAGACATGCACTTGCCACAAGGTGCCTATGCTGAACTCGGAGAAACAGCTCCCTGAAAGAACGGGCAGTCAGATGCCATCTTCCTACTGGATGTGGAAGCATTGGCGGAGGCACGGGGTTTCCGGAGAAGGAGTGGGGACAGTCCCCCAAAGTTCCCCATCCCAGTGCACGGGCGGTGTGCTGGGATCCTGTCGCCTCTCCTCTCCTATGGGGAAGGCTCTGGCCTAGTCCCCAGGTCTGCCTGAGTGCCACAGCAAAAGGCCAAGCCTTGCCTACGCCAGGAGATAGTAGTGAGCATAGAGTGCCATCCTAGGCCACACACGATGCTGCAGGGTCGAGCTTCTACCTGCTTATTTTGGCTTGGCAGGTTGTACCCAGGACACGAACATGGAGCCCGGGAAAGCAAAGCCAAAGAGGAAACAACTCTCCCGCAGCTCTTCCCTGACGCGGCAGAGTGAACGCCCAAAACCTTGCTAAGGAAGCAGCGGCGAAGTGCTGTTCGCTCCAAGACAAAGCCTCTGGGAAAGCACAGCATTGGCTGAGAAATCAGAGTTGGTTCTGTGGGCTGCTTTTGCTGCTTTTCTTAGCCTAGTATTCGCAGCACGTTGCGAGAAACCCGCATAGAGCGAAAGCCTCTTTGCCCGGGCATCCCCTCTGGGAAAGCACAGCATTCTTTGGGAAATCAGAGTCGCCTCTGTGGGATGCTGCTTCTGCTTGCCTGAGCTTATTTCCACAGCACCGTGTAATAAACCTGCATGGAGCGAAACAGGAGGGCCTGCCATGGCAGGAACAGTGGGTGAGAATGAAGTCTGGCTGCTTAGAAGACACAAGCGGACGTCTAGGGCAGGCGCGTGTGCTCCATTCTGAGGAAGCAGACTGCGCAGAAGGGAGGCTTGTCCTGTGTCTCTGGACCCAGGGACAGCAGGTCCTTGGGCACCTGTCTATAGGTCAGATGTGGGTTTGTCATTAGGTGCCTGGCCCTGGAGTCACAGAAACAGCTCCTGGAGGAACCCGCAGTCAGATGCAGTCTTCCTTCAGGGTGTGGCACCGTTGGCGGAGGCAGGGTGTGTCCCGGGAAAGAAGGGACAGTTACCAATTACTCCCCATACCTGGGCGCGGGCTGTGTGCAGGGATCCTATTGCGTCTCCTATCGGCTGGGGAACGCATTGGCCTAGTCCCCTGTTCACCTGAACGCCATAGCAAAAGGACAGGCCTTGCCTTCGCCGGGAGATAGCATGTGAGCCCAGTGCATTCTAGGCGACGCACGCTGCTGCAGGGTAGAGGCTGTGTCTGCTTATTTCGGCTTGGCCGGGAGAACACAGGACGCAAAAATGGAGCCCGGGAAAGCAAGGCCCAAGAGGCACCAGCTGTCCCGCAGATCTTCACCCTTCAGCGACTGAAGCCTTGCTGAGGAAGCAGTGGCGAAGTGCGCATGTGCTCCGCTCTGAGGAAGGGGTCTGGGCAGAAGGCAGCACTGTCTTGTGACTCTGGTCCCAAGGGAACAGCGTCTTCTTGGACACCTGTCACTAGGGCAGACTTGGGTTTGATACCAGACACCATACTCGGAACTCGCACAAACAGCTCCCTGGAGGAACCTGCAGTCAGATGCCATCTTCCACCAAGATGTGGCAGCGTTGACGGTGGCAGGGGGTGTGCTGGGGAAGGAGTGGGGGGACAGTCCCCCACAGCTCCCCAAGCCAGTGCATGGGAGCTGTGCAGGGATCCTTTCACGTCTCCTCTGTTGTGGGGAAGGCACTGGCCTAGTCCCCGAGTCCGCCTGACCGCCAGAGGAAAAGGCCAAGCCTTGCCTACGCCGAGAGATGGTAGTGGGCATAGAGTGCCATCCTAGGCCACGCACGCTGCTGCAGGGTTGTGAATGTGTCTGCTTAGTTCGGCTTGTCAGGGTGAACCCAGGGCGCGAACATGGAGCCCGGGAAAGCAAGGCCCAAGAGGCACCAGCTCTCCCGCAGCTCTTCTTCCCGGACGCGACAGAGTGAACGCCCAAAGCCTTGCAGACGGAGCAGCAGCCAGGTGCGGTTCGCGCCAAGCTGAAAACCTCTGCGAAAGCATAGCAGTCGCTGGGAAATCAGAGTCGGTTCTGTGGGCGGCTTTTGCTGCTTTCCTTAGCCTAGTATTCCTAGCTAGATGCTAGAAACCCGCATAGAGCGAAAGTTTGTTTGCCGGGACATCCCCTCTGGGAAAACAAAGCATTCTTTGGGAAATCAGAGTCGGGTTTGTGGGATGCTGCTGCTGCTTGCCTGAGCTAGTCTCTGTAGCACGGTGGAAGAAACCCTCATGGAGCGAAATTCTCTTGGCCCTAGCATCCCTTCTGCCGGAGAGAGAAGCGTTTTTGCAATCGGCAAAGGGCCTTTAAGGGAAGGGACACGTCTGTCACTGTGCTCCACAGGAGCATGTCTGGGGAAGGTGCAGCACGTTGCCCGGGAGAAGAGAAAGAGCCGTTGGCCTTGCTGTCGGGAAACGGTCGAGAAGCAGGAGGGCCTGCCATGGCAGGAACAGCGGGTGGGTGGCAAGACAAGTGTCACCCTCTCCCGTTGCGGAGAGAGTGAAGCCAGGCTGCTTAGAAGACATGAGCGGACGTCGAGGGCAGGGGCGCGTGCTCCACTCTGAGGAAGCAGTCTGGACAGAAGGCAGGGCTGTCCTGTGCCTCTGGGCATAAGCGTACAGCAGCTCCTAGGCCACCTGTACATAGGGGAGGCATGGGCTTGTCACCAGGCACCCGGCCCTAGAGTCGCAGACACAGCTCCTGGAGGGATGCGCAGTCAGATGCAGACTTCCTCCAGGGTGTGGCAGCGTTGGCGGGGGCAGGGTGTGTCCCTGGAAAGGAGGGACCGTTACCCATTATTCCCCATCCGGGGCGCGGGCGGTGTGAAGGGATGATGTCCCGTTTCCTCTCGGCTGGGGATGGCACTGGCCTAGTACCCTGTCCACCTGAACGCCAGAGCAAAAAGGCAGGCCTTGCCTTCGCCGGGAGATGGTATTTAGAGCCGAGTGCCATCCTAGAAGACGCACGCTGCTGCAGGGTCGAGGCTATGTCTGCTTTTTTCGGCTTGGCCAGGTGAACCCAGGAAGCGTATATGGAGACCGGGAAAGCAAGGCCCAAGAGACACCAGCTTTCCCGCAACTCTTCTTCCCTTCAGCGACGGAAGCCTTGCTGAGGAAGCAGTGGCGAAGTGCTGTTCGCCTCAAGCCCAGAGCCTCTGCGAAAGCACAGCATTCGTTAGGAAATCAGAGTCGGGTTTATGAAATGCTGCTGCTGCTTGCCGGAGCTAGTCTCCGTTTCACGGTGGAAGAAACCCGCATGGAGCGAAATTCTCTTGGCCCTAGCATCCCTTCTGCCTGGAGAGAAGAGCTTTTGGACATCTGCAAAGGGCTTGAAGAAAGGGACAAGTCTGTCACTGTGCTCCCCAGGAGCATGTCTGGGGAAGGTGCAGTACCTTGCCTGGGGAAAGAGAAGGAACCGTTGGCCTTGCTGTCGGGAAACGGTCGTGAAGCAGGAGAGGCTGCCATGGCAGGAACAGCGGGCGTGTGGCAAGACAAGTGTCACCCTCTCCCTTTGCGGAGAGAATGAAGCCTGGCTGCAAAGGAGACACGAGGGGACGACTAGTCCAGGCGTATGTGCTCCGCTCTGAGGAAAGGGTCTGGGCAGAAGGCAGCACTGTCCTGTGCCTCTGGTCCCAAGGGGACTGCGTCTCCTTGGCCAGCTCTCCCTAGGGCAGACTTGGGCTTGCCACCAGGCTCCATACCCGGAACTCGCAGAAACAGCTCCCTGGAGGACGTGCAGTCAATGCCGTATTCCAACAAGATGTGGCAGCGTTGTCGGTGGCAGGGGGTGTGCTGAGGATGGAGTGGGGACAGTCCCGACAGCTCCCCATCCCAGGTTACGGGCGAGGTGAAGGGAACCCGTTGCCTCTCCTCTCCTGTGGGAAGGCACTGGCCTAGTCCCCGAGTCCGCCTGAGTGCCAGAGCAAAAGGCCAAGCCTTGCCTACGCCGAGAGATGGTAGTGGGCATAGAGTGCCATCCTAGGCCACGCACGCTGCTGCAGGGTTGTGAATGTGTCTGCTTAGTTCGGCTTGTCAGGGTGAACCCAGGGCGCGAACATGGAGCCCGGGAAAGCAAGGCCCAAGAGGCACCAGCTCTCCCGCAGCTCTTCTTCCCTGGCGCGACAGAGTGAACGCCCAAAGCCTTGCAGATGGAGCTGCAGCGTGGTGCGGTTCGGGCCAAGATGAAAACCTCTGCGAAAGCTTAGCCGTCGCTGGGAAATCAGAGTCGGTTCTGTGGGCGGCTCTTGCTGCTTGCCTTAGCCTAGTATTCGCAGCACGGTGAAAAAAACCCCGCATAGAGCGAAGCCTCTTTGCCCGGGCATCTCCTCGGGAAGCACAGACTTCGTTGGGAAATCAGAGTTGGGTTTGGGGTGCTGCTGCTGCTTGGCTGTGCTTGTCTCCACCGCACAGTGTAATAAACCCGCATGGAGCGAAATCCTCTTTGCCCGGGCTTCCCCTCTGCCTGAGAGAGAAGCGTGGTTGCGCCTGTGGAAACAGCCTTAAGGAAAGGGACACGTCTGTCACTGGGCTCCACAGCAGCATGTCATGGGAAGGCGCAGCACGCTGACCCGGGAGAAGAGAAGGAGCCGTTGGCCTTGCTGTCGGGAAAATGTTCGTGAAGCCGGACGGCCTGCCCTGGCAGGAAGAGCGGGCTGGTGGCAAGAGAAGAGTTATCCGCTCCCTGTGCGGAGAGACGGAAGCCTGGCTGCACAGGAGACACGAGGGGACGACTAGGGCAGGCTCGCGTGCTCCACTCTGAGGAAGGAGTCTGGACAGAAGGCAGGCCTGTCTTGTGACTCTGGTCCCAAGGGAACCGCATCTCCTTGGACACCTGTCACTAGGGCAGACTTGGGTTGGATACCAGACACCATACTCGGAACTCACACAAACAGCTCCCTGGAGGAACCTGCAGTCAGATGCCATCTTCCACCACGATGTGGCAGCGTTGACGGTGGCAGGGAGTGTGCTGGGGAAGGAGTGTGGGGACAGTCCCCCACAGCTCCCCAAGCCAGTGCATGGGAGCTGTGCAGGGATCCTTTCGCGTCTCCTCTGCTGTGGGGAAGGCACTGGCCTAGTCCCCGAGTCCGCCTGACCGCCAGAGGAAAAGGCCAAGCTCTGCCTACGCCGAGAGATGGTAGTGGGCATAGAGTGCCATCCTAGGCCACGCACGCTGCTGCAGGGTTGTGTATGTGTCTGCTTAGTTCGGCTTGTCAGGGTGAACCCAGGGCGCGAACATGGAGCCCGGGAAAGCAAGGCCCAAGAGGGACCAGCTCTCCCGCAGCTCTTCTTCCCTGACGCCACAGAGTGAACCGCCAAAGCCTTGCAGACAGAGCAGCAGCGAGGTGCGGTTCACACTAAGCTGAAAACCTCTGCGAAAGCATAGCAGTCGCTGGGAAATCAGAGTTGCTTCTGTGGGCGGCTTTTGTTGCTTTCCTTAGCCTAGTATTCCTAGCTAGATGCTAGAAACCCGCATAGAGCGAAAGTGTGTTTGCCGGGACATCCCCTCTGGGAAAACAAAGCATTCTTTGGGAAATCAGAGTCGGGTTTGTGGGATGCTGCTGCTGCTGTTGCCTGAGCTAGTCTCCGGAGCACGGTGGAAGAAACCCGCATGGAGCGAGATTCTCTTGGCCATAGCATCCCTTCTGCCGGAGAGAGAAACGTTTTTGCAATCGGCAAAGGGCCTTAAGGGAAGGGACACGTCTGTCACTGTGCTCCCCAGGAGCATGTCTGGGGAAGGTGCAGCACGTTGCCCGGGAGAAGAGAAGGAGTCGTTGGCCTTGCTGTCGGGAAACGGTTGAGAAGCAGGAGGGCCTGCCATGGCAGGAACAGCGGGTGGGTGGCAAGACACGTGTCACCCTCCCCCTTTGCGGAGAGAGTGAAGCCTGGCTGCTTAGAAGACAGGAGCGGACGTCGAGGGCAGGGGCGCGTGCTCCACTCTGAGGAAGCAGTCTGGACAGAAGGCAGGGCTGTCCTGGGCCTCTGGGCATAAGCGTACAGCAGCTCTTGGCCACCTGTACACAGGGGAGGTGTGTGCTTGTCATCAGGCGCCCGGCCCTGGAGTTGCAGAAACAGCTCCTGGAGGGATGCGCAGTCAGATGCAGTCTTCCTCCAGGGTGTGGCAGCGTTGGCGGGGGCAGGGTGTGTCCCTGGAAAGGAGGGACAGTTACCCATTATTCCCCATCCCGGGGCGCCGGCGGTGTGCAGGGATCCTGTCGCGTTTCCTCTCGGCTGGGGAAGGCACTGGCCTAGTCCCCTGTACACCTGAATGCCAGAGCAAAAGGGCAGGCCTTGCCTTCGCCGGGAGATGGTATTGTGAGCCGAGTGCCATCCTAGAAGACGCACGCTGCTGCAAGGTCGAGGCTATGTCTGCTTTTTTCGGCTTGGCCGGGTGAACCCAGGACGCGTATATGGAGACCGGGAAAGCAAGGCCCAAGACACCAGCTGTCCCGCAACTCTTCTTCCCTTCAGCGACGGAAGTCTTGCTGAGGAAGCAGTGGCGTAGTGCGGATCGCTCCAAGCCCAAAGCCTCTGCGAAAGCACAGCATTCGTTAGGAAATCAGAGTCGGGTTTGTGAACTGCTGCTGCTTGCCGGAGCTAGTCTCCGTAGCACGGTGGAAGAAACCCGTATGGAACGAAATTCTCTTGGCCCTAGCATCCCTTCTGCCGGAGAGAGAAGCGTTTTTGCATTCGGCAAAGGGCCTTAAGGGAAGGGACAAGTCTGTCACTGTGCACCCAGGAGCATGTCTGGGGAAGGTGCAGCACGTTGCCCGGGAGAAGAGAAGGAACCGTTGGCCTTGCTGTCGGGAAATGGTCGAGAAGCAGGAGGGCCTGCCATGGCAGGAACAGCGGGTGGGTGGCAAGACAAGTGTCACCCTCTCCCTTTGCGGAGAGAGTGAAGCCTGGCTGCTTAGAAGACAGGAGCGGACGTCGAGGGCAGGGGCGTGTGCTCCACTCTGAGGAAGCAGTCTGGACAGAAGGCAGGGCTGTCCTGGGCCTCTGGGCATAAGCGTACAGCAGCTCTTGGCCACCTGTACACAGGGGAGGTGTGTGCTTGTCATCAGGCGCCCGGCCCTGGAGTTGCAGAAACAGCTCCTGGAGGGATGCGCAGTCAGATGCAGTCTTCCTCCAGGGTGTGGCAGCGTTGGCGGGGGCAGGGTGTGTCCCTGGAAAGGAGGGACAGTTACCCATTATTCCCCATCCCGGGGCGCCGGCGGTGTGCAGGGATCCTGTCGCGTTTCCTCTCGGCTGGGGAAGGCACTGGCCTAGTCCCCTGTACACCTGAATGCCAGAGCAAAAGGGCAGGCCTTGCCTTCGCCGGGAGATGGTATTGTGAGCCGAGTGCCATCCTAGAAGACGCACGCTGCTGCAAGGTCGAGGCTATGTCTGCTTTTTTCGGCTTGGCCGGGTGAACCCAGGACGCGTATATGGAGACCGGGAAAGCAAGGCCCAAGACACCAGCTGTCCCGCAACTCTTCTTCCCTTCAGCGACGGAAGTCTTGCTGAGGAAGCAGTGGCGTAGTGCGGATCGCTCCAAGCCCAAAGCCTCTGCGAAAGCACAGCATTCGTTAGGAAATCAGAGTCGGGTTTGTGAACTGCTGCTGCTTGCCGGAGCTAGTCTCCGTAGCACGGTGGAAGAAACCCGTATGGAACGAAATTCTCTTGGCCCTAGCATCCCTTCTGCCGGAGAGAGAAGCGTTTTTGCATTCGGCAAAGGGCCTTAAGGGAAGGGACAAGTCTGTCACTGTGCACCCAGGAGCATGTCTGGGGAAGGTGCAGCACGTTGCCCGGGAGAAGAGAAGGAACCGTTGGCCTTGCTGTCGGGAAATGGTCGAGAAGCAGGAGGGCCTGCCATGGCAGGAACAGCGGGTGGGTGGCAAGACAAGTGTCACCCTCTCCCTTTGCGGAGAGAGTGAAGCCTGGCTGCTTAGAAGACAGGAGCGGACGTCGAGGGCAGGGGCGTGTGCTCCACTCTGAGGAAGCAGTCTGGACAGAAGGCAGGGCTGTCCTGGGCCTCTGGGCATAAGCGTACAGCAGCTCTTGGCCACCTGTACACAGGGATAGGCGTGGGCTTGTTACCAGGCACCCGGCCCTGGAGTCACAGAAACAGCTCCTGGAGGGACACGCAGTCAGATGCAGTCTTCCTCCAGGGTGTGGCAGCGTTGGCGGGGGCAGCGTGTGTCCCTGGAAAGGAGGGACAGTTACCCATTTTTCCCCATCCCGGGGCACGGGCGGTGTGCAGGGATCCTGTCGCGTTTCCTCTCGGCTGGGGAAGGCACTGGCCTAGTCCCCTGTCCACCTGAACGCCAGAGCAAAAGGGCAGGCCTTGCCTTCGCCGGGAGATGGTATTGTGAGCCGAGTGCCATCCTAGAAGACGCACGCTGCTGCAGGGTCGACGCTGTGTCTGCTTTTTTCGGCTTGACCGGGTGAACCCAGTACGCGAATATGGAGACTGGGAAAGCAAGGCCCAAGAGACACCAGCTGCCCGCAACTCTTCTTCTCTTCAGCGACGGAAGCCTTGCTGAGGAAGCAGTGGCGAAGTGCTGTTCGCCTCAAGCCCAGAGCCTCTGCGAAAGCACAGCATTCGTTAGGAAATCAGAGTCGGGTTTGTGAAATGCTGCTGCTGCTTGCCGGAGCTAGTCTCCGTTTCACGGTGGAAGAAACCCGCATGGAGCGAAATTCTCTTGGCCCTAGCATCCCTTCTGCCTGGAGAGAAGAGCTTTTGGACATCTGCAAAGGGCTTGAAGAAAGGGACAAGTCTGTCACTGTGCTCCCCAGGAGCATGTCTGGGGAAGGTGCAGTACCTTGCCTGGGGAAAGAGAAGGAACCGTTGGCCTTGCTGTCGGGAAACGGTCGTGAAGCAGGAGAGGCTGCCATGGCAGGAACAGCGGGCGTGTGGCAAGACAAGTGTCACCCTCTCCCTTTGCGGAGAGAATGAAGCCTGGCTGCAAAGGAGACACGAGGGGACGACTAGTCCAGGCGTATGTGCTCCGCTCTGAGGAAAGGGTCTGGGCAGAAGGCAGCACTGTCCTGTGCCTCTGGTCCCAAGGGGACTGCGTCTCCTTGGCCAGCTCTCCCTAGGGCAGACTTGGGCTTGCCACCAGGCTCCATACCCGGAACTCGCAGAAACAGCTCCCTGGAGGACGTGCAGTCAATGCCGTATTCCAACAAGATGTGGCAGCGTTGTCGGTGGCAGGGGGTGTGCTGAGGATGGAGTGGGGACAGTCCCGACAGCTCCCCATCCCAGGTTACGGGCGAGGTGAAGGGAACCCGTTGCCTCTCCTCTCCTGTGGGAAGGCACTGGCCTAGTCCCCGAGTCCGCCTGAGTGCCAGAGCAAAAGGCCAAGCCTTGCCTACGCCGAGAGATGGTAGTGGGCATAGAGTGCCATCCTAGGCCACGCACGCTGCTGCAGGGTTGTGAATGTGTCTGCTTAGTTCGGCTTGTCAGGGTGAACCCAGGGCGCGAACATGGAGCCCGGGAAAGCAAGGCCCAAGAGGCACCAGCTCTCCCGCAGCTCTTCTTCCCTGGCGCGACAGAGTGTACGCCCAAAGCCTTGCAGATGGAGCAGCAGCGAGGTGCGGTTCGGGCCAAGATGAAAACCTCTGCGAAAGCTTAGCCGTCGCTGGGAAATCAGAGTCGGTTCTGTGGGCGGCTCTTGCTGCTTGCCTTAGCCTAGTATTCGCAGCACGGTGAAAAAAACCCCGCATAGAGCGAAGCCTCTTTGCCCGGGCATCTCCTCGGGGAAGCACAGACTTCGTTGGGAAATCAGAGTTGGGTTTGGGGTGCTGCTGCTGCTTGGCTGTGCTTGTCTCCACCGCACAGTGTAATAAACCCGCATGGAGCGAAATCCTCTTTGCCCGGGCTTCCCCTCTGCCTGAGAGAGAAGCGTGGTTGCGCCTGTGGAAACAGCCTTAAGGAAAGGGACACGTCTGTCACTGGGCTCCACAGCAGCATGTCATGGGAAGGCGCAGCACGCTGACCCGGGAGAAGAGAAGGAGCCGTTGGCCTTGCTGTCGGGAAAATGTTCGTGAAGCCGGACGGCCTGCCCTGGCAGGAAGAGCGGGCTGGTGGCAAGAGAAGAGTTATCCGCTCCCTGTGCGGAGAGACGGAAGCCTGGCTGCACAGGAGACACGAGGGGACGACTAGGGCAGGCTCGCGTGCTCCACTCTGAGGAAGGAGTCTGGACAGAAGGCAGGCCTGTCTTGTGACTCTGGTCCCAAGGGAACCGCATCTCCTTGGACACCTGTCACTAGGGCAGACTTGGGTTGGATACCAGACACCATACTCGGAACTCACGCAAACAGCTCCCTGGAGGAACCTGCAGTCAGATGCCATCTTCCACCAAGATGTGGCAGCGTTGACGGTGGCAGGGAGTGTGCTGGGGAAGGAGTGTGGGGACAGTCCCCCACAGCTCCCCAAGCCAGTGCATGGGAGCTGTGCAGGGATCCTTTCGCGTCTCCTCTGCTGTGGGGAAGGCACTGGCCTAGTCCCCGAGTCCGCCTGACCGCCAGAGGAAAAGGCCAAGCCCTGCCTACGCCGAGAGATGGTAGTGGGCATAGAGTGCCATCCTAGGCCACGCACGCTGCTGCAGGGTTGTGTATGTGTCTGCTTAGTTCGGCTTGTCAGGGTGAACCCAGGGCGCGAACATGGAGCCCGGGAAAGCAAGGCCCAAGAGGCACCAGCTCTCCCGCAGCTCTTCTTCCCTGACGCCACAGAGTGAACCGCCAAAGCCTTGCAGACAGAGCAGCAGCGAGGTGCGGTTCACACTAAGCTGAAAACCTCTGCGAAAGCATAGCAGTCGCTGGGAAATCAGAGTTGCTTCTGTGGGCGGCTTTTGTTGCTTTCCTTAGCCTAGTATTCCTAGCTAGATGCTAGAAACCCGCATAGAGCGAAAGTGTGTTTGCCGGGACATCCCCTCTGGGAAAACAAAGCATTCTTTGGGAAATCAGAGTCGGGTTTGTGGGATGCTGCTGCTGCTGTTGCCTGAGCTAGTCTCCGGAGCACGGTGGAAGAAACCCGCATGGAGCGAGATTCTCTTGGCCATAGCATCCCTTCTGCCGGAGAGAGAAACGTTTTTGCAATCGGCAAAGGGCCTTAAGGGAAGGGACACGTCTGTCACTGTGCTCCCCAGGAGCATGTCTGGGGAAGGTGCAGCACGTTGCCCGGGAGAAGAGAAGGAGTCGTTGGCCTTGCTGTCGGGAAACGGTTGAGAAGCAGGAGGGCCTGCCATGGCAGGAACAGCGGGTGGGTGGCAAGACACGTGTCACCCTCCCCCTTTGCGGAGAGAGTGAAGCCTGGCTGCTTAGAAGACAGGAGCGGACGTCGAGGGCAGGGGCGCGTGCTCCACTCTGAGGAAGCAGTCTGGACAGAAGGCAGGGCTGTCCTGGGCCTCTGGGCATAAGCGTACAGCAGCTCTTGGCCACCTGTACACAGGGGAGGTGTGTGCTTGTCATCAGGCACCCGGCCCTGGAGTTGCAGAAACAGCTCCTGGAGGGATGCGCAGTCAGATGCAGTCTTCCTCCAGGGTGTGGCAGCGTTGGCGGGGGCAGGGTGTGTCCCTGGAAAGGAGGGACAGTTACCCATTATTCCCCATCCCGGGGCGCCGGCGGTGTGCAGGGATCCTGTCGCGTTTCCTCTCGGCTGGGGAAGGCACTGGCCTAGTCCCCTGTACACCTGAATGCCAGAGCAAAAGGGCAGGCCTTGCCTTCGCCGGGAGATGGTATTGTGAGCCGAGTGCCATCCTAGAAGACGCACGCTGCTGCAAGGTCGAGGCTATGTCTGCTTTTTTCGGCTTGGCCGGGTGAACCCAGGACGCGTATATGGAGACCGGGAAAGCAAGGCCCAAGACACCAGCTGTCCCGCAACTCTTCTTCCCTTCAGCGACGGAAGTCTTGCTGAGGAAGCAGTGGCGTAGTGCGGATCGCTCCAAGCCCAAAGCCTCTGCGAAAGCACAGCATTCGTTAGGAAATCAGAGTCGGGTTTGTGAACTGCTGCTGCTTGCCGGAGCTAGTCTCCGTAGCACGGTGGAAGAAACCCGTATGGAACGAAATTCTCTTGGCCCTAGCATCCCTTCTGCCGGAGAGAGAAGCGTTTTTGCATTCGGCAAAGGGCCTTAAGGGAAGGGACAAGTCTGTCACTGTGCACCCAGGAGCATGTCTGGGGAAGGTGCAGCACGTTGCCCGGGAGAAGAGAAGGAACCGTTGGCCTTGCTGTCGGGAAATGGTCGAGAAGCAGGAGGGCCTGCCATGGCAGGAACAGCGGGTGGGTGGCAAGACAAGTGTCACCCTCTCCCTTTGCGGAGAGAGTGAAGCCTGGCTGCTTAGAAGACATGAGCGGACGTCGAGGGCAGGGGCGTGTGCTCCACTCTGAGGAAGCAGTCTGGACAGAAGGCAGGGCTGTCCTGGGCCTCTGGGCATAAGCGTACAGCAGCTCTTGGCCACCTGTACACAGGGATAGGCGTGGGCTTGTTACCAGGCACCCGGCCCTGGAGTCACAGAAACAGCTCCTGGAGGGACACGCAGTCAGATGCAGTCTTCCTCCAGGGTGTGGCAGCGTTGGCGGGGGCAGCGTGTGTCCCTGGAAAGGAGGGACAGTTACCCATTTTTCCCCATCCCGGGGCACGGGCGGTGTGCAGGGATCCTGTCGCGTTTCCTCTCGGCTGGGGAAGGCACTGGCCTAGTCCCCTGTCCACCTGAACGCCAGAGCAAAAGGGCAGGCCTTGCCTTCGCCGGGAGATGGTATTGTGAGCCGAGTGCCATCCTAGAAGACGCACGCTGCTGCAGGGTCGACGCTGTGTCTGCTTTTTTCGGCTTGACCGGGTGAACCCAGTACGCGAATATGGAGACTGGGAAAGCAAGGCCCAAGAGACACCAGCTGCCCGCAACTCTTCTTCTCTTCAGCGACGGAAGCCTTGCTGAGGAAGCAGTGGCGAAGTGCTGTTCGCCTCAAGCCCAGAGCCTCTGCGAAAGCACAGCATTCGTTAGGAAATCAGAGTCGGGTTTGTGAAATGCTGCTGCTGCTTGCCGGAGCTAGTCTCCGTTTCACGGTGGAAGAAACCCGCATGGAGCGAAATTCTCTTGGCCCTAGCATCCCTTCTGCCTGGAGAGAAGAGCTTTTGGACATCTGCAAAGGGCTTGAAGAAAGGGACAAGTCTGTCACTGTGCTCCCCAGGAGCATGTCTGGGGAAGGTGCAGTACCTTGCCTGGGGAAAGAGAAGGAACCGTTGGCCTTGCTGTCGGGAAACGGTCGTGAAGCAGGAGAGGCTGCCATGGCAGGAACAGCGGGCGTGTGGCAAGACAAGTGTCACCCTCTCCCTTTGCGGAGAGAATGAAGCCTGGCTGCAAAGGAGACACGAGGGGACGACTAGTCCAGGCGTATGTGCTCCGCTCTGAGGAAAGGGTCTGGGCAGAAGGCAGCACTGTCCTGTGCCTCTGGTCCCAAGGGGACTGCGTCTCCTTGGCCAGCTCTCCCTAGGGCAGACTTGGGCTTGCCACCAGGCTCCATACCCGGAACTCGCAGAAACAGCTCCCTGGAGGACGTGCAGTCAATGCCGTATTCCAACAAGATGTGGCAGCGTTGTCGGTGGCAGGGGGTGTGCTGAGGATGGAGTGGGGACAGTCCCGACAGCTCCCCATCCCAGGTTACGGGCGAGGTGAAGGGAACCCGTTGCCTCTCCTCTCCTGTGGGAAGGCACTGGCCTAGTCCCCGAGTCCGCCTGAGTGCCAGAGCAAAAGGCCAAGCCTTGCCTACGCCGAGAGATGGTAGTGGGCATAGAGTGCCATCCTAGGCCACGCACGCTGCTGCAGGGTTGTGAATGTGTCTGCTTAGTTCGGCTTGTCAGGGTGAACCCAGGGCGCGAACATGGAGCCCGGGAAAGCAAGGCCCAAGAGGCACCAGCTCTCCCGCAGCTCTTCTTCCCTGGCGCGACAGAGTGTACGCCCAAAGCCTTGCAGATGGAGCAGCAGCGAGGTGCGGTTCGGGCCAAGATGAAAACCTCTGCGAAAGCTTAGCCGTCGCTGGGAAATCAGAGTCGGTTCTGTGGGCGGCTCTTGCTGCTTGCCTTAGCCTAGTATTCGCAGCACGGTGAAAAAAACCCCGCATAGAGCGAAGCCTCTTTGCCCGGGCATCTCCTCGGGGAAGCACAGACTTCGTTGGGAAATCAGAGTTGGGTTTGGGGTGCTGCTGCTGCTTGGCTGTGCTTGTCTCCACCGCACAGTGTAATAAACCCGCATGGAGCGAAATCCTCTTTGCCCGGGCTTCCCCTCTGCCTGAGAGAGAAGCGTGGTTGCGCCTGTGGAAACAGCCTTAAGGAAAGGGACACGTCTGTCACTGGGCTCCACAGCAGCATGTCATGGGAAGGCGCAGCACGCTGACCCGGGAGAAGAGAAGGAGCCGTTGGCCTTGCTGTCGGGAAAATGTTCGTGAAGCCGGACGGCCTGCCCTGGCAGGAAGAGCGGGCTGGTGGCAAGAGAAGAGTTATCCGCTCCCTGTGCGGAGAGACGGAAGCCTGGCTGCACAGGAGACACGAGGGGACGACTAGGGCAGGCTCGCGTGCTCCACTCTGAGGAAGGAGTCTGGACAGAAGGCAGGCCTGTCTTGTGACTCTGGTCCCAAGGGAACCGCATCTCCTTGGACACCTGTCACTAGGGCAGACTTGGGTTGGATACCAGACACCATACTCGGAACTCACGCAAACAGCTCCCTGGAGGAACCTGCAGTCAGATGCCATCTTCCACCAAGATGTGGCAGCGTTGACGGTGGCAGGGAGTGTGCTGGGGAAGGAGTGTGGGGACAGTCCCCCACAGCTCCCCAAGCCAGTGCATGGGAGCTGTGCAGGGATCCTTTCGCGTCTCCTCTGCTGTGGGGAAGGCACTGGCCTAGTCCCCGAGTCCGCCTGACCGCCAGAGGAAAAGGCCAAGCCCTGCCTACGCCGAGAGATGGTAGTGGGCATAGAGTGCCATCCTAGGCCACGCACGCTGCTGCAGGGTTGTGTATGTGTCTGCTTAGTTCGGCTTGTCAGGGTGAACCCAGGGCGCGAACATGGAGCCCGGGAAAGCAAGGCCCAAGAGGCACCAGCTCTCCCGCAGCTCTTCTTCCCTGACGCCACAGAGTGAACCGCCAAAGCCTTGCAGACAGAGCAGCAGCGAGGTGCGGTTCACACTAAGCTGAAAACCTCTGCGAAAGCATAGCAGTCGCTGGGAAATCAGAGTTGCTTCTGTGGGCGGCTTTTGTTGCTTTCCTTAGCCTAGTATTCCTAGCTAGATGCTAGAAACCCGCATAGAGCGAAAGTGTGTTTGCCGGGACATCCCCTCTGGGAAAACAAAGCATTCTTTGGGAAATCAGAGTCGGGTTTGTGGGATGCTGCTGCTGCTGTTGCCTGAGCTAGTCTCCGGAGCACGGTGGAAGAAACCCGCATGGAGCGAGATTCTCTTGGCCATAGCATCCCTTCTGCCGGAGAGAGAAACGTTTTTGCAATCGGCAAAGGGCCTTAAGGGAAGGGACACGTCTGTCACTGTGCTCCCCAGGAGCATGTCTGGGGAAGGTGCAGCACGTTGCCCGGGAGAAGAGAAGGAGTCGTTGGCCTTGCTGTCGGGAAACGGTTGAGAAGCAGGAGGGCCTGCCATGGCAGGAACAGCGGGTGGGTGGCAAGACACGTGTCACCCTCCCCCTTTGCGGAGAGAGTGAAGCCTGGCTGCTTAGAAGACAGGAGCGGACGTCGAGGGCAGGGGCGCGTGCTCCACTCTGAGGAAGCAGTCTGGACAGAAGGCAGGGCTGTCCTGGGCCTCTGGGCATAAGCGTACAGCAGCTCTTGGCCACCTGTACACAGGGGAGGTGTGTGCTTGTCATCAGGCGCCCGGCCCTGGAGTTGCAGAAACAGCTCCTGGAGGGATGCGCAGTCAGATGCAGTCTTCCTCCAGGGTGTGGCAGCGTTGGCGGGGGCAGGGTGTGTCCCTGGAAAGGAGGGACAGTTACCCATTATTCCCCATCCCGGGGCGCCGGCGGTGTGCAGGGATCCTGTCGCGTTTCCTCTCGGCTGGGGAAGGCACTGGCCTAGTCCCCTGTACACCTGAATGCCAGAGCAAAAGGGCAGGCCTTGCCTTCGCCGGGAGATGGTATTGTGAGCCGAGTGCCATCCTAGAAGACGCACGCTGCTGCAAGGTCGAGGCTATGTCTGCTTTTTTCGGCTTGGCCGGGTGAACCCAGGACGCGTATATGGAGACCGGGAAAGCAAGGCCCAAGACACCAGCTGTCCCGCAACTCTTCTTCCCTTCAGCGACGGAAGTCTTGCTGAGGAAGCAGTGGCGGAGTGCGGATCGCTCCAAGCCCAAAGCCTCTGCGAAAGCACAGCATTCGTTAGGAAATCAGAGTCGGGTTTGTGAACTGCTGCTGCTTGCCGGAGCTAGTCTCCGTAGCACGGTGGAAGAAACCCGTATGGAACGAAATTCTCTTGGCCCTAGCATCCCTTCTGCCGGAGAGAGAAGCGTTTTTGCATTCGGCAAAGGGCCTTAAGGGAAGGGACAAGTCTGTCACTGTGCACCCAGGAGCATGTCTGGGGAAGGTGCAGCACGTTGCCCGGGAGAAGAGAAGGAACCGTTGGCCTTGCTGTCGGGAAATGGTCGAGAAGCAGGAGGGCCTGCCATGGCAGGAACAGCGGGTGGGTGGCAAGACAAGTGTCACCCTCTCCCTTTGCGGAGAGAGTGAAGCCTGGCTGCTTAGAAGACATGAGCGGACGTCGAGGGCAGGGGCGTGTGCTCCACTCTGAGGAAGCAGTCTGGACAGAAGGCAGGGCTGTCCTGGGCCTCTGGGCATAAGCGTACAGCAGCTCTTGGCCACCTGTACACAGGGATAGGCGTGGGCTTGTTACCAGGCACCCGGCCCTGGAGTCACAGAAACAGCTCCTGGAGGGACACGCAGTCAGATGCAGTCTTCCTCCAGGGTGTGGCAGCGTTGGCGGGGGCAGGGTGTGTCCCTGGAAAGGAGGGACAGTTACCCATTTTTCCCCATCCCGGGGCACGGGCGGTGTGCAGGGATCCTGTCGCGTTTCCTCTCGGCTGGGGAAGGCACTGGCCTAGTCCCCTGTCCACCTGAACGCCAGAGCAAAAGGGCAGGCCTTGCCTTCGCCGGGAGATGGTATTGTGAGCCGAGTGCCATCCTAGAAGACGCACGCTGCTGCAGGGTCGACGCTGTGTCTGCTTTTTTCGGCTTGACCGGGTGAACCCAGTACGCGAATATGGAGACTGGGAAAGCAAGGCCCAAGAGACACCAGCTGCCCGCAACTCTTCTTCTCTTCAGCGACGGAAGCCTTGCTGAGGAAGCAGTGGCGAAGTGCTGTTCGCCTCAAGCCCAGAGCCTCTGCGAAAGCACAGCATTCGTTAGGAAATCAGAGTCGGGTTTGTGAAATGCTGCTGCTGCTTGCCGGAGCTAGTCTCCGTTTCACGGTGGAAGAAACCCGCATGGAGCGAAATTCTCTTGGCCCTAGCATCCCTTCTGCCTGGAGAGAAGAGCTTTTGGACATCTGCAAAGGGCTTGAAGAAAGGGACAAGTCTGTCACTGTGCTCCCCAGGAGCATGTCTGGGGAAGGTGCAGTACCTTGCCTGGGGAAAGAGAAGGAACCGTTGGCCTTGCTGTCGGGAAACGGTCGTGAAGCAGGAGAGGCTGCCATGGCAGGAACAGCGGGCGTGTGGCAAGACAAGTGTCACCCTCTCCCTTTGCGGAGAGAATGAAGCCTGGCTGCAAAGGAGACACGAGGGGACGACTAGTCCAGGCGTATGTGCTCCGCTCTGAGGAAAGGGTCTGGGCAGAAGGCAGCACTGTCCTGTGCCTCTGGTCCCAAGGGGACTGCGTCTCCTTGGCCAGCTCTCCCTAGGGCAGACTTGGGCTTGCCACCAGGCTCCATACCCGGAACTCGCAGAAACAGCTCCCTGGAGGACGTGCAGTCAATGCCGTATTCCAACAAGATGTGGCAGCGTTGTCGGTGGCAGGGGGTGTGCTGAGGATGGAGTGGGGACAGTCCCGACAGCTCCCCATCCCAGGTTACGGGCGAGGTGAAGGGAACCCGTTGCCTCTCCTCTCCTGTGGGAAGGCACTGGCCTAGTCCCCGAGTCCGCCTGAGTGCCAGAGCAAAAGGCCAAGCCTTGCCTACGCCGAGAGATGGTAGTGGGCATAGAGTGCCATCCTAGGCCACGCACGCTGCTGCAGGGTTGTGAATGTGTCTGCTTAGTTCGGCTTGTCAGGGTGAACCCAGGGCGCGAACATGGAGCCCGGGAAAGCAAGGCCCAAGAGGCACCAGCTCTCCCGCAGCTCTTCTTCCCTGGCGCGACAGAGTGTACGCCCAAAGCCTTGCAGATGGAGCAGCAGCGAGGTGCGGTTCGGGCCAAGATGAAAACCTCTGCGAAAGCTTAGCCGTCGCTGGGAAATCAGAGTCGGTTCTGTGGGCGGCTCTTGCTGCTTGCCTTAGCCTAGTATTCGCAGCACGGTGAAAAAAACCCCGCATAGAGCGAAGCCTCTTTGCCCGGGCATCTCCTCGGGGAAGCACAGACTTCGTTGGGAAATCAGAGTTGGGTTTGGGGTGCTGCTGCTGCTTGGCTGTGCTTGTCTCCACCGCACAGTGTAATAAACCCGCATGGAGCGAAATCCTCTTTGCCCGGGCTTCCCCTCTGCCTGAGAGAGAAGCGTGGTTGCGCCTGTGGAAACAGCCTTAAGGAAAGGGACACGTCTGTCACTGGGCTCCACAGCAGCATGTCATGGGAAGGCGCAGCACGCTGACCCGGGAGAAGAGAAGGAGCCGTTGGCCTTGCTGTCGGGAAAATGTTCGTGAAGCCGGACGGCCTGCCCTGGCAGGAAGAGCGGGCTGGTGGCAAGAGAAGAGTTATCCGCTCCCTGTGCGGAGAGACGGAAGCCTGGCTGCACAGGAGACACGAGGGGACGACTAGGGCAGGCTCGCGTGCTCCACTCTGAGGAAGGAGTCTGGACAGAAGGCAGGCCTGTCTTGTGACTCTGGTCCCAAGGGAACCGCATCTCCTTGGACACCTGTCACTAGGGCAGACTTGGGTTGGATACCAGACACCATACTCGGAACTCACGCAAACAGCTCCCTGGAGGAACCTGCAGTCAGATGCCATCTTCCACCAAGATGTGGCAGCGTTGACGGTGGCAGGGAGTGTGCTGGGGAAGGAGTGTGGGGACAGTCCCCCACAGCTCCCCAAGCCAGTGCATGGGAGCTGTGCAGGGATCCTTTCGCGTCTCCTCTGCTGTGGGGAAGGCACTGGCCTAGTCCCCGAGTCCGCCTGACCGCCAGAGGAAAAGGCCAAGCCCTGCCTACGCCGAGAGATGGTAGTGGGCATAGAGTGCCATCCTAGGCCACGCACGCTGCTGCAGGGTTGTGTATGTGTCTGCTTAGTTCGGCTTGTCAGGGTGAACCCAGGGCGCGAACATGGAGCCCGGGAAAGCAAGGCCCAAGAGGCACCAGCTCTCCCGCAGCTCTTCTTCCCTGACGCCACAGAGTGAACCGCCAAAGCCTTGCAGACAGAGCAGCAGCGAGGTGCGGTTCACACTAAGCTGAAAACCTCTGCGAAAGCATAGCAGTCGCTGGGAAATCAGAGTTGCTTCTGTGGGCGGCTTTTGTTGCTTTCCTTAGCCTAGTATTCCTAGCTAGATGCTAGAAACCCGCATAGAGCGAAAGTGTGTTTGCCGGGACATCCCCTCTGGGAAAACAAAGCATTCTTTGGGAAATCAGAGTCGGGTTTGTGGGATGCTGCTGCTGCTGTTGCCTGAGCTAGTCTCCGGAGCACGGTGGAAGAAACCCGCATGGAGCGAGATTCTCTTGGCCATAGCATCCCTTCTGCCGGAGAGAGAAACGTTTTTGCAATCGGCAAAGGGCCTTAAGGGAAGGGACACGTCTGTCACTGTGCTCCCCAGGAGCATGTCTGGGGAAGGTGCAGCACGTTGCCCGGGAGAAGAGAAGGAGTCGTTGGCCTTGCTGTCGGGAAACGGTTGAGAAGCAGGAGGGCCTGCCATGGCAGGAACAGCGGGTGGGTGGCAAGACACGTGTCACCCTCCCCCTTTGCGGAGAGAGTGAAGCCTGGCTGCTTAGAAGACAGGAGCGGACGTCGAGGGCAGGGGCGCGTGCTCCACTCTGAGGAAGCAGTCTGGACAGAAGGCAGGGCTGTCCTGGGCCTCTGGGCATAAGCGTACAGCAGCTCTTGGCCACCTGTACACAGGGGAGGTGTGTGCTTGTCATCAGGCGCCCGGCCCTGAGTTGCAGAAACAGCTCCTGGAGGGATGCGCAGTCAGATGCAGTCTTCCTCCAGGGTGTGGCAGCGTTGGCGGGGGCAGGGTGTGTCCCTGGAAAGGAGGGACAGTTACCCATTATTCCCCATCCCGGGGCGCCGGCGGTGTGCAGGGATCCTGTCGCGTTTCCTCTCGGCTGGGGAAGGCACTGGCCTAGTCCCCTGTACACCTGAATGCCAGAGCAAAAGGGCAGGCCTTGCCTTCGCCGGGAGATGGTATTGTGAGCCGAGTGCCATCCTAGAAGACGCACGCTGCTGCAAGGTCGAGGCTATGTCTGCTTTTTTCGGCTTGGCCGGGTGAACCCAGGACGCGTATATGGAGACCGGGAAAGCAAGGCCCAAGACACCAGCTGTCCCGCAACTCTTCTTCCCTTCAGCGACGGAAGTCTTGCTGAGGAAGCAGTGGCGGAGTGCGGATCGCTCCAAGCCCAAAGCCTCTGCGAAAGCACAGCATTCGTTAGGAAATCAGAGTCGGGTTTGTGAACTGCTGCTGCTTGCCGGAGCTAGTCTCCGTAGCACGGTGGAAGAAACCCGTATGGAACGAAATTCTCTTGGCCCTAGCATCCCTTCTGCCGGAGAGAGAAGCGTTTTTGCATTCGGCAAAGGGCCTTAAGGGAAGGGACAAGTCTGTCACTGTGCACCCAGGAGCATGTCTGGGGAAGGTGCAGCACGTTGCCCGGGAGAAGAGAAGGAACCGTTGGCCTTGCTGTCGGGAAATGGTCGAGAAGCAGGAGGGCCTGCCATGGCAGGAACAGCGGGTGGGTGGCAAGACAAGTGTCACCCTCTCCCTTTGCGGAGAGAGTGAAGCCTGGCTGCTTAGAAGACATGAGCGGACGTCGAGGGCAGGGGCGTGTGCTCCACTCTGAGGAAGCAGTCTGGACAGAAGGCAGGGCTGTCCTGGGCCTCTGGGCATAAGCGTACAGCAGCTCTTGGCCACCTGTACACAGGGATAGGCGTGGGCTTGTTACCAGGCACCCGGCCCTGGAGTCACAGAAACAGCTCCTGGAGGGACACGCAGTCAGATGCAGTCTTCCTCCAGGGTGTGGCAGCGTTGGCGGGGGCAGGGTGTGTCCCTGGAAAGGAGGGACAGTTACCCATTTTTCCCCATCCCGGGGCACGGGCGGTGTGCAGGGATCCTGTCGCGTTTCCTCTCGGCTGGGGAAGGCACTGGCCTAGTCCCCTGTCCACCTGAACGCCAGAGCAAAAGGGCAGGCCTTGCCTTCGCCGGGAGATGGTATTGTGAGCCGAGTGCCATCCTAGAAGACGCACGCTGCTGCAGGGTCGACGCTGTGTCTGCTTTTTTCGGCTTGACCGGGTGAACCCAGTACGCGAATATGGAGACTGGGAAAGCAAGGCCCAAGAGACACCAGCTGCCCGCAACTCTTCTTCTCTTCAGCGACGGAAGCCTTGCTGAGGAAGCAGTGGCGAAGTGCTGTTCGCCTCAAGCCCAGAGCCTCTGCGAAAGCACAGCATTCGTTAGGAAATCAGAGTCGGGTTTGTGAAATGCTGCTGCTGCTTGCCGGAGCTAGTCTCCGTTTCACGGTGGAAGAAACCCGCATGGAGCGAAATTCTCTTGGCCCTAGCATCCCTTCTGCCTGGAGAGAAGAGCTTTTGGACATCTGCAAAGGGCTTGAAGAAAGGGACAAGTCTGTCACTGTGCTCCCCAGGAGCATGTCTGGGGAAGGTGCAGTACCTTGCCTGGGGAAAGAGAAGGAACCGTTGGCCTTGCTGTCGGGAAACGGTCGTGAAGCAGGAGAGGCTGCCATGGCAGGAACAGCGGGCGTGTGGCAAGACAAGTGTCACCCTCTCCCTTTGCGGAGAGAATGAAGCCTGGCTGCAAAGGAGACACGAGGGGACGACTAGTCCAGGCGTATGTGCTCCGCTCTGAGGAAAGGGTCTGGGCAGAAGGCAGCACTGTCCTGTGCCTCTGGTCCCAAGGGGACTGCGTCTCCTTGGCCAGCTCTCCCTAGGGCAGACTTGGGCTTGCCACCAGGCTCCATACCCGGAACTCGCAGAAACAGCTCCCTGGAGGACGTGCAGTCAATGCCGTATTCCAACAAGATGTGGCAGCGTTGTCGGTGGCAGGGGGTGTGCTGAGGATGGAGTGGGGACAGTCCCGACAGCTCCCCATCCCAGGTTACGGGCGAGGTGAAGGGAACCCGTTGCCTCTCCTCTCCTGTGGGAAGGCACTGGCCTAGTCCCCGAGTCCGCCTGAGTGCCAGAGCAAAAGGCCAAGCCTTGCCTACGCCGAGAGATGGTAGTGGGCATAGAGTGCCATCCTAGGCCACGCACGCTGCTGCAGGGTTGTGAATGTGTCTGCTTAGTTCGGCTTGTCAGGGTGAACCCAGGGCGCGAACATGGAGCCCGGGAAAGCAAGGCCCAAGAGGCACCAGCTCTCCCGCAGCTCTTCTTCCCTGGCGCGACAGAGTGTACGCCCAAAGCCTTGCAGATGGAGCAGCAGCGAGGTGCGGTTCGGGCCAAGATGAAAACCTCTGCGAAAGCTTAGCCGTCGCTGGGAAATCA